>NC_138237.1:37881655-38464155 GCF_964197995.2 Scardinius erythrophthalmus | reverse complement strand
GGGCAAAAAGAAGCGAAGGAAACGAGACAAGCAGCATGACTCCAGCTCAGGTACGTGTGTGTGTGTGTTTTCACAAGTTCTGTACAGATGACAGTCATACATCAAACTGAGAGCGTCCTTTTATTAACACACACTTTTTTTTGCATCGAAAAATCCATCCATAGAAAAACCTTTATGAATATGAAGATCCTTTTCCCACTATAAAGAACCTTGTGTGCAACGGAAAGCTTCCATGGATGTTAAAGTTTCCTCATGGAAGCATCGATGCAACATTCGGTTCCGGAAGTAAAGACTCCATTCATTTTCTTCATAGGGAAATGTATTTTTAACGTTAGCTTATACACCTGTAAAGTCAGCCCTGCTGTGAGCGACGAGGCTGTTGATCAATGCTCTTTGCTTCTGTTGAAACTGTTGGCCAGTATTATTACTACTTATTTTTAAAATAGTAAACAGTGGAATTTGTAGTGAAAAACTACATTACCCATGATGCTGTGAAAACAATTCCACCAATCAGAGAGGCGAAACAAGCAAAACTCCGCCCACTCAAAAAGCTTCAAAATATGTTCAAATCAAAGTTTGTAATGTAATGATTCTCCTCTTGGCTGGTCGGGTTGTTTCATGGCTTATAACGCTTTAATGAAGACTTTAATGAAGAAAATTAATGGAAAAAATACTTCCAGAACCAACGTTAAAAGCCCAAACTATACTTCGATTTGTACACACATACTATGGTATGACACAAATTTGTCATTAGCACAGAACATGTTTTTCAAATTTCCTAACCACAGTTTTCACATGCACAATAGTTAGTTTGTTTTTGCACTAATTAGTTTGTCCAAAAGAACTGTTGATGGCCCACATTGACGAGTGTTTTCCAAATAAACTCGGGTGGTGTTCGAACGAAATATGAACGCAACATGAACCAAAAACAACTCTTTTAGCCCAGTTCTTTAAGTTACGTTGCAAAAATACGTTAAGCGAACCAGGACTAAATGTATAATTTCCAAGAGAGCCGAACTATCAGTGTGAACACACCCTGAGAGCTGCACGCAAGTTTAGTTTAAACTATTACAAAGACATTTTTATCATTTTTGAGACAAAAATACCGTAACCTGGACAAGGATGCAACTTTCTTTCAAATTGAACATACTTCTACGCTTTCGACTGCACGTACACACAAAAAACTGAAGTATACTTTGGGCTTAAAGGGATAGTTCACCCAAAAATGAAAATTAACCCATGATTTACTCTCCCTCAAGCCATGCTAGGTGTGTATGACTTTCTTCTTTCTGACGAACACAATCAGAGTTGTATTAAAATATAATACGTTAATAAAGGCCTTCTGAAGCGAAGCGATGTGTTTGTGTAAGAAAAATATTCATAGTTAAAACGTTACAAAGTAAAAATCGAGCTTCCGACAGACTGCCGTACGCAATGATTTACGATTTAAGTGGAATCCGGATCTTCGTTTGGCTGGAAGCTAGTTATTTTACTTTTAGTTTAAAGTTTTAAATATTAATATTTTTCTTACACAAACTCATGCCTTTGCTTCAGAAGGCCTTTATTAACCCCTCGCAGAGCCTGTGGAGCACTTTATGATGGACAGATGCACTTTTATGGACTTCAAAACAGAAATGGCCATTCACTCCCATTATAAAGCTTGGGAAAGCCAGGATATTTTTTTATATATATGAAAGAAGAATGTCATATACACCTAGGATGGCTTGAGGGTGAGTAAATCATGGGCTAATTTTCATTTTTGGGTGAACTATCCCTTTAAATACACCGTGGCACTTTTGCTGCTTTCGTTTTGACATCATCAGCAACATATGCAGTATATTGTATATTACATGCAGTAGTAGGTAGTATGCACAGACTACATACTATGATATGTAGCTCCATTTATTTGTGGGGCAACGAGGGCTCTGTTTATGAGGGGGCGCTCTGACTGTCTTGATTGAGATTGCTTTCTATTTCTCCTGGTGTGCGGATGGCTAACCTCTCTGCCTTGGCGGCCTCTTTCCCCTTCATCTCCTTCACTCAATCTTCTGTCTCTGCCGCTGGCTCTTTCCCCGTGCTCACGCATGCTGCCTTTCGCTCAGACCCCGGCTCGCCAAAGAAATGCCGTGCTCGCTTTGGGCTCAACCAACAAACGGACTGGTGTGGCCCCTGCAGGTGTGTACTACTGTCCTTCTGTCCCGCATGAATCTGTCACTAACATGAGTGCTCTTTATCTGCGCTGACAGTTTCCCAGCTCTGCTTTAATGAAACAGATGCGCTACAAACGCCTTCTCTGTTTCGGCTGTGTCCATCAAGCTTTGAGTCGTAGTCCTGTTTGAACCAACCAGTCATTACTAGTGCACAGTGGAGGACGAAATACATAAAAAATAAAGTGACTGAGTAAAAGAGCAGACATTATACAAAGTCAAAGTTTATTTACCAATGTGCTTTACAACACATCATTAAGCATCAAAATACCATAAAAGGAAAGATAAGACAGACAAATGAAATATTGACAAATTCTTAATCATTCAAAAAGTCAGTCGAAAAAGACAATCATTTAGGGGACATTGAGAACCAGTGAAAAGTAGTACATTTCAGGAGAATGAAATCGTGCTGAAGCTCAAACGTGCTGCGTAACATTAGAATGAACTTTGTTGGAACTTGCTGAAGCTCAAACGTGCTGCGTAACACGAGAATGAACCTCATTGGTTCTTGCTGAAGCCCAAACGTGCTGCGTAACACGAAAATGAACCTCATTGGTTCTTGAGAAGCCCAAACGTGCTGCGTAACACGAGAATGAACCTCATTGGTTCTTGCTGAAGCCCAAACGTGCTGCGTAACACGAGAATGAACCTCATTGGTTCTTGCTGAAGCCCAAACGTGCTGCGTAACACGAAAATGAACCTCATTGGTTCTTGAGAAGCCCAAACGTGCTGCGTAACACGAGAATGAACCTCATTGGTTCTTGCTGAAGCCCAAACGTGCTGCGTAACATGAGAATGAACCTCATTGGTTCTTGCTGAAGCCCAAATGTGCTGCGTAACACGAGAATGAACCTCATTGGTTCTTGCTGAAGCCCAAATGTGCTGCGTAACACATGAATGAACCTCATTGGTTCTTGCTGAAGCGCAAACGTGTTGCGTAACACGAGAATGAACCTTATTGGTTCTTGAGAAGCTCAAACGTGCTGCGTAACACGAGAATGAACCTCATTGGTTCTTGCTGAAGCCCAAATGTGCTGCGTAACACGAGAATGAACCTCATTGGTTCTTGAGAAGCTCAAACGTGCTGCGTAACACGAGAATGAACCTCATTGGTTCTTGAGAAGCTCAAACGTGCTGCGTAACACGGGAATGAATCTCATTGGTTCTTGAGAAGCTCAAACGTGCTGCGTAACACGGGAATGAACCTCATTGGTTCTTGCTGAAGCCCAAATGTGCTGCGTAACACGGGAATGAACCTCATTGGTTCTTGAGAAGCTCAAACGTGCTGCGTAACACGGGAATGAACCTCATTGGTTCTTGCTGAAGCTCAAACGTGCTGCGTAACACGAGAATGAACCTCATTGGTTCTTGCTGAAGCTCAAACGTGCAGCGTAACACGAGAATGAACCTCATTGGTTCTTGCAGAAGCTCAAATGTGCTGCGTAACACGAGAATGAACCTCATTGGTTCTTGCTGAAGCTCAAACGTGCAGCGTAACACGAGAATGAATCTCATTGGTTCTTGAGAAGCTCAAACGTGCTGCGTAACACGGGAATGAACCTCATTGGTTCTTGCTGAAGCTCAAACGTGCTGTGTAACACGAGAATGAACCTCATTGGTTCTTGCTGAAGCTCAAACGTGCAGCGTAACACGAGAATGAACCTCATTGGTTCTTGCTGAAGCTCAAACGTGCAGCGTAACACGAGAATGAACCTCATTGGTTCTTGCTGAAGCCCAAATGTGCTGCGTAACACATGAATGAACCTCATTGGTTCTTGCTGAAGCTCAAACGTGTTGCGTAACACGAGAATGAACCTCATTGGTTCTTGAGAAGCTCAAACATGCAGCGTAACACATGAATGAACCTCATTGGTTCTTGCTGAAGCTCAAACGTGTTGCGTTACACGAGAATGAATCTCATTGGTTCTTGAGAAGCTCAAACGTGCTGCGTAACACGAGAATGAACCTCATTGGTTCTTGAGAAGCTCAAACATGCAGCGTAACACATGAATGAACCTCATTGGTTCTTGCTGAAGCTCAAACGTGCTGCGTAACACGAGAATGAACCTCATTGGTTCTTGAGAAGCTCAAACGTGTTGCGTAACATGAGAATAAACCTCTTTGGGTTCTTGCTGAAGCTCAAACGTGCAGCGTAACACAAGAATGAACCTCATTGGTTCTTGAGAAGCTCAAACGTGCTGCGTAACACATGAATGAACCTCATTGGTTCTTGCTGAAGCTCAAGCGTGCTGCGTAACACATGAATGAATCTCATTGGTTCTTGAGAAGCTCAAATGTGCTGCGTAACACGGGAATGAATCTCATTGGTTCTTGCTGAAGCTCAAACGTGCTGCGTAACACAAGAATGAACCTCATTGGTTCTTGAGAAGCTCAAACGTGCTGCGTAACACAAGAATGAACCTCATTGGTTCTTGCTGAAGCTCAAGCGTGCTGCGTAACACATGAATGAACCTCATTGGTTCTTGAAAAGCTCAAATGTGCTGCGTAACACGGGAATGAATCTCATTGGTTCTTGCTGAAGCTCAAACGTGCTGCGTAACACATGAATGAATCTCATTGGTTCTTGAGAAGCTCAAATGTGCTGCGTAACACATGAATGAACCTCATTGGTTCTTGAGAAGCTCAAATGTGCTGCGTAACACATGAATGAACCTCATTGGTTCTTGCTGAAGCTCAAACGTGCTGCGTAACACAAGAATGAACCTCATTGGTTCTTGAGAAGCTCAAATGTGCTGCGTAACACATGAATGAACCACATTGGTTCTTGCTGAAGCTCAAACGTGCAGCGTAACACATGAATGAACCTCATTGGTTCTTGCCGAAGCTCAAACGTGCTGCGTAACACATGAATGAACCTCATTGGTTCTTGCTGAAGCTCAAGCGTGCTGCGTAACACGTGAATGAATCTCATTGGTTCTTGAGAAGCTCAAATGTGCTGCGTAACACGGGAATGAATCTCATTGATTCGAGAAGCTCAAACGTGCTGTGTAACACGAGAATGAACCTCATTGGTTCTTGCTGAAGCTCAAATGTGCTGCGGAACACGGGAATGAATCTCATTGGTTCTTGAGACGCTCAAATGTGCTGCGTAACACATGAATGAACCTCATTGGTTCTTGCTGAAGCTCAAACGTGTTGCGTAACACGAGAATGAATCTCATTGGTTCTGAGAGGCTCAAACGTGCTGCGTAACACGAGAATGAACCTCATTGGTTCTTGCTGAAGCTCAAATGTGCTGCGTAACACGGGAATGAATCTCATTGGTTCTTGAGAAGCTCAAATGTGCTGCGTAACACGAGAATGAACCTCATTGGTTCTTGAGAAGCTCAAACGTGCTGCGTAACACATGAATGAACCTCATTGGTTCTTGCTGAAGCTCAAACGTGTTGCGTTACATGAGAATGAATCTCATTGGTTCTTGAGAAGCTCAAACGTGCTGCGTAACACGAGAATGAACCTCATTGGTTCTTGCTGAAGCTCAAATGTGCTGCGTAACACGGGAATGAATCTCATTGGTTCTTGAGAAGCTCAAATGTGCTGCGTAACACGAGAATGAACCTCATTGGTTCTTGAGAAGCTCAAACGTGCTGCGTAACACATGAATGAACCTCATTGGTTCTTGCTGAAGCTCAAACGTGCTGCGTAACACGAAAATGAACCTCATTGGTTCTTGAGAAGCCCAAACGTGCTGCGTAACACGAGAATGAACCTCATTGGTTCTTGCTGAAGCTCAAACGTGATGCGTAACACGAGAATGAACCTCATTGGTTCTTGAGAAGCTCAAACGTGCTGCGTAACACGAGAATGAACCTCATTGGTTCTTGAGAAGCTCAAATACGCTGCGTAACACGAGAATGAACCTCATTGGTTCTTGCTGAAGCTCAAACGTGATGCGTAACACGAGAATGAACCTCATTGGTTCTTGCTGAAGCTCAAACGTGCTGCGTAACACGAGAATGAACCTCATTGGTTCTTGAGAAGCTCAAACGTGCTGCGTAACACGAGAATGAACCTCATTGGTTCTTGCAGAAGCTCAAACGTGCTGCGTAACACGAAAATGAACCTCATTGGTTCTTGAGAAGCCCAAACGTGCTGCGTAACACGAGAATGAACCTCATTGGTTCTTGCTGAAGCTCAAACGTGATGCGTAACACGAGAATGAACCTCATTGGTTCTTGAAAAGCCCAAACGTGCTGCGTAACACGAGAATGAACCTCATTGGTTCTTGAGAAGCCCAAACGTGCTGCGTAACACGAGAATGAACCTCATTGGTTCTTGCTGAAGCTCAAACGTGATGCGTAACACGAGAATGAACCTCATTGGTTCTTGAGAAGCCCAAACGTGCTGCGTAACACGAGAATGAACCTCATTGGTTCTTGCAGAAGCTCAAACGTGCTGCGTAACACGAAAATGAACCTCATTGGTTCTTGAGAAGCCCAAACGTGCTGCGTAACACGAGAATGAACCTCATTGGTTCTTGCTGAAGCTCAAACGTGATGCGTAACACGAGAATGAACCTCATTGGTTCTTGAGAAGCCCAAACGTGCTGCGTAACACGAGAATGAACCTCATTGGTTCTTGCTGAAGCTCAAACGTGATGCGTAACACGAGAATGAACCTCATTGGTTCTTGAGAAGCCCAAATGTGCTGCGTAACACGAGAATGAACCTCATTGGTTCTTGCTGAAGCTCAAACGTGATGCGTAACACGAGAATGAACCTCATTGGTTCTTGCTGAAGCTCAAACGTGATGCGTAACACGAGAATGAACCTCATTGGTTCTTGCTGAAGCTCAAACGTGCTGCGTAACACGAGAATGAACCTCATTGGTTCTTGCTGAAGCTCAAACGTGCTGCGTAACACGAGAATGAACCTCATTGTTCTTGAGAAGCTCAAACGTGCTGCGTAACACGAGAATGAACCTCATTGGTTCTTGCTGAAGCTCAAACGTGCTGCGTAACACATGAATGAACCTCATTGGTTCTTGCTGAAGGTCAAACGTGCTGCGTAACACGAGAATGAACCTCATTGGTTCTTGAGAAGCTCAAACGTGCTGCGTAACACATGAATGAACCTCATTGGTTCTTGCTGAAGCTCAAACGTGATGCGTAACACGAGAATGAACCTCATTGGTTCTTGCTGAAGCTCAAACGTGATGCGTAACACGAGAATGAACCTCATTGGTTCTTGCTGAAGCTCAAACGTGCTGCGTAACACGAGAATGAACCTCATTGGTTCTTGAGAAGCTCAAACGTGCTGCGTAACACATGAATGAACCTCATTGGTTCTTGCTGAAGCTCAAACGTGCTGCGTAACACGAGAATGAACCTCATTGGTTCTTGAGAACCTCAAACGTGCTGCGTAACACATGAATGAACCTCATTGGTTCTTGCTGAAGCTCAAACGTGCTGCGTAACACAAGAATGAACCTCATTGGTTCTTGAAGCTCAAATGTGCTGCGTAACACATGAATGAACCACATTGGTTCTTGCTGAAGCTCAAACGTGCAGCGTAACACAAGAATGAACCTCATTGGTTCTTGAGAAGCTCAAATGTGCTGCGTAACACGGGAATGAATCTCATTGGTTCTTGCCGAAGCTCAAACGTGCTGCGTAACACGGAAATGAATCTCATTGGTTCTTGAGAAGCTCAAACGTGCTGTGTAACACGAGAGTGAACCTCATTGGTTCTTGCTAAAGCTCAAATGTGCTGCGTAACACGGGAATGAATCTCATTGGTTCTTGCCGAAGCTCAAACGTGCTGCGTAACACGAGAATGAATCTCATTGGTTCTTGAGAAGCTCAAATGTGCTGCGTAACACGGGAATGAATCTCATTGGTTCTTGCCGAAGCTCAAACGTGCTGCGTAACACGAGAATGAATCTCATTGGTTCTTGAGAAGCTCAAACGTGCTGTGTAACACGAGAGTGAACCTCATTGGTTCTTGAGAAGCTCAAATGTGCTGCGTAACACGGGAATGAATCTCATTGGTTCTTGCCGAAGCTCAAACGTGCTGCGTAACACGAGAATGAATCTCATTGGTTCTTGAGAAGCTCAAACGTGCTGTGTAACACGAGAGTGAACCTCATTGGTTCTTGCTAAAGCTCAAACGTGCTGCGTAACACAAGAATGAACCTCATTGGTTCTTGAGAAGCTCAAATGTGCTGCGTAACACATGAATGAACCACATTGGTTCTTGCTGAAGCTCAAACGTGCAGCGTAACACAAGAATGAACCTCATTGGTTCTTGAGAAGCTCAAATGTGCTGCGTAACACGGGAATGAATCTCATTGGTTCTTGCCGAAGCTCAAACGTGCTGCGTAACACGGGAATGAATCTCATTGGTTCTTGAGAAGCTCAAACGTGCTGTGTAACACGAGAGTGAACCTAATTGGTTCTTGCTAAAGCTCAAATGTGCTGTGTAACACGAGAGTGAACCTCATTGGTTCTTAAGAAGCTCAAATCTGCTGCGTAACATGGGAATGAATCTCATTGGTTCTTGAGAAGCTCAAATGTGCTGCGTAACACGGGAATGAATCTCATTGGTTCTTGAGAAGCTCAAATGTGCTGCGTAACACGGGAATGAATCTCATTGGTTCTTGAGAAGCTCAAATGTGTTGCGTAACACGGGAATGAATCTCATTGGTTCTTGAGAAGCTCAAATGTGCTGTGTAACACGAGAGTGAACCTCATTGGTTCTTGAGAAGCTCAAACGTGCTGCGTAACACGAGAGTGAACCTCATTGGTTCTTAAGAAGCTCAAATCTGCTGCGTAACATGGGAATGAATCTCATTGGTTCTTGAGAAGCTCAAATGTGCTGCGTAACACGGGAATGAATCTCATTGGTTCTTGAGAAGCTCAAATGTGCTGCGTAACACGGGAATGAATCTCATTGGTTCTTGAGAAGCTCAAATGTGTTGCGTAACACGGGAATGAATCTCATTGGTTCTTGAGAAGCTCAAACGCGCTGTGTAACACGAGAGTGAACCTCATTGGTTCTTGAGAAGCTCAAACGTGCTGCGTAACACGAGAATGAACCTCATTGGTTCTTGAGAAGCTCAAACGTGCTGTGTAACACAAGTAACAAAATAACACAAATAACAATGTTAGTCCATGCTAGAAGTGCAGAATGACGCAACACGAGTGTCGTCTGTGGAAACATCCCGAACGCTCTGCTTCTGCTGGAGTGTTGAGCTCACGCCTCCTCATCCACCTTCAGAAAACCGTCTGCTCACTGTGGTCAGCACGAGCTGATAGCTGAGCTCGACATCTTTAAGCTCAGAGCTTCCTGCGGTGGCCGAGCGCTGCTAACGCTCCTGTCAGGGAGACTTTGATGCGGGCGAGTGTGTGAGGCTTTGATTTGCGTCTGAAGTGACTGCGGTGGATCTGATCTCCAGGCTCTCCTGCCGGGTTGGCACTGTGGTTTGGTAGCGCTGCGGTTTACAGACAATACGTGATAACACTTTCTACTTCAACACTAACTTTAAAATTCTGTTGTTGTATCATGCATGAGGGTGGGTAAAGACCCATGCGCTGAAGGAATAGCTCATCCTAAAATGAAGTGAAGTCCATAGTTTATGACACTATGGACAAAAACATTGTTTTTTCATGCATTTTGAGTGGAAATGCGTCATGAGTGGACACAATACATATTGCAGTGTTTACTTTATTGCACTTTTGTCCATTGGTGACTAGATTTCAATTACAATACATATCTTTAAAGATTAGAAATCTCCACTTCAGCAGCTTCACACATCTGGGCCGTGTTGAATCCACATGTGCCGGATCTGGGCCAGATCTGTTGCTGTCTGGGTCTGATCTTTTGAACTTTAAGGTTTGAGTTTGTTCAAAAATGTATCCTAACTTTAGAATACATTTCTATGTGAACTTACTGAAGAGCGGTCATTTCTGAATGAAAACATTCACACGCCGGTTTTTAGCACAAATGCGTGGGTTATGACATCGTCAGGTGACTTTAATGGTGACTTTGATAACCCAGGGTAGAGCAGTAGCTCATATTCTGGCATAACTGTTTGTTTTGGTAACACTTTATTTTACAGTGTTCTTGTTACATATGTTTCATGTAGTAATAACAGTAAATTATGCATAATTACATGCAATCAAATCCTACCTTAACCCTATAGTAAGTACATGTTGTTAATTATCATTACTCAGTACATATATAATCACACTGTAACAAAGACACCTCAAAATAAAGTGTTACCTTTGTTTTTTTGTGTGCTTTTATTTTCTGTCATTGTTCATATTTGTGACGTTTCACATCCACGCTTTATTCACAGATAACTCTCTTGACTGTTCCTAGGAGGAAAAAGAAGTGCATTCGCTACCTTCAGCGAGGACGCTGCGCCAGCCCCCATTCTTCCGATGGAAGTGCTATAGACTCCTCCCCCTCACCTGTCAATCAGCTGCCAAGCCCCGCCTCCCCCACCAGCAGGCCCCGCCCACAGAGTGGCAAATGCTCCGCCCACCCGCCCAGACTCTCGCTCCACTTCAGCAGAATTAAAACAGAGAGCACGACACGCCAGCCACAATAACCCATGCCGAGACTCATTCCTCACGTCCTCTGTGCTCCTGTTTACTCAAAAAAAAAAAAAAAAAAAATTATTATGGCACATCATTCATCTTTAAGGAAGCCGTGGCATTAGATTTTCTCGTGGGTGAATCTCATGAGGAATGTTTTTTCTCTTTTATTTTATTGACAATTAAGCATATTATTGTTTCCTTTACCATAATGCAAAAAAAAAAAAAAAACTCATTTTTGTTACTGCAGTTCAGACAATTATATATGAAACGATGTATATTAATCCTCTAGTGCTGCTGTTTGGTCATTTTTGACCGAAAAATAGTACTTCTTTTCTTCACTTCATTGGAATGGTACGAAACTTGGTAAAGATTTTGGCACTTGCTGTGTGAACACACACAAAAAAAATATGGACATTGGAAAAGGTTAAATGTTCCTGTAAAAACAGCCACACTTGAGCTCATTGGAAATGAATGTGAGACGAGTTTCCTCTAGTGGAAGCGTTCGGTACTGCAGCCGACACGCTCTCACTGAAAGCTCAATGTTTGAGATATCAACCTCAAATTTGGAAAACAGCTTGTTTAGATTTCTGTCTTCGATTTTCTCACAGTTTTAGAGTTAAGCGTGTTTTGGAAAATATATATTTCATATAAAAAATTTAAATACAATTTTTCTGCATTTTTCATTACAATAAATTGCTATAAACTTTTTAAACTTTTCACTTCAGCAATAATCTGCCAAGTGTCGTCTTTAAAAAGAGATCAAACTTAAGATGTATGACAGTTTAAGTTGGAAATTTAATTTTCAGGTCTATGCTCAAAAAGTGAATAAATAAATTATAACCACTGCATAAATATAATTTAGTACTAAAAAATCCCCTAAAAATACACAATAATAAGAAATATTATTGAACTAAAATAAAGTTAAAGTGGTCTTTTTTGACCGACAAGCGAACAGTACCAGAGGGTTAAATATGATTTTCTGTATTACAGTAATGCGAATGTAGTTTAATCATGAGAATTTGGCAGGAATGTGCTTAACTGTCTTGAAGATAACGTCACAATCCAAAAAGACTGAATTGTCTTTTGTCTTTTCTTCACATGAAATGAATTTCTTCATTCATCTTTTGATTTTTTGAAGTACGATCTGTATATTTCTTCGTGAGATTCAGCCACTGTGTGTTAAAACCGCTAACGACTGCCGATAATCCATCATTTAAATGCCATGTCTCTACATCACTGAAAAGTTCTCAATTCTACAATCAAGTTAATGTGTTGTAAAACGTATTCTTTTATAGATATTAAAGTCCGTAAATAACTAAACTTTTATATGTTTTTATGTAAAGAGAAAAAAACAAACAAAAAAAACATTCTTGGGCTTTTTACTTTTATTCATGCATTTTAAGTTTTTGTTGTGTAGATCTGTAGTCTGCTACGCCTGTCATACATCCAAACGTCAGCGTTTGAAATGAAGTATGTGCATGTATTTTGTATGTTTCAGAAACTCTGCTTTGTGTGTGTGTGTGTGTGTGTGTGTGTGTGTGTGTGTGTGTGTATGCGCTTCTCCAGCAGTCACTCAGTGTTCACTCGGGTCTGTCTCCATCATGCCAGCAGAGGGAGCCAGCTCTCCTATTTTCGCTTCTGATGTAACTAGATTTATTAAAATATTTTGAAAACTCTGTTTAAAGCTGATCTTTCATTGTTCCTGACACTCAACACTTTAATGTGTCTTTATCCATTGACTCGAAGACACTGAGAATGAACTATCAGAAAAGTGACTTTTATTCATTACCAGGATTTGAGTTCGTGATTTCAGCTAATTCCTATCAGGAGTTAAAATTCCACCAGTAAAAACTATAATTCTTGATATCTGTTATTGTATTTTCACCATAGGCTGCCATTCAAATTCAGTTATCAAGAAGTGATTTCTTACAAGTAAAAAAAAAAAAAATGTTTTTGATTTCAATAATTACTTTGTTAGGCTAGTAGTAAAATTATACATTTCTGATATCAAGAACTCAATTGTCACTAGTTGAAATGTTACTTCTAGATATCTGTAAACATATTTCAACGTGTTACATTTGTCATTTTTGATTTCTGAAAATGTATTTCTTATATCAATAATTAGGAGAGTAATTTCTGATGTCTAAAATGGCTTTCTTACTAGTAACAATCACATTCAAGGGGCTGCATGGAAGTATTCATTGCTATATTTGCATTGCCAATGTATAAACAGCTTGTAACGAACCTTAAAAACGAGATCTTCCCTGACTTCTTAGGTTGTCTATGAAGGCCTGTAAGGACTCAGCCGGTTTTGCTGGGAAAATCAAGTGTATGTGGGGTTTACGTGCGCTCCAGAGAACCTCTCTTTCAATCACATGAAACTAATGCTTATACAATGTTCAGGATAAGAGCCGTTCTGTACTGTAATGTCAATGTGTCACGCAAAGAAAAGGGATTCATTCAAACTATTCATTCAAACTATAGTCTCACATAGGCAGATCTAGTCTATAGTCTCAAATATACTTTATCAAACTATCATAACTGTAATTTTAATAACATCTGTAGACATGATGCCGGTGAATCGCAGAGCTGGTGCAAACATATCCACATCACTATGATCAGAGGCTTTCTGAACTCTTAGTTGTGTGTTTATTCTGTTATTGAGAGGAAAGTGCAGCACATATTTACATATTCATCTAACTGTTGCTCTCAACAGCTCGGACGGTGTCGGGATGTTCGTAAACAGTATATCGCTATTAACTTTTTACTTCTAAACGAAGAACAAAATGGCGTCGGATGTTCGTAAACAGTATATCGCTATTAACTTTTTATTTCTAAACGAAAAACAAAATGGTTTCAGGATGTTCGTTAACAGTATTTCGCTATTAACTATTTCTAAACGAAAAACAAAATGGTGTCAGGATGTTTGTTAACAGTATATCGCTATTAACTTTTTATTTCTAAACGAAAAACAAAACGGTGTCAGGATGTTCGTAAACAGTATATCGCTATTAACTTTTTATTTCTAAACGAAAAACAAAATGGTTTCAGGATGTTCGTTAACAGTATTTCGCTATTAACTATTTCTAAACGAAAAACAAAATGGTGTCAGGATGTTTGTTAACAGTATATCGCTATTAACTTTTTATTTCTAAACGAAAAACAAAACGGTGTCAGGATGTTCGTAAACAGTATATCGCTATTAACTTTTTACTTCTAAACGAAAAACAAAACGGCGTCGGGATGTTCGTTAACAGTATATCGCTATTAACTTTTTACTTCTAAACGAAGAACAAAATGGCGTCAGATGTTCGTAAACAGTATATCGCTATTAACTTTTTATTTCTAAACGAAAAACAAAATGGTTTCAGGATGTTCGTTAACAGTATTTCGCTATTAACTATTTCTAAACGAAAAACAAAATGGTGTCAGGATGTTCGTAAACAGTATATCGCTATTAACTTATTATTTCTAAACAAAAAACAAAATGGTGTCAGGATGTTCGTAAACAGTATATCGCTATTAACTTTTTACTTCTAAACGAAAAACAAAACGGCGTCGGGATGTTCGTTAACAGTATATCGCTATTAACTTTTTACTTCTAAACGAAAAACAAAATGGTGTCAGGATGTTTGTTAACAGTATATCGCTATTAACTTTTTATTTCTAAACGAAAAACAAAACAGCGTCGGGATGTTCGTTAACAGTATATCGCTATTAACTTTTTACTTCTAAACGAAAAACAAAATGGTGTCAGGATGTTCGTAAACAGTATATCGCTATTAACTTTTTACTTCTAAACGAAAAACAAAATGGTGTCAGGATGTTTGTTAACAGTATATCGCTATTAACTTTTTATTTCTAAACGAAGAACAAAACGGTGTCAGGATGTTCGTAAACAGTATATCGCTATTAACTTTTTACTTCTAAACGAAAAACAAAACGGCGTCGGGATGTTCGTTAACAGTATATCGCTATTAACTTTTTACTTCTAAACGAAAAACAAAATGGTGTCAGGATGTTTGTTAACAGTATATCGCTATTAACTTTATTTCTAAACGAAGAACAAAACGGCGTCGCGATGTTCGTTAACAGTATATCGCTGCAACTGTATTTCTAACTTTTTACTTCTAAACGAAGAACTAAAAAGAACTTCTCCGTGAGTATATCGGGTCCTTGAATCTCGTTCAGTCTGTTGTGTTACGTGTTCACGAGTGCGAACAGTAAGCGTCTGCTGCAGTTTCACTGAACGGCCACCGGTGTCACTAATAACAAGGGTTTCTGAACTCCACATTCAGACCCTTTAACGCTGCTGTGCCAAGAAACGGATGAAGAAAGCTACATATAAAACTGACTATCTGGCAAAAACAGTCTAAAGGTGCAGAAATATTGCAGAAAGAATGGACAAATCCCACAATAATCGTTTTATTTTTTGGAATTAAAAGATTTATAATCCTAATTGCCTGCCGTTTACGAGCAGAACTGTGACTTTCAGTCCTATACAATGAAGCAAAGAAAACCAAGTGAAAGCAGACACAAGTACTTCCAGTTCACAACACACGTTTTATACATCTTTCCAACACTGATCTCTCGTCAGCACAAACCAGGCTGCTCATAAAATGTTGCTAATGTATTTAAAAAAAAAAAGAAAAAAAAAGAAAACCAAATCAGCCGTTTGGCGACGAGCTCAGTTAAAAATAAAAAACTGTGGCGAAGGGAGTGTTTGCTCTACATGGGTAAATACTAGTTCCAGTGAGAAAATGAGAAAAGGAAATGGTGGTTTAACAAAAAAGCTTTTACACCACACATGCTAGCAAAACACATGGGATTTGACTGTTTATTTGTGTTAAATATGAACAGCGCAGTGCAATTTTTTTTAATTACTTTTTTACGTTTTTTTTGGACCAATCCATAGTGTTAAAGTGTGTCAGGATCTTCACTTCTCTTCACACCACTGGTTCTCCTTGCGTACCTGCAACACACACACACACACATATTCTGGTGAGCGTGAGCGCATTACATCACGAGACACAGGATAAAATGAGCTCTTGTTTTTACCTGGGCTTCCTCTTCCTCTGTGAAATCATTTTTGATATTGAACGTCTTTCTGATCTCCTCTGGGGTTTTGCCTTTGATCATGTTTGCAACCGTCTTGCAGGTCACATCTAGCAAACCTTTGATGTCCAAGTAATTTGCAGCCTAAACAAAAGACAAGAGATGAAAGTGAGTAAATGAAAGTGGAGCAAATGAAGAGGCGGACATCTTGTGGCCAGCAAACACAACGCTGCTCAAATCTCACACACATTTGCATGAAGGATCCATGCCAGTTACATTTTAGACACTGGTATGAACATATCTATTGGTACAACATGCATCACATGACTAAACGGGCATCATCGTTTTCAAAAGTCCACGCTCTGTTTTCGAGGCGTTTTCAAATGTAAATGATTGCTGTAGCTAAATGACTCGCTCATTAATGACTTGCTGCCACCTACTGGCGATTTAAAATCATTTCAAAATGTTAACACCCATAGCATTATGTAATTGTAATTGCAGTGTAAATACATTTGAATGCTGCTTCGGCGCCACTTCTGCAGTGCAAAAATGAATTGATAATATAGGCTGTTACCAATGAAATGAAATCAGTGTTTATTATTATTAGAGCTGCATGATTAATTGTGACCCTGGACCACAAAACATGGGTCAATTTTTTTAAATTGAGATGTATGCATCATCTGAAAGCTGAATAAATAAGCTTTCCATTGATGTGTGGTTTGTTAGGACCATATTTGGCCGAGATACAACTATTGTAAATCTGGAATCTGAGGATGCAAAAAAAATCAAAACATTGAGAAAATTTCCTTTAAAGTTGTTCATTTATGTTGGCGATTGTGCTGCATTCACTCACACAAATCAATGTTTTATTGATTTACGGTAGGAAATTTACAAAATATCTTCATGGAACATGATCTTTACTTAATATCCTAATGATTTTTGGCATAAAAGAAAAAAATGTATTGTATGTAAATGGTATGTAAAAATACCCATACAATGTATTGTTGGCTATTGCCACAGATATACCCGTGCAACATGTGACTGGTTTTGTGGTCCAGGGTCACAATTCGCCTTTGGCTAAGCCACACCCTAGAATGTAGATTGACCAATCACAGTGCAGCCAAGAACGAGCTCCGACAGAGGTCGGACACTTTTTCACAGCACTCCATTGACTTTAACGCAGGCGTCTCATATTTTTGGTCTCGGCAGGCTATTACCGTCGTAGTTTTATCAAAAATATGGTTTAACGTTGTGCCTGGGGCATTTGTAACACAGATACGCGTTTTGTTAAAACATAGCAGTCCTACTCCTAAATGGCAGCGATTCGTCTGTCTAAACCTTGGACAAGTCCGATCACAGCGAACATTCAGATCTGAGTTCTGATCCAGAGAGAGCCGCTGTCATGTGTAGATATGAAACAGCTTCACGAACGGTCTCTAACACACAGGATCATTATTTCTGTCTTACAATCATTCATACGATCACAGAAGTACCTGGCTAAAAGTTTATAGTTCTGATGAATACGTCAGCATTCAAAATACAGGAAATCACCTCTTGAAAGTAACTTGACGTTACAAATGACGATTGTATCGATTACATTACACAAGTGACTTAAAAACATGTTTTTGTCATTGAATCATTCACTCAAGAGATTAGTTAAAAAATGCTGATGAAATAGGTCTTTATGAGTGAGTCATTGAATCATTCACTCATTTTAAATAGACTGCCGCAGTTAAAATTGTGTCAGAACCTCTAGTTATGTTATTTTGTTTAGAACAAACCTCATTGGTTCTCACGCATAAGCTTTGATACAAAATCTAAGTGATCCATGTACATTCGTTGATCGATGTTTGTGTGCAAGCATGTTTGAGCTCATTCACTGATAAAGGTCATCAAGTGATCCAGTCTCTTCTGAAGCCTTGGATTAAACCGCTTCATTCATATGGATTTATTTTCTGCTCTTTTTTTGAATGTTTTGAAGACTCAGAGTTTTGGGTGAATTGACTTTCAATATCTGCGATCTGAAGATGAACGAAAGTCTTACGGGTTTGGAACGACACAAGGGCAAGTAATTCATGACAGAACTTTCATTTTAGGGTGAACTAACCCAATAAACAGGTGATTCTCAACTGGTTTTGCTTCATTAAGTGCAGAGTAGGGCTGCACAATATATAGAAATTATTGAAATATCACAAATGTATATATATCACGATGGCTTGCAATAACTGGGGTCATGAACTAAAGACAAAGAGAAAATCACTTGCTGCTCTCGGCTGAATAACTTTTGTAGCTCTAATAAGAATCAGTATTTAATTCATACAGTGAAAACTAAGCAGTGTTTATTTTTACATTTGATTATTCAGTTTCTGTTGTTAAATAACCCTAATGTAGGATAACCTGAAACCCTGAACCCTGTGGTTTACACTGATGTTAAAAACACTTCTTTTATTAAATATTAACTTCTTATGCTACAGTAAAACACTGCTGCTCACTGTCAGAAGCTGTAGGGATGTTTTCTTGTCACAAAAAGAATGTGAAACACGTATGTAGGTTATGTCATTTTATCTATATTTTAAAGATAATTTGTTTATTTGACACTTTTAGCATTATCGTATCGCACATCACATTATTTAATGAGTTATAGCATATCTCTTCGATATCGTGCAGCCCTAGTGCAGAGTAGGGTTGTAATCTCCCAGTCGATTATTGGTCGATACGTTCTGGCTCAACAAATTCTGATTGGTCGATTTTTTGCCACGTTCATTTCATCAGGTGGAAAGCACTAATTGCTAATGGGGGTGTTTTCAGAGCACCCCTGTTTCACAGGTAACAGTCTGTCTTCAGAACACCCCCCTTGTTTTCACTTCTTTTGGATTAGCCCGACCCACTGGAGAAGAGAGACAGACTGAAGAAAGTAGGCTATAGAAGGTTTGCCGAATATGATTTATTTAATTGTGAGAGCGTTTAATTCATAGTCAGTCCTCTTCTACCATGTCAACAAAGACATCGGCAGTGTGGCAGCATTTCTTTAAAATAGAAAACGGGAAAAAAGTCGAATGCAAATTTGCGCTGTGCCCACGGTTTGTTTCAGTTTTCAGCCTATGCTTTACTTTTCAGTTATGCACTTTATTTCGTTTCTGCTCTTGATCTGGTTTGTTGAATAAACATTTTTTATTTTATTAAAGTGGACGTGCCTTTTGTGTTTAAGAGTAAAAGCTTTAAGTTAATAGTCTATTAGTGTCTCAGCTGCGAAGCTGAGCTCCTATGTTCAGCCTGAGTTATTAATACATATGACAAAAACAATTGTCTAAATTATGTTGCATATTCCTCGAAAGTTGACAACATAGTACTATTTTCAGAAATCATAGGCTCTGATATTGCGCAGGTGCACGTGATGCAGCGCTGTCAGCGTGTGTCAGACTCATGTCAGTGCAAAATAATTAACTTAGGTCAAAAACGATTTAATATACTGCAAATAGCCTACTAGTTTTTTATGTTTATTTATAATTCATTTAGGCGGACAACAAGGCTACCAAGTACTGCGCAGTTTATGAATTTAACGTTTTTTTTCTTTCCCTAATGTCAGTTTTAGTCGAAAATTTCAGGACTTCAGTCGACCAAGATTTTCTTTGGTTGATTACAGCCCTAGTGCAGAGTGACACCTTTATCTACAATCTGGCGCACTGATGTTTTCCTAAAAGTGAGTCAAAGTGAGTTTGACAAACCAGAATGAGTTCGAAGAGAGTGCCCTGGTCCACTTTGAGGAACTCCTGGTCCCACACGGGAATGTCATCCGTTCTTTTCTCTTTATTCTCGTCGTCTTCGGGTGGAGGAGGGTCATCTTTATGGTGTGTGCACCACTGAATCACCTGTGGACATATCAAACACACCACACGGCTCAGTCCCATGTACGACGGACACTGGAGGATTACATTACACACACACTAGGGGTGGGAATTGGCAAAAATATGAAGATTCGATAGTATTGCGATATTTGGCCCACGATTCAATATTATTGCGATTCGATTCTGCGATATATTGCGATTCATGTCCCCCATATTATTCAAAGGCATTACAAAAAATGAGGAAAATAAGACTGCTCAACTCACTTCAAATGTCACATTTAATTCTGTGAGCATCATCTTCTACACATATACTACACATATCTTCTACACGAATAGGAGACCTCTCAACATGAATGGTGAGCTCCCAGCACAGTTAAATTATTTAAATACAATAGAGTAACGCAGGGCTCCAGACTAACTTTTTTTTATTAGGAGCGCTGTAGCCCCTGACTTAAAATTTTAGGAGCGCAAGCAGAAAATTTAGGGGCACACCTTAAATCACCATGCAATGCAATTATTCACATTTTCCCCCAAAATAACTGTATTACTGACAAATGCTTTGATAATAAATAGCCTTAACGTACAGAAATTACAATGTGCAGTTTTATTTTAAGTTCACAGGGCTCCAGACTAACATTTGAGGGCAGCGGCACTAAGTTCTACAGAACGTATTTGGTAGCACTGTGGGATGACAAAGCACTGAGCTTAATTTGAGGTGTATAGATAAAGTTAACTTTAATTATTATCATTCATAATGTCTTAATATTAATTCAAAAGCAAAATGAGTGACACAATAGATATTAGGGAGTGAAAATAGCCAGTAAGCGTCCTCTGCAGCTATGTTTACAATAGTAATTTAATCTTTATCTTTTTTTTTTTAAATAAGTGTGAGTTTTCCTACTTCTTGAAACTTTTAGTTTTATAAATAGGTACAATCTTTAAAGGAAGAACAAAAAATGTTTTGGTCAACACATTAAAAAATAACATTTAAATATGATAATATAGTTTTGAAGTGCTGGAAAAATATGTGTAGGCTACTGTTATAACCACAGTATACCATAGTTACAGTTAGTGTTACTACATTAAATCCAAGGTGAATGTTGCTGATCTGTGGACCTAAAGCCTTATATATAACTTGTTCGCTCATTGCACAAGTTTCTCCTGGTTTCCACGTCAGCGCTGTTTGATCTGATATGGTTTATAACAGAGAATTCTGCGTCAAATCTGAATGTTTCTCACTGGATCTCGCAGCAATGTTATTAATTCTGTCGCGAACTCAATGGATTTCTTCACGGGATCTCCATGATGTACAGTAACTGTTTCGCGTGATCGCGATCGGCCCGCGACTGGCGAGAGGAGCTCTGCGCTGTCTATTATTGGTTCGAACTATTAAACGGTCTGTGAAGCAGAATGAGTGCTGAGTAGCACAGTTTTTTTTTTCACTTTCATTTTGTTTTTATTTATTAACATGTCACGGCACACTCTATGCTTGAGGCTGAGATTGAGTGTTTAAACTGCGAAGTGCCTGCACTGTCTGCAAACTTCGTTTTCCCCGCAGTTCTGGGGTAGCGACTGCAACATTAGCAGTTCATGGAGTTCATCTCCTTACAGTACCTCAACCAGCTGAACAGGGGGGGTTTGAGAGAGTGTTGCTTGGGGTAGTCCTACTATTAGACTACATAGCCTATAATAAGATGAATTTTCAAACCTGAACCAAACATATTTGAATCAAACATATAAACATATAATCAAACATATAAAGATCAACAGTCTGTCATTAATATTTAGTCTGCCACAAAAAAACAATATTAAAATCATGAACTCAAATTTCATTGTGACCAAAAAAAAAAAAAAAAAAAAAGACTGTTGTAACTGCGTAAATCAGACATTTCAGGCTATAAGTCTAACGCTAATAAGCCTTATGCCAAAATTATTATTATGACGAAATTGTCGGTCATTAAATAAGAAAACTAAATAATTGTGTAGATGATTTGCTTTGTGAAACCCAACATCAGACATTAGGCCGAAATTTTTTTTTTGCACACAGTGCCGCGACCGATCAATCACTCCTTTACTGGCTGCCTGCACATTCACTGTCCTCGCGGTTGCGGCAACTCGCGCTCGCTTATCAATGCATTTTAATTCGCGCCTACGGTATCTTTGTTGAACTTCAAAAAAAGAAAAAGAAAAAGATGGTGCAGCCAATAAGCAGCCGGCGGGGGCTGGCTGCAGGACGACTCAACCTCCACGGACAGTTTTTAATGTTTTATCAGACAATATAAGAATTTGCTTTAGTATAATTTTCGGGACAATTAGGGCCGGATTCGGGATTCGGGACAACAGCTTAGATTTCGGGACTGTCCCGAATTTTTCGGGACGTCTGGTCACCCTATTTGGTCGCAGTCTGGAGCCCTGTAACATGAACCTGAGAATAATCATAAGAGTAACTTAGAGCTTCAATCAAACTGGGAAAAATAAACAAATGTGTACTGCTAGAGTCCAGTCCGTTTGGCTGCAAGGTCATCAACTTTGGTTTCATTTGGGAATATTGGCATTTTTGTTTAGAAAAAGGAGTTGGTCAACATGCCCACACTTTCGATTAGAAAGAAGAATTTGCTGTTGAATGCACGACAACAAAGCACCACCTTGTGGATGTAATACGCAAATGTAAATTACCAGAGTAAACTCCGAGAAAACCAATGGAGAAAACCCGAAAGTAAAACAGATACTTTTATAATTAAATATTGCAATACTTCTATATAATTGTGTGCGCAAAATACAGCAATACTGAACAGAATCGATTTCTGTATAACATTTAAAGCCACTTAAATGAACGAAATGACTCGAATAAAGATTCGTCCATTTTGATGAATGAGAGCGAACGAGAGAGTGAGTAAAATGATCCGAACTTCCCATCACTCGCCATGTAAAGGTCTAGCAGCTGAACCTTGACCTTTAGGATTACCACTGCACCAAAACTTAAAACTATAGTGTTGAATCTTTACAAACATGTGATGAGAAGCGCTGAGCATAAGTAGAAGCTTTAAAGGGTTAGACTTTCATTCATCTTTGAAACACAAATTAAGATATTTTTAATGAAACCTGACAGCCTTCCGTCCCTCCATTGACAGGCTACGCAACTACCAGTTTGACACTTCGAAAAAGTTCATAAAGAGATTCTCAAACGCTTCATATGATGAACAGATTTAATTCAAGCTTTTATTCACACACAAACATTCATCAAGTCACACATCAGGTGTGGAAACAGAAGATCAGGCGAATACGGTTGAGCTTCTGTTAATGTCTGCTAATGATGCACACAATAGGGTTAGGGTAAGATTAGGTTGAAATTAAGCATAATTTACTGTTATTACTATGGTAAGTACATGTAATATATGTAAAAGGGACACTGTAACATTAAGTGTTACCGTACTGTGTGGTAATATATGATCTGGACACATTTGGGGAGGCTGGAAATGTACCCTCGTGATATGAAATTCAATTAAACATGATATCAATTAGTGATCGACCGATATATCGGTCTGCCGATAAATCGGGCCGATATTTGCGGGTTTGACGTGTATCGGCATCGCCGATAGTTTTTTCCCGGCATTATTTACAGACAGGCGTCCGCAGGCAGCTCTGTGTTGCTGGAGACGCTGCAGTGTGCCTCCCACACTAGCAGAGTGCTGGAAGCCTCTTCAAGACAGGCAAGTTTTAAACTTTCAAAGCATCTTTCAACTGTTTGACTTAGCTGAAATATTGCCATACACTTTAAAAGTGGAAACACGTTGCTTTATATGTATGTGCAACTAAGCAAGTTTGTGGGTCCAAATGGAAAACGCGAATGCCTCATCTATAAAACTGCTTGTCATTGTATTTAAGGAGCTGTAAATAGCTAAGTTTGAGGCTATCCATATGCATAGCCTACGGCAGCTGTTACGAACACTGGTCATAGGATTAAATAATGCCGATGTCCGTGATATTTGTGGGAGTTTTATTCAGCGACCACCTGGCTGAGGTTTGGACGTGTGCTCATAAAAGAAGCGACGCGGTTGCGACACGCATGCGATGCAGCGCGCTCATTTGTCCAGGCGCTTCTATGCCGTGGTGAGATGAAAACAAATACATTTGTATTTGTTTTCATCTCACCAACAAATACGATGCTGTCGTATTATTCCACCACAGATGCGGCATTCTGAAAAGTTGAGATGTTTTTATCTCGATGCGTCGCTTCCATTATGAGCGCGCATACCGCGCGCCTACATTTGAAATAACGAACTTGAGCGCGCAAAAGACGCGATATGTGAACAGGCCCTCAACCTGTTCACATATCGCGTCTTTTGCGCGCTCAAGTTCGTTATTTCAAATGTAGGCGCGCGGTATGCGCGCTCATAATGGAAGTGACGCATCGAGATAAAAACATCTCAACTTTTCAGAATGCCGCATCTGTGGTGGAATAATACGACAGCATCGAAAACTCGGCCGAACAGCTGATCATAGCTGGACAGGGTGGGTTTTTTCTCATCTCCATAAATATATGTAGTCGTAAAGGGCAGGAAATAAATTAATCCTTCCTCATGGAGAGCGCAGTTCATGGCTGCATAGCAACGCCAGACGTTTATTATGCTGCTTGCTTGTTGCTACTGAGTGCAATAGTGTAATTATTTTATTCATGCTTAAATATTTATTTTCAGAATTTACTTAAAGAATTTGAATTATGCTTAAATATTTATTTTCAGTAATTTTAGCACTGAACTTTTTTTTACTTGTCCTAGCCTACGTCACATGTTTTTAATATTTGTCAAATATTTTTTTTTTTTTTTTAAGTTCAATAAATGTTCCTTTTTTAAATTGAGACTTGTAACGTTTGTTATCATCATTGTGTCATTTTTATGATTTAAATTGAGTGAGCAAAAGCAGTATCGGCTCCAAATATCGGCCCAAGAAAATCGGCAGCCCGTATCGGTCATCGGCTAAGGCTGATGAAAAAAAATCGGTATCGGCATCGGCACTAAAAAATCCATATCGGTCGTTCCCTAATATCAATGTATAAGTAAAGTCTGACCTTCTTCAGGATGGCTGCGTTTACATTGGGCAGAGGAACCGGATCATCGTCTCCCTCATCGTCCATCCCCAGATCTGAGCAGAAGACAGCAGAGATTACTACACACTTCATATATCATATTCACAACACGCATAACAACATGCTTCCTATAACACACAACATCCCAGCTCATCTTACCTTCCAGCATGGTTTTGATAGTTACAGACTGCTTGGCGATTTCAACATCCACCTCAAACATCTCTCCATCAGAGCTCTGCAGTTTAATAGTCGGCATCTGCATGAATAAAACACAATTACAGTCAGGTTATTAAAGAATGGGAATGTCAGTCAGAAGCTAAATGACTCATGCTAGCTGTGTTAGCTCACATTCATCAGCACTCAGACGTCTACTACACATATATAACGCGTAAAATGTTTAATATGAAGAATATTTGCTGTCTCATATTGTATTATTCAAAGTAAGAATCAGAAAACATCACAGCAACATAGAGCACAGGCTGTTTGTGATGCTAAGCTAACGTTAGCAGCGCGGCTACAGGCCTCTCATAGCAACCGCTGAGTTCATCACGTCAACCGGTTTAAAACATCATAATTTCACACAAAAATACATTCACTCTGTCACTTCACTATCAAAATACGACATGTTAATGTGGCTGATTTGTGCCGTTCTTACCGTGACTGTGTGAGCGATGAAGATATAAACCGAACGTCAACAAGGCCTGAATAAGACTGAGAATCAGCATGCGCGCGCGCGCGTGTGTGTGTGTGTGACTAATGCACGAGCACGCGCAGTGGACCACGGGAACTACATGGTCAAAGGTATCGCAGTGACACACTTTTTTTGTTTTGTAATGTTTGCTGCTTCAGCTGTTGATTCACATTGTTTCTAGATTATTGTGCAGAGTGATCAGATGCATTTTAAATAATTGCAAAAAAAGCCTGTATTGGCCCCCCAAAAATAAGTTAATTATCACAAAAACACAAATTTCACTGTATTTATTTTATTTATTTTTGCCCCTGGCACAAAATGACCAGGTAACATCAGTTCACAAATCATGGGCCATATGTATAAAACTAATTGGTTTAAGTTTTGAATTTAGTGTTACAATTCTTAATAAAAAGCAGGAGTTGTGTAAGAGTAGGAGCTATTTATAAAGACACTTTCAGCAAAGTCTCAGACTGACTCTTAGTGACTGAACTGAGGACAACAATGATGTCAACCCAAAATGGCCGCCCTCAACCTCTGAATCAACAGTGAACCTGGAATAAAATAATTTAATTAAGGCAATAAAACATGTATTTTAATATTTAAAGTTGTTTAAAAATTTACTTTGCACTGTGCAAAATAATGAGTCGGGTACAACGAGGTTAAGGAACAGTTGGCACTTTCATAAACATCCGCTTTTCAAGATGCACGTGGAAATTCTTCTGATCCTTGACGTGATCGCGGAAGAATATGTAAACGAATGGTATTTGCCGTGAAAGACACAATAATTAACATGATAATAAACAGCTGACTGACTTTTCCATTTGTTGACATGACATGGTTATTGAGATGGTAAATATCATACCTTAGAGATAATCACCATATTTATAATGAATCTATCATAATTTCAAAATATGTTGGAATTATAACAAAACTCAACTATAATAACGCCATAACAAAAAGTGTTGGAACTATTTTTCTATTTTATTTAACTATATGTAAATAAAAATATTAATTTAATTAAATTAGTTTTTTTTATGATGATAATAATAATAATTATATTATAGTAAATAATACATATAAACATTTGAAGGCTACTGTGCTGTTTAAAAGTAAACATTGTTTATACATCACCACATTTATTAAATAAAATTACAAATGTTACAATTTAACATTGTTTCTGCACATTTCTCATTTCCAAAAACTGTATACACATTTACAACTGTGCCTTTATACCATTTTATCCTTTTACACTTTTTATACATTTTATCACATAGATTGAAGTCCCTGTGGTGAAAATCCAGCTTTTAATGTTGTTTATGTGTCTAGGTATTGTTTTTAATATGCTTTTAGACAATCCATGTGTAAATTCATAAGTCGACAGCATTGCTGAGTATTTCCTCCTTAAAACTGCAGTGAACCAAAGACGCTTTGAAATCGCTGGTGTTTCTGACGTCACAAACTACCTTGTAACCAATCAGATCAACGTGTGATCGTCAACCAGTGGATCTCTGAGCTGAGTGAGTGGAGGCGGGGCTCATTTGCATATTCATAGAACCGCGCATACTAAATGAGGCAAGCGTGTCGAGTTACATTCAAGATATTTTAAGGCATGAAGAATATGTCATTTGCATATGTATTTTCACTGTTTCCACACAGTCAAAACTGGTTATGGCCAGTCAAGACGTTTTAAAGTCAGTTACATAAAAAGTTAAGACTGTTATCATTTGAACTGGAAAAGTATGTTAAGAACTTTTGTGAAATTGTTTCAGCTTATTGTAAAGCTTTGTCTTATTTTAAGTCATCTTGAGGTAACCCCTGGTTGAAAAACACATTTAAAAGACTATTAATATTAAGGGTTTAAAATACGGTTCACATTCAGGAATATTATCGATTTAATGATATCTGATGCATTTATCTTTAATGCATCAGATAACAAAACCTGAACTGAATAAAAGAGACTGAACACAGTAACATTGAGCTATGTATGTGTAAAAATAAATGTGTAAATAAGATTTCGGGAACACTTCACAATAAGGTTCATTAATGTATTAACTAACATGAACTAATCATGAGCAATACATTTGTTACAGTATTTATTAATGTTTGTTAATAAAAATACAGCTTCATTGTTAGTTCACAGTGCATTAATGTTAATACCTTTGATTTAATAATGTATTAGTAAATGTTGAAATTAATATTAACTAAGATTAATAAATGCTGAAGTATTGCTCATTCTTAGTTCATATTAACTAAGGTTGCTAACTAATGAACCTGATTGTAAAGTGTTACCAAGATTTTATATGAATAAATGGTCTTATCTTGAGCCATTTCATAGCTGAATTGAATTAGTTTCATAATTTTACAACAATAACACTGCAATTTTCCATTGTTTTATTAATGTGAAGCGGCTTTGAAACGATCATTACTGTATAAAGCTGATGAAATAAACGCAGATTCAAGCAGAGAAACAGACACAATACAGGAGCAAGATCCATCTTTATTGTTGAACTGGTACCCTTTATACAGACACACACCATCATCTGAAGCTATCCCAGCATTCCTGCGCCGGCAGGCCATCTTAGTCCGCCACAAATCATGAAGTTGGCATCGGTTTAACACGTTTCCCCCGTAGGAAAGATCACCCTCTAGATACTGGATGTTGGGATACAAAAGCATCTCATTCCTCCCACACCACATGGAAAAAAGGTGGACAGAAATTGTAAAACTGACATGTTTCGTTCAGCTGAGAAAAAAAAAAAAAAAAAAAGTGCAAACATACATAAAAAAAATAAAAATAAAAATAAAAAAGGAGAGTACACAGAGGGTTGAGAAGGCGTGAGTGTATTGAGGACAGGAGCGAGACGGGAACGAGATCTCGTGGTCGTGTGTCGGACTGAAGCCGGGTCGGATTGGATATGGCACGCACGCACACACACACACACACACACACACCTTTTGGTCCACAGACATTTCTTTCTGGATCAGTTTTCTCTTTAATCTTTTTTTCATATATATACTGTTGCCCACCGTTCCTCTCCTCTTATTTTAAACTGAATGAAGGTTATTATATCATGGCAATACTGTGAGATTCACAGGAAGTAGTCGGGGGTCCGGCGAGTGACGTGTGGCTCTCCTCTGCGCGGCGCCGGGTCGAACTGCAGGCTGGAAACACACAACACAACACAACGTCAGATCACACACACACACTGAGGACGGAGAGCGTTCATCATTATCCTCTACTTAACCAGGAGAATCACACTGAGATATCACTATCTGGTTAAGACGACACGACACTTAAAATGACAATACCACAATTTACACATTCAAAAATTAAATGAATCAAATAAAATCCTGAGAAACAATAGTAACACGTTTCAGTAGTTAACATGAACTGCTCTTATACAGCATTTATTAATCTTAGTTCATTTCAACATTTACTAATACATTATTAAAATCTTGTGAACATTAGTTAATGCACTGTGAACTAGGGCTGGCAAAAAAATATCTATTTTTCGATTAATCGATTTGTTTTTTAAATGTGGTCGATTCAAAATTGATTCTCATAAGCCACAAATCGATTTTTTTTCCATATCTATCTATCCTCCAAAAGCCAGTATTAGTTTTCCTCCACTGTTCCTAGGCTTGCAGCCTCCATGTTACAGATAATACCGTGAGATTGTGTGTGTTTTATCTTAAACATTAAATAACCTGATCCTGTCTGATCAAGGCGTGCGACTGTTCTGACTAGGGTGACCACCCGTCCCGCGTAGCGCGTGCGCGCACAGCGTTTGAAGCCCAATTCACGCGTCACGCAAATTGAGACCGTGTCACGCATAATCATAATCATAACCTATGCTTGCTCAAAAAAAAGTTGGTAGCTCTATATACTCGAGCCCCAAGCAGACAAACGAACATTACTTGACATTTCAGCACGCTATTGTTGCCACACCCACCCCTCAGTTGAACTGCTGACTAGGTTGTTGTCAACTTTTTCGTTGTTGTCATGACAGCGCACGCACGCGCATACCAGACACACTGGGAAGGAAGGAACTTTTAGATGCGCGCTTTCCAATTCGAAAAATTCGAGAAAGAGACTGAGTCTGAGAGGCAACGGCATCATCAATTAAAAAGAGAAGGTGTAAGTACAAGAAACAAGAATGGGGAAATTAATATTTGTGGCCTAAAAAGGTGTTGAGGGGGATACCGAGAGGGCTTTTTGTGACCTTTGCAAAACGTCCTTCTCAATCGGACATGGAGGGAGGGGAATACGAGGTCAATCGTTCAATTTTTTTTAAATACTTTTTTTTTTAACTGTTCCTGTGGTGTTGAGCAACTACAATTCCGTTAATCAATTTATATTATAATTTATTAATTTATTTAAAGTAAATAAATTGTAATGAAAAATAAATAAAATTAAATAGTAAATCTTAAGTGGAAGTACATCTGTCAATTCATTGAATGTTCAAAATATTATGAGTCTTTATTTAGAAATTGGTTTGCCTATTCATGAGCATACATCAAAAGTTACACGTTTAGGAGAATAGGGCATTATTAATACTATGCAAGGTGGTATGTGCTAGAAATGGGTAAACCACTATCAGTGAGTCTGCCAGTGGGGCACCGCCGCGCCAGACAGTGTCCCACATTGTCCCTCAAAAACATACCCCTTGTCCCCCCTTGGGCTTATTAGCAGGTGGTCACCCTAGTTCTGACTCGTCCAATTTTCAGCATCAATTTTTCATCTAGCATCAAAATCCTGTCTATTCATTATGTGCATTTGAAATATAGAGTTGGGTTCTGTTTCAATGTACCCAAGTGTACCTAAAATAAAAAGAGACTTAATTTATTTCTATTAATTAACCACTTGTGAACTTATATTCACTGTTCTTTATTATAAATCTAGGATTTGTGTGAAATCTATATTCATTTGAGTTGAATCAAAAATCAAAATCAAATTTAGAATCGAGATCGAAACATCTGAATCGATACCCGGCCCTAATGTAAACTAACATGAACAAACAACAGCTGGATTTTGATTAAATAACATTACCAAAGCTTAATAAATACAGAAACAAATGTATAGCTCATGAGTTGTTCATGTTAGTGAATACTAATAACTAATGAACCTTATTGTAAGTGTTACCGAAACAATTGCAAGTGTCCTTTAAAACTGTGCGAGAGACGTCTAAAAGTGCTGGAAGTGCATCTAGATTAAGATTAGAGACTCTTTCTACAAGTAAACCATTCAAAGTTGGAATTGCCATATCAGTTCCCTTAGAGCGACCACTGCTAAAAATCATGTGTTTTTATTTTTAGTTTAAAAGGCTTGATTTAAAGAAGATGCTGTTGTACGAATAGTTGTATCATCTGCACACAGATGTGTTTGGGCTGAATCTGTTCCATGACCTCAGAGAATAAAGCGGATCCTTCATGAACACTCACAACGAGTACTTGAGGGTGTCGTCGAGCTCCATGATGGCCGCCTGATTCCCACACCGGTAACAGTAGTTTGGCGCGCTGAAGATCGTTACCACATTGCGATCATGGCACCAGTTGTAACCCTAGGGGACAAAGAGAGACACATTACAGATTTGAGCAAAACTTTTGCGATATCTTCTAAATGTCGATTACAAAAATATTGCGAAATGACGGCGTTTCCATTAACCGATGTTATGCGACTAAAACGTCATTTTTTCCTCTTGCGATAAATCATTCCAGACATCATGGCATCAGATGTTAGTAGGTTTACATATATCCCAGCCGTCGCACTAGCCATCATTATTAATGGAAGGAGACATGGGCGTTTCATCCAATCATTAACGGCAAGGAAAGACCGTTATACTGAGAGCGGCTCATATGAGGAGTTTCTCTCTCAAATCTGCTTCAAGATCTTGATTGTGGCGTTTATTAGTGGTTTAGAGTCCAGTATTCCTGTAATTATTTTGTCTTTTATGAGTTTAATGAAGAACTCTGTCTCGTCTTCTGTCCAAACACACCTCATCATCTACGTCAGGTGACTGTAAGGGTGCCTCGTTTAGTTCGGTTGAATCGCACTAGAGTTCGTTTTCCCACTGGGTGCGGTTCGTTTGGGCAAGTGTGAATGTGGCAATCGCACTTGGGTGCGCACCAACAGCGGACCAAACAAGCGTGGTCTCGGTACGCTTTGAAACGAACTCTGGAGCGATTCGTTTGTGGTGAGAACGTGATCCGACCTCGAACAGAACCAACTGCCAAAGAACTGCACATTTTTGGACTAAACCAGTTGCCGTAGTCAGCTGCGCTGTGCATTATGGGATGAGGAGAAATGTTTGTTGACAGTCTGCACTTTAAGCATGGCAGCTCGCGGACAAACTTGGAGTTGTGAGGAGGTGCGGCGCCTGATAGAAATCTGGTCTGATGACCATATGTCCCCACTGTCAAAAACAATTTTAAAGAGAGAAAGGGCACAACATCACCTGATGGATCGTTGGAAATATTTTTGGATGATGAGCATGTCAGTGTTAAGCAACATTAATGCACGCCTCCTCCTGAAGTGACTTGACGCGTGCAGTGCATTAACACATTATTTTCGAGCCGCATATCACTTCATTCTCAAATATTATTGTTTGTCTAAAGTGGTGAAGACAGACTATATAATAAAATATGACCAGGGATACAATCAGCATTTTGGTTCGTTTTATCAACTCATAAACTGATTCGGACCAGAGCGATCAGTGTGGTGTGAAAAGGAACCAAAACAATGTATAATTTTTCGCCCTCGGTCCGGACCAAATGAACCGAACTGCAGATGTGAAAGCACCCTAAATGTTTCCAATGCAGTTTTGAGAAATATTCCTTTTTCTAATTGCCTGAAAAAACCCTCATGTGAGCGAAATAACAATAACTATTAACAAACATAATCATAACGATATCTGTATGAACCAATGAGGTTCATTCTCGTGTAACGCAGCAGTTTATGAACGATTTAAGTTTTCTGGTGAATACACATCAATGAAGGGACAGAAATCTCTCAGATTTCATTAAAACATCTTCACTTGTGTTCCGAAGATGAACAAATGTTTGTAACGACATGAGAGTGAGTGAATGAAGAGAGAACTTTCATTTTTGTGTGAAATAACTTTGATAATATAGATTCTCTGCCCAAATAAATGAATTATTACTGTCTCACTCCTCCATAGGCTTCTAGGTAATCAATATCTGCCATCCCAGAAAGTTAGTAAAGACATCGTTAAAATAGTCCTAGTGACTACAGTGGCTCAACCTTAAGGGTGTACTCACACTAGCCAGTTTGAACCGTGCCCGAGTGCGTTTGACCACCAAAGCGCGGTTCGTTTGATTAGTGTGAGTGCTCCGAACCGTGCCCGGGCGCGGCTCGATTAGCCGGCCCTGGCCCGGTTGGAAGAGGTGGGCCAGAGCACGGTTCAGTTGGACTCGGGCGCGGTTCGCATGCAGTGTGAGCGCTAACCGTGCTGGAGCACGGAACAGGACGCGTGACGCAAACCTCCTCATACGAGCAGCACGATTACGTGAAAATTTTCGTGCCACAAAGGCGATAGATCTGTTTAACAACAGGCTGTGAGAGGGCTGTGGACCAAACGACTCAAAATTATCCACAAAGTAAACAGAGCGATGGACTCAGAGCGATGCGCCGCTCTTCCTGTTTATCCCGAAACAGTCACACCATAATGACGTAAGCGTGCTCCGGCACGAATGCTGAAACCCTATGTGAGTGCAGGCCAGTGGGGGAGTGGGGAGGGGGGACAATCGTACTCGGGCCCGGTTCATGGCAACCGTACCTAGTGTGAGTACACCCCAAGTTTATCAAGCGACGAGAATACTTTTTGTGCGAAAAAAAACACACACAAAAATAACGACTTTATTCAACTCTTCATTTTCTTCTGTGTGTTCCTCTGAGTGAGTTGACGTAGTGTAACAGCAGCGCTTCTGGGTTGAACGTCAGAATGGAGGCTCACTATTGGCCAGCATCACACGCATGATCAGCGTCGGCCAATAGTGAGCCTACGTTATCATTGCTCTCAGATTTCATCAAAAATACCTTAATTTGTGTTCTGAAGATGAACGAAAGTCTTACAGGGTTGGAACAACATGAGGGCGAGTGATTACTGACAGAATTTTTCATTTTTGGGTGAACTAACCCTTTAATGCATGTAACTTCCAGGTAAGGACCCGATTGTGTGTATATGGTGTCATGAGGAGAGGAACGCACCTCCATCACCAGCTGGTGAGCTCTGGAGACCAGCGTAAGGCCGTTTGCATGGTTGAACGTCTCGGATATGTCCTGCCCAAAGGTGTATCCCGCACCTCGAGGAGAAATCCCCCAGCCTCCACGGTCATCCGGATCAGACCACAGAAGATCACACATGGGTCCCTGAGGAACAGCAGAGGCAGAGAGACGTCAGGGCTCGTTTCAGGGAGAAACCACATTCAGGACCTTCAGAGACTTTTCAAGCACTACTTTTTGGGTTTTCAACGACTTCAATCAGAGATCTCACTTATCAAACAATATCTTTATCATCTGTCAAATTCTAAAAAAGGTAAGCTGATAAACAAAAATAAACTAATAAAACAAAATGGTACAAATAAAGCGCAGCAGATGCAATGACTATGACGAGATATCGCTTTCCTGATTCATTGGCCTGAAGAATGAAAGATGTATTACAGACTTGGATATTTATGAGTAGAGATGCACCGATTACAATTTTCTGGGCCGATTCCGATTTCCGATTTTTCATTAAGTTTGACCTGCCGATACCGATTTTAGCCGATTCCGATTTCATTTTTTCTAACCACTTTACAGCACACACAAATATTTATTTTATATAATTTCTGTAATAGAACATTTTACAATTTGCATAGTTCACACACATCTAAAGTGCAGTGTTGTGGAAGAACCATTTCCTTTTCACATTCAATATCCAATAATTTTGTGAAACCCTATTTGGGCTATTTTCAACCAAAAGTGTGATTTCCCTTTAATTGAGCGTGAGCAGTGCAGCAAATAGACTCGGCGCCGAAACACACGCTTCACTGCTCGCGACGCTCCTGCTCGACGCTCACGCGCTGCTCCTGCTTCCGTTGTGAATGCACTCATATTGATTAACATATGCACGCCGAAAAAAATTACGCGCTTGCGGTCTGAACGGACGTAATTCACGAGGTTTTCTACATGTGCTCCGTGTGCACGTGTGATGCTGATGTTGCGCAATCATGCGGCGCCCGAGTGCATTTGACCGGCATAAAATCGGCATTTGTCAGACTGACCGGCCGGTCGCCGGTTACGGCCGATCACGTGAAAATCGGCCAATTCCGGTCACCAGCCGATCAATCGGTGCATCTCTGTTTATGAGCAATATCACACTCATAGCCATGCAAGATGCCTCTATATATCAGGCAGTGTTGATTTTGTGTGAAAAGATTGTTTTATCAATAAAATTAAACATTAAATAGTTTCAATAACTCAAGCACTTTAAGTACCTTTTCATAAATACAGCTGTTTTCCAGGACTTAAAATTCAAAACGTCAAATTAAAGCACTTCAAGCACCTTGTACGAACCCTGTTGTTCTAGCTTGACTTGATTTTTTAAACGATTTTTCCATTTGACTCAAAACAGCACAATAGGGTTTCAACTACTGCCACAGTTTGCAGCTAAAAGAGTAACTTTTATAAGGATAAGAAATGACATGATGGTATAAGCGATGATCAATACCTCGTGAGGAACTTCCTGTAAACGATCCAGCGCTCTGATGTGATCAAGAGTGTCTATGGACGGTGACAATCCTCCATGGAGACAGAATATCTACAGAGAAAACAATACGATGTGAACATCACAGCAACATGTTGATGGGTTTAAAGCTGAAGCGTTTCATGATCTTTTCATGATGTTTTATGGATATTTGAATACGTAAAACACAAGAATTGTCCTACCTGACCATCTACCAAGGCAGTGAGGGGAAGGTAATCGAAGAGGTCTGTGAAGTATTTCCAAACATTTGCATTGCCGTATTTCCGTAAGCACTCGTCATAAAAGCCGTACACTTGTGTGATCTGTCTGCTTTCGTGGTTCCCTCGAAGTATTGTGATGCGTTCGCGGTACCTTACCTGGAATATGAAGACATGACCAGTGATTAAACATTAACATCAACATTTAAGATCATATTTCCAGCCCAAAACTGACTTTTACAATCACCAGCTGTGATCAATCCTTCCCAGTGATCCAAACACGGATCTCGACTATACGACAATAAGTGTTTTTTGCTGTTGTTTTAATAGAAAAACATTAAAGTAATTTGGATTAGATTTTAATTTGAGAGATGTTTTGTTTTACCAGCCTATATGATAAAGAGCCTATAATAAATCATGAGGTAATAAACCATGTGTATGGGTTGACATTCTCTTGATTTGTGCTTATACATTAATTCTGCTGAATATACATCTCTCAAATGACAATCATTACGATTATAGTTGAGCAAAATAACCGTGATTATCAATTTAACCGTTATGCAGCATGACGAAAACAAGACTGAAATACGCAGACATTTAGTCGACTACAACTTGACTAAACAAAAACAGGACATGGTTGACGAAATATGATAACTAAGAGTACATTTGACTCAGGACTGAGACTAAATAAAAATAGCTGACAACTTGAACACTGACAGAAAGGCGGACTGCATCTGCTGGACTACAAGATAGCGGAGGGATCTAACGTTAAACACATGAGGAACTACTTTAATTTAGAGTGTGTGCTGCACAATATAGAGAATAATAATGAGCTGAAGCTTGACTTTACTAAATGAAATCCAGTGTTTCCCCTACAAATTTTTCCAGCAGCGGTGCTGTTACCAAGCCGTGCATGGAGGGGTCCGCATGGTTTAATAACCCCTTAAACTATGACTTTTGGCAAGTTTTGTGGATAGAAATGGACATTGAGACATACACCATCAACAGATTCAAGGCATGATTACTGCAGCACGTACCTTGAACTGGTCACAAACAGAATCCTTTATTTTATCATTTTATACAGGATTATTCATGTTTTTCTTGTGTGTTAATTTTCAGCTATAAGGTAGAAATTGATAGGGGAAAAATGAAACGGCACAACCCAGAAAAACATTATTTAAAATTTATTGAAAATGTTATCTTAATGGCAAAGGCCACACCCAATCTGTGAGCGCTTCATTTTTCATATTTTCCCCAGATCGCACAGCCCTAGTAACGGGATTATATCTCGCAATTCAGAATTCTGAGATGTAAACTTTCCCAATATTTGTATTCTGTGGCGTCCATAGACTGCTACTTCACAACTATCATCTTCTGCCACCATTCTTCTAATGCACAGTATAGAAATTAGTAATGCATGGTGTTCATGGCCGATTCAGATACAGATTGAGGATTTCTTCTTTGTTATAGAGCAAATAAACAAAATATATTTGCTTAATCAGTCAAACTGGCCTTAAACTAAAAATATCTGTAGTCTTTTGAAATTAGAGGCATTTTAATAAAGATCCAAACAAAGATGCAACATGTAACATGAGCAGTTGTTTTATATTAAATTAGATGGTATAGTTAAAAACTTGAATTATGCTACAATAAACGAACTAAAACCGCGGTCGGACTGGATGAAAAAGCTAATTCAGAGTGTGGTGGTTAAACAGGCATTATACGGAGCTGAGGGTCAATACACCCCTCTCATCCGGCACAAACACACGTTTCCATGGTTGTGATGTAACATTTAATCGTTAACCTATTATTTCTTCTGTGAACAAAGCTCTGTGCTCGACTCGAGTGGTAATGTGCTCATAAATCAGCACACACAGCGATCAACAATGTGCTTTCCCTAATTCCATCGTCAACAAATCTGTCCCTTCCCAGTGCCTGTTGATGAAAGACTTCCTCATTTCCATATTTATCACGGCATATGTCATAACTGTTTTTTTCCCAGTTTTTATATGAAATATTGATCAACATTATAATAATATAATTAAATAAATTACTGTCACTGCAACATTTATTAAAACGTGATGCAAAGATGATGAAATAATCCTCAGAGCAACATAAGATGTTGATAACTTGATTAAAGATTTTTCAGTTTCTGAACCTGAATACCTGAAAATCTTAAAGGGGTGGTTGATTGCTATTTCACTTTTTTCATTTTAAATACTGTGTAATGTTGCTGTTGGTGCATGAACAGTATCTGCAAAGTTGCTGCGCTTAAAGTTCAACGTAAGCGGAGATATTGTCTTTTAAAAATCAGGAAGTTTAATGCCTACAAAAACGTCTCGAATGGGACTACAACGAGATACTTCCCGGGTTTTATACGTAACTAACCCATACATTTACATCCACCCTCCCTCCGGAACATGTTCTGCTGTCGAAGAGGAGGAGTTATAGTGGAGAGCTGTAGCCGTCAGGTCTTCTGTGTTCAGGCTTCCTACAGACGCTGGAGTTCGTCAACAATGGTTAAAATTTAAGTTTGGTTATGTTCCTGACAATTACAATCGTAGTTTAGCTCTCTGTGCTGCGCATTTTACGGAAGACAGCTTCCAGAATCTACACGAGTTCAATGTCGGATTCAACAAGAAACTATTACTACAACATGAAGCAGTTACAGCTTTAAAACCAGAGGCCACAACCTGCAAGTAAGGTTTAATCATTTTAAATGTATTTGCCTGTATAATTTAAGACGTAATGTTTTAGTTTTATCAAGGATGTAAAAAAATGCCAGCGCTGGCTTTAGTATATGACAAACGCGTACAAACATTTTGGACCCGAATTTGTAATATGTACAAATTTTGTAAACGTATTTTCCATGTATACTTTATGACGTAATTTTTTGATTTGATCAAGAACGCAAACCAATGGCAAAGCTGTTTGTTTATAGTAGCTAGTTAGTTCGATGCTATTTTGTGTGTATAAGACAAACGTGTACAAACTTCAAAAAATTATCGCAACAGCAAACTTCAGCTGTTATCACATGTACACCTAAAGAAAACGACAAACTGAGTAAACTAAGCTTTGTGAATAGTTAAACGGTTGTTCATTCTATCAATAAAACAATATCTTTAAAAAACGGTATTACTCAGTCATGTATTCAGTTATATTAAATGTTTAATCAGGGGGAAAGCGTATCTCAAAAGCTAACAAACAGCAGTAGCATTTTCAAGTAACAGCGTATGGAAATTCTTTGAGAGAATAATAATAAAATAAAATAAATTACCATTCAGAAACGTTTAGTAAGAGCCGTGTTTGCGGAGGTTCTGCTTGACTCTCTTCATCACCGCTCTCTGGGTCTGATTCTGGCTCAAACTGATGAGGCAATATTGACACCATTACATTTGACCGGAGCACATGCAACTGTCGCCCGTAAAGGTAATGGGCGTGAAGATTCCGGACGCAGTTTAGCCAATTACAACACACCGGCCGAACTAACCAATCTGAGCTCATTGCCTCTTTCTGAGGGAGTGGTTTCATAGAATCAGGAAGTCAACCGGTCGTTCAAATGACAGAGGAGGAAGCAGCTTACAATAAAGGTGAAATTTATGAAAAATACGGCGTTTTTTAACAAACGAAACACGAAGACATGTTATATTGCAGCCCATAAACACAATCAAGCAAAGAAAAAAGGCAGTGAACCACCCCTTTAAAACACTTTATTTCAATCGTATCTTTGTTCAGTTGTGTCTATTTGTTGCGATTGCTTATTTTTTATTTGTTCTATTTTAATAACTGAGTGTTTACTCGTCTTTAATAATGCTTGAAATGTATATTAGTTAGCCTAGTTGTTTTTCTACAGGCAAACGCTCCTTGTGTAAGTGTTCTTTAGCCTGTTGATTACGGTTCATGATATTCAGATACAATTACATGTTTTGCAATAAGACTAAATGTGAATGATATCCAAGTTCTTTTTTTTTTTCTTATTGGAATCGAAATTAGAAATCTATAAGAATCTGAATCGATAAGCAGAATCGAAATAGTTAAAATTCAAACGATACCCAACCCTAAATATAATTATATAATTTAATAAATGACTGTCACTGTAACATTTTTTATTAAAACGTGATGCAAAGATGTTGAAATATTCCTCAGAGCAACATAAGATGTTGCTAACTTGAGTTTTTACACACAAATCTGCAAGCGGTCGACCAATCACAACAAACTGGGCCATCTGACCAATCAGAGCAGAGCAGGCTCACGGAAAGGTGGGGTTTAGAGATTCAGATTCAGATTGTTTTATTTAGTGCCATGTCAGCATTCAAGGCTATTTTCATGGCAAAAACAGCAAGTCATACTATACAAGATTTATTAAATTAACATATGATAAAAAAAACAAAAAACCTTTTCAGGCATAATCTTACTCAACAAGTCCTTAAGTGAGGTAACTTCATAAGAGCATTCTACTTGTATTAAGTCCAGGACAATCTAATAAAATATGTTTCGGGGTTTAGAGAGAGCGAACACTTGAACGAACCGTTTCAGACACTGAGAGAGAAAAGACACTACGCTGTCATCGAAAACGAGCCCTTACCTTGAGAGCGACAAGCAGCGTGACTGTTTCCACAGAGTAATAGCCTCGGTCCACGTAATCTCCCATGAACAGGTAGTTCGTGTCCGGGGACTTTCCTCCGATTCTGAAGAGCTCCATGAGGTCATGAAACTGGCCGTGAACGTCTCCACACACCGTGACGGGACATCTCACCTCCTGCACGTTAGACTCCTTGGTCAGGATTTCTTTAGCCTGCGGAGAAAATAATAATGATAATAATGTCATTCTGATTTCTGATCTGGCAATGTCTTAAATGTAATTATACCATGTTCTCTCTGAATACTTGAGTGTGATTAAACCCGTTTAATGCGTTCCAGTCAGTTCAATCACTGTTCTGTATTAAAGGGTTAGTTCACCCAAAAATGAAAATTCTGTCAGTAATTACTCACCCTCATGTTGTTCCAACCGCGTAAGACAAATTAAGATATTTTTGATGAAATCAGAGCTATGTCTCACTCCTCCATAGGCTGCTATGTGACCGAAACTTGCTGGCCCAGAAAAGTTATTAAAGAGATCGTTAATATAGTCCAAGTGACTCCAGTGGCTCAATCTTAAGTATATCAAGCGACGATAATACTTTTTGTGCGCAAAAACAAACAAAAATAACGACTTTATTCCACTATTCATTTCCTTCTCTCTGGGCCTCGTAGTGTTTTTGCGCAGCGCGTCTGTGTTGCACGTCATCACGCATCACACACATGACCGGCGTCGGCCAATAGTGAGCCTACATGGTGACTTGTACACAGACGCGCTGCGCAAAAACACTACGCGAACCAACTAGAGGCCCAGAGAGAAGGAAATGAATAGTGGAATAAAGTCGTTATTTTTGTTTGTTTTTGTGCACAAAAAGTATTCTCGTCGCTTGATAAACTTAAGATTGAGCCACTGGAGTCACTTGGACTATATTAACGATCTCTTTAATGACTTTTCTGGGCCAGCAAGTTTCGGTCACATAGAAGCCTATGGAGGATTCAGACATGGCTCAGATTTAATCAAAAATATCTTAATTTGTGTTCCGAAGATGAACGAAGGTCTTACGCGGTTGGAACAACATGAGGGTGAGTAATTACTGACAGAATTTTCATTTTTGGGTGAACTAACCCTTTAATGCACTGCTTTCAGCTGTGTGTGTGTGTGTGTGTGTGTGTGTCCACACATGCACAGGTCCAAGGCCTGTATCTTTGCAAGCACACATGAACACACTCCTGAACACTAAATGTTTCTCTTATTTTCAATCTCCCTCATTCATTTTTGTCATTTTGACCAACATAAGCTCAGATTAAAGAGGCCTACGATCAATCAACTTAAAAAATAAAGGAGAAAACCTGTCCTAATTGAAAGAAAACTATTTTAATTTAAATATTTGGTTATAATATAGCATAACGAGTTTGCAGTCCTACATTTCCAACATGCTTGGATAAACCCAACGTGAAAATAAGCGTTTGACAGCCACAGTTTTTTAAATGTTAATTTAATTATAAATAGTTTATAATCATTCACTTACACTTTCTAAGTGATCTTATGAATCAACTCCTAAATAACTTGTTTGTAAATAATGCAATACTTTTAATGTAGACATGATAAATTGATAATTAATAAAGTATGAAAATACAATTGTTAAACATTATAGATATGTTTATGAATCGAGAATAAAGCATTTATAGCTGTATTTATAAACGGCTTATTAAGGTCTATTAATGCTTTATAAATGAATTAACGGTTTACTAATGCTTAACTAATGATTAATAGCGTGCAGTTTTTATAAAGTGTTACTAATAACATTAATCATTTGTTAATACACGAGTGTTTCTGAGTCGGTGTCGGCTGCAGAGATGAAGCTTACGGTCATCTCTGTACTGTAGGGAGAAATGCACTGTACTAGTTTAGCTCCTACACTTGGATATGCACCTAATAATAGGCGCATTTATCTAGGCTAATGTTAGAGTGAGCAGTCATGTACAGACGTTACCGTAAGGCTGCATGTTTGAGGTCTATGAACAATTTTTATGAGCCACTATATGCAAGCTGTCCTCCATATTGGAACAGTCAAAGCCGGTCCATGAACACGAGAGAGCAGTTTAACTGTGCGTCTGCAATCGCAGATATGAGCATATTTGAATATGTTTTCTCAGGATATAGTTTATCATTGATGTTAGATAATTCTGCATATGCTTAAATCTGCATATGGTTCCCATAGTTTAAAAACCTGTAATATTGAGCGATAAAAACAAACCAACACGTTCTCACTGGTGAAAGGTGATCCCATTATTTGGGAATTTAAATCTCGTCAGATTTTACAAACAGAGGCCTGCAACATGTTGAGGCATCTTGGAAACCTCAGATTTTTACTGTGAGTGACGACAGCATCTGACTGTTCCAAGATGGCGGACGCAGTCGACTGGCATCTACGTCTATACACATCTATGGCATGTCTGTCATGTACTGCGAAGTCTCAGACGTCATGTCATGGCACACAAAATTAGAAACACTTCAGGAGTTTGGAAGTCGTCATCTGATTGGTTGAATTCTAGGGTCCATCTGGAAACAAAGAAGCCGTGATGCCAAACCCCCTCATGGAAGAAGAAAGCCATACTTACAACCGTGACAGGATCAACTAAACGCTGGATTTTCAAAAGTAAGTGACGGATGTAAAGTTTGCAACATAAGGCATCTTTACACAGCTGAGTTAAGGCTGGCTCTGTGTCTGCTCAGAATTCTGTGGAAAGACGCAATGCCGCATAAAAGCAGACTTAAAATATGGTGTGTCTGACCCACCTCAGCCCCTAGTGTCAAACGCGACTCTGATACGGTTTTGGTTCAGTGTGAATAATCGCGAACTTGTGCCACCCCTAAACTACGTCATTGTCATGACAGCCAAAAGCACGCCTGTCAATCAAGAAGCAGGAGACAAAACACATAGGCCTAGCTCCTTGTTTTAGGAAAATTTAAAAAAATGTCTACCAGCAAAGCAGTGAAGTAAAGACGTCCTGTACTCACATCGTGAAGCAAACCATTAGGGCTTTCAAAAACATTTTGATTGAACATTTATTAAACAGTTGTCAGAGCATTTATAAAACAACGAAAAAAGGTTTTGTTTTTTGGGGGGTTTTATTGACACCTGGGATCCCCCGCGAAACGGTTCTCATTCGCGCTTGAATAAGGCCGGCGACACACTGGCTGCTGGCGTGAGCATCTCAGCTGCGTGGCGTGTCTGTTTTTATTTCGGCTCCCATGTTAATAGGTTGGAGTTTGCACACTGCCTGCGTGAGACACGCGTCTCAGCTCGAGCCACGCGGAAAACGCGTGCATGCTAGAAATAGAACCGACGCCTGAGTGTTCCAGCAACGGGAGTGTTCTCTGGCTAGAGCGCAGAACAGCGGAGTGTGTATGGACCGAAGTGCATGTCTGAGCTTGTATTGCTGCTGTTGCTTTGTCATTGTGGAAAATAGAATAATAGAAACAAAAGGTATTAGAAATTTTACCCGTTATTATCAATCTAAATTAATCTCGTTTTTAATTTAAGCTAACTTAATTTCGTTTTTCTTTATTTAAATTTCATTTTTTCTTTATTTAAATTTAGTTTTTCTTTAGGCCTATTTAAATTTCATTTTTCTTTATTTAAATTTAATTTTTCTTTATTTAAATTTCATTTTTTCTGTATTTAAATTTCGTTTTTTTCTTTATTTAAATTTCGTTTTTCTTTATTTAAATCTACCCTTTACTGTGTCAGTAATTTGTTAGTCAGAAAAATATTAGACTACCTTAAAAGTATTGCTTAAGTTAACAGACTGTGTGCGTTTTATATCAGTGTCCGTTCTCGGAGCATATAAGCCCTGCTCGCGTGAGGTGCGCCGCTTCCCGCTCGCGCTGTTCTGTAGTTTACAATTAATTCTGAACGTGTTGCGTCTCGTGTATCTGTCTATATTGCACCAAATGCGACACTGCACTCCCTTGTGAAGTCGATTGGATGAACGGTTCTCGAAATAATCAAAATGCAAACGGACAGACAGACACATAGAGATTACTATATTCCTTACTGAGCGCGAAGCAGCAGTGCAGCCAGCCACAGGTGCGGTTCCCGAGTGTTCTACATGGTGCGCTAAACTGTGGCGCTGTTACAAAATAGCCTAAATTAAAGCATTTAAAGTTGGGGATAAAACATAGGCTAATTATATTTAGAATACAGTGATATATAACTGCTTATAAAAGGAATAAATATCAAGGAGTAAATCAATGAAAATTTCCTTTTTTGGTGAAAAAAAAATATTAATAATTATGCGACTGGTCGACCAACGAGAATGTCAGTCGACCAAGACGGCATTGATCGATTAGTCGACTAAACGACTAAAGTTGACAGCCCTACAAACCATAAACATATCAGCAGAGAGTCGCCGACTCGCTGTTTGTAATCTTCCTTTGAAGAGACAGATCGACGCGCTGCTATATTTCTCAGGTACGATACATGCTTAACCCAATCGGCATCACTGTGATCGCATTGTTATATTAGCCTTTATTCCAAAAATCATTTCCTTGAGGCCGATATTTCCCGACGGTCCGGTGACATCTGCTATTCCTGCCAGAAATGCTAACGCTAGCATCATTGTTCACTTTTTGTGCCTTTATTTTATTAAGAAATAGAAGAAAAAAATATGAACTAAATTAATTTAAAATTGCATATTTTTATTTTGAGGTTTATTTAATCATTTTTAACACGTTGTTAAAACGGTAGTCATGTTCAAAGCATTGTTTCCCGCGATTTTAATTCCTGTGTAAATGCATTTATGCCGCTTGAGAGTAGCAATAAACTTTCAGTGTAAACTTCAAATTCATTTTTGTGATTTTATGCCACTTCAGATTTGGTTTCTGTGGTGCTTTTTCAGTGTAAAGATGCCTATAGACTCTTTAAAATACATCCAAGAGTTTCACACACTGGTCTGTTATTGTAGGGACAACAACCTTACATTTTCACACCCCCAAACATGACATGGAACAAAACAAACCATGATTGGTTTCTTTATGTTACTCGGCCTCTGGCCAATAAGTGCTGTGGACTTACTACTGTGCTGAGTTAGACCCGACTCTGAAGTAGGAACTAATTGAGTTTCCCAAAATGCGTTTCTAGAACTAAAACCGTTCCCAGTTCCCGCAGTGCAAACACACCAAAGAGTGGGTAATTCCAGCAGAAGTTATAGGAAATATTAAAAGGTTCCCATTGCAAGCTAATAATTAGCAGCTATTTTAGTAGATTCAAATAAAACTAAATTGGCTACCTCGAATATTTCAATAACCTTTAACTCGTTGGGTCAACTCAATTTATTTGCTATGGTACAAGCAAATGTAGTCATTACATTTTTACTCTTATTTACTCAATTCACAAGATGTATTTAACTGATTTAATTTCACACCCTTTAAAATGTACACATTATTTAAGTGCTATAACGTTTCACCAACAAAAAGTACGTTGAGTTTAATTTTCTAGGTTTGATAAACTTCGCAAAACTATTAAATCTGTTGCAGCAACCAAAACATGCTAGGATGTTTCAACATGTCTGAGTAGCAAATGGACTAACCCAACGGCTGGGTTACATTTTTTAACCCAACGTATGGGTTTGTCCATATCGTCATGTCCCAAACACGGATTGAAACAACCCAGAGTGCAATAAAAACTGTCCCACACTCGTGATTCAACCATGAGACGCGGTCAGAGAAGCGCTAATGCTGAGCTAGGGCAGATTAGCATTAGCATGTGTGCTCTGCTGTCATCAGATGATGGCCTCTCGCACCGCCATTTTGAGACACTGTGAGTGAGGATGAGGAAGAAGCTGCATTCAAACGATTCGCTTTTTCAACAAAAAACACATTTAGATTCAGAAACTCTCTATAACCCACACGTTGTTTTGATCCGAACAGAAGTTATTCTGATTTAACAAGTCACGGTTTACTGCGGGTTAGTTTGAGTTTATTGATTCATACTGTAGCTTTCAGCCTACCGTACGTTAACGTTACATAAATTAACGGCACAGACCGATTCAACATTCACACGTGATTTCATTAAAGATTAACGGAATACATGTCGGCTTGTGTTACTAAATCAAAAACAATAGTAGTTTCTTATGAGTGTTGCGGCGGTTTAAAAAGCCGCCATCTTGCATCTTAGCGGCTAACGCGGCTAAAGCGGGGGAGATGAAATAAACACCGAAACACGACGTTGGTGGTGTATTACACATACATACCTTCTCACAGAGGCTCTTGACTTGGCTTTCTGAGAGCTGTTTGCATTCGTTGAGCTGTTCGATCCATTGATCCAGCTCTTTCGTGAACGCCTTTTCATCCATGTCTGCTTTTTTTAACTCGATTTTCACACGGATTTCTTATCTAACTTCTCCCAGCTTTCCACGAATATCCACCCGAAATCGATTGATTACTTTAAAACGTACATGTGGCCAGGGATATTGAAGTAATTAGGTACGGGAATCCTGTGAGGAAACGAGAAGCCGTCGGCCTTCAGAGTCCCACCCTGACCACGGTTGTTTTCACTTCAGCCTTTCCTCACATCAGACTCCGACAACCGGCGCGGCGCTGATTGGCCAACCGCAGCTGTCCCATTCTTGATACTGCGCTCTGATTGGCCACCCGCAGCCGTTCTACCTTTCTGATTGGTTGCTAGATACGTCGTTGGGCGTTTTCCTTTACTGCAATAGGATCTCATTAACACGTCACGGTTACATTATTTTTGTGTATATTTTTTATATAATAATTTATTTTATTTAGAATTGTTGATAAATATTACATTCATACATTTAGTTTTAAAGTGACTATGAAATCAAAATGGACAATTCTTTTTTTGTTGTTATTGAATGTTGCCGTGTTTATTATAAACGATTATAATAAATATATACATTAGAGATAATTATGACTGATATACCCAACAATGTAAAAGAAAAAGTACAAAATCATGTATAGAAACGGTTGTATGATGTGGGTTACACGGGCCTGAGGACAAAACGGTGATTTTTATTTTATTTAAATTTTTATATATTAATTTATTACTTTATTGAACAATATTAACAACCATAATTGGCCTGGTACAACATATGAAATGTCTTCTCAGACAGCAGACAAGCACTATAACATAGGATATAGAAAACACAAATAAATAAGGTTAGAAAAAAAAGAAAAAAAAGGATTCAAATAAATAATAAATAAAAGAAATAAAAGACTAGGGGTTTTCAGAAAGTTTCACATCCTCTATCAAAGTAGATAAGATTACGGCATTCTTTTTCTTCATTAATTTTAGCGATACGAAGTAATGACACAGTTCTTTATGAAAAACGTAAAAGTTTGGAAGTGTTTTCAGGAATCTATTCTTGTGTAAAAAAGAATTTCCCAAGAATAATAAATGTGTTAACTGCCAAGTAATGTGTTTCATCTTTCATAAAAATACCACAAATTGACAAAACGGTGATATGTGGTGGTTCAAAATGCTGTAAAATATTTCAAATTATTATTATTATTAATCAATTTCAATATGCTTAGCGTTAAAAATGGTGTTATTTATGACTAAGACAGGTTTAAAATGGATATTGTTCAGCATTAAGTAAGATCATGATCTTTACTGGGGACACAAAAGGCACCAAATCCCAGGATCAGAGTAAAAGTCGAAATTATTTGATTTTTCGATTTTTTTGTTCGATTTTTCTAAATTATTCGATTTTTTCAGGGGGGTTTTGAAAATCGATTTTTCGATTATTATTTTTTGAAAATCGAGTTTTTTATTCGATTCGATCGCTATTGTCATAATTATGACGTTTTAAGACATAACTGTCGACTTTTCATCTCATAAATATGACGTAATATGTAATTCTTTCAGCTTTATCATAATTGTTTTTCTTTTTTTTTTTCTTATGTGGCATAAATTCCATATGAAGCAGATAATATATTTGCAGATTTGCCGACTCGGTTCATGGCCCATTCTGATTGTTGTTGTGTGTTATTGGAGTGTAAAGCTGTGCTCGCACTGCGGCTGCTGCAGGTCTATGGCGTCACGGGTGACGTCACCGGCTCATCGCCCCGATCCTCCCGAATCTGACGGTGTTGTGCTCGTTTTATGACATAATCCGGCGGTAATAAAGCATGTCTACTCCTGCGAGACGAAGGCTTATGAGAGACTTTAAGAGGTTTGTGATTTCACATGAGTGTTGTGTGTTGATGTGACGCCTCACGCGCGCTTTGTTTATACTCGCGACTAGCCTTTAGCAGCGTTAGCTAGGCCTGCGCCGGAGTCAATCCCTGGTGTTTTTCTCCACAGTACCACAGTACTGTACCATAGTACTCTTTCTTAGGGTAGACAGCAATTGTGGGCATCATGGGTAGGCTTGGAAAGCCCTCCTGGTGTAGGTTTGGATATCCAGCTCTTGATTGCTGCTCAATAACGTGAAAGTGCTTCACAGTAAACATACTGTTTTATCGCCATTCTGGACTCATTTTTATTAATAAAAAAAGTGGCAACACTTTACAGTAAGGTCCCTTTAGTTAATATGAATAAACCATGAGAAATACATATGTTACTGTATTTTTTAATCTTTGCCAACATTAGCTAGCCTAATAAACAGAAATACATTGGTTAGTTCATGTCAGCTCAGGTCTATTCAATAATAGTAACATAGCCTACATCTTTTGATTTTAATAATGTATTAATATTAACTAAGATTAAAAAATACTTAAGAAGTTGTTAGTTCATATTTAAATGTGGGGTAGGCATTTTGTTTTATAAACAGTTTGATATTCTGGTTTGAAACGCTCTTCACATCCTGAAAGCAATCAACAATAGAAGTGGTCTAAGTTAAATATTATAACATGATGTGGAAGTTTTAGGACCAAAAAAGAGCTCTGTATTTTGTTTACATTTAGTATTATTGTAATAGTATGTGCTTTTAGACATGAGGTAATTTAAAGGGATAGTTCACCCAAAAATACTCCCCTTCAAGCCATCCTAGTGACTTTCTTCTTTCAGCCGAACACAATCAGAGTTATGTTAGAAAATGTCCTGGAGTGTCAGTGATTCTAGTTTATAAAGTTATAAATATGGATCTTTTTCTTGGCTTCAGAAGGTCTTTATTAACGCCCTGGAGCCGTATGGATGACTGTCATGATGGATGGATGCACTTTATAGGGCTTGTAAATCTCACCCCCCATTATAAAGCTGGGAAGAGCCAGGACTTTTTCCAACGTAACTCTGATTGTGTTCGGCTGAAAGAAGAAACTCATATACACCTAGGATGGCTCGAGGGTGAGTAAATCTCGGGATAATTCTTATTTTTGGGTGAACTATCCCTTTAAAAGAAGAAATGTGAAAGTAACAAATAATGGTATGTTGTCATTCAGTACCCTGGGTCCAGTAGAGTTATTGTACTATGATTCTGTACAATATTTTTAGGCTGACTAAATTGTGAGACAGCCCTTATTAAACACACTCGACTGCTGATAAATGCAGAACTCAGAGTCAGCCGAATGTGTGTGTGTGTGTCAGGGCTCGACATTAATCCTTGTCATGTGCAAGTATATAGTAGTAAAAAATAGGATTTTTGCGTTGTAAATATAGCCTAATTTATTCTGAAGCAATATCCTCAACAGTGTTCAATAAGCTTTGACATATTAAATCTTATATTTATGCTATTTACCCTGAGAACTTTTTTTAAAACCTTTTATAAAGGACTCCCCCTTCCCTTAAACTTATTGAATATATGCTTCATCTTTCATTTTAAATTCTTAAATTTCATCAATAAATTTAATTAGAATAATAAGACACTACAGGGCTGTTACCAATCAAACTAAATGATTTACACTGAAAAATTACAACTGCATTAAATAATGCTATGAGATTGTTTTAAATATTTTTTGAATAAACAAATAAGAAATATTGGAAAGGATGATACTTTTAAACATGAAACTCAAACACCAGTAGGTGGCGGCAGGCGACCGTCTTAATGAGCGAATCATTGAGTCATTTATTCAAACTTCGTTCAAGAATGAGGCATTTGTTTATGAATGAGTCATTGAATCTTTGACTCGAACGATTCGTTCAAACGGCTGATTCGTTCAAGAATGAGGCAGTTGTTTATGAATGAGTCACTGAATCTTTGACTCGAACGATTCGTTCAAACGGCTGATTCGTTCAAGAATGAGGCATTTGTTTATGAATGAGTCACTGAATCTTTGACTCGAACGATTCTTTCAAACGGCTGATTCGTTCAAGAATGAGGCAGTTGTTTATGAATGAGTCACTGAATCTTTGACTCGAACGATTCTTTCGAAACGCTGAATCATTCAGTAAAGTGTTGGTGTGAGATGCGCTATGGTTCTGCTGTGATATTTGTTTGGAACTTTATTTGCTGCTGAAACAGAACAAAAATGGTCAATATTGCATCTCAAATGTAAGTGACAATGTTGTATGAAATCAGTTTCACATTTTCAATCATGAATTCAAATCAGGATACTTGTCCGGTCGAGCAAATACAATTCTCTTTCACTCGTCCCTTCAAAAAATCCACTTGTGTCCCAGACAAGCGTTAATGTCGAGCCCTGATGAGCACAAGCTTAGTGTCTATTCATCATTACTGTTATCAGCCAAACAACAGCGTCAGTCCAGTGAAGTCCCTCTGAATGTGTTGATTCTGATGCGAGATGTTCATTATTCACCAGATGATTCTGCCTGTCAGCAATAACAAACCAGGAAAGGGTCTATCTAAAGGCCTATTGTCCCACTTTACAGTTTGTTTTCTGGTCTCTTTGTGAATGATTTGAAGCCCTAAATGATGAACGATGATCTACAGCTTTCTCATATTGGTTTACAGACTTCAGGAAGATCCTCCGACTGGCGTCAGTGGTGCTCCTTCAGAAAACAACATCATGCTGTGGAACGCAGTGATTTTTGGGTAAGTTTGATGAAGTGAGACTCATGGCAGCCATTACAGTAGATGTTTATCATTATTATTATTATTAATAATAATGATGTCTGTTTGCTTGCAGGCCTGTAGGAACGCCCTTTGAAGATGGTGAGCCAGTCCTTGATTCCTCCATAATACACAACACTAGTTAATAACCATCAAATCAGCTTTGAATATTCATCTCAGAGTGGCTTATATGAGCTATGTGAGGCTTAGGTCCAACTTTCCTGACGTATTTAGTCAAGTCAGCTTTATTTCTGCAATACAGATTGTTTCAAAGCAGCTTCACAGTCATAAATACTCCTAATGTGCCATTTTAGGGCTGCAACTAATGATTATATTTATCATAACCGATCGCATATGCAGAATGATATCTAAACGTTTTTTTTTCTCACTATCATTTAGCCTGCATATTTATATAGAATAAAACGGCAACTCTAAAAAGAACTAGCTAGCTAGGCTAGCTGATTACCTTAAAAGTCAGTATATATCGCCGTCAGTTCGTCTGCCGTTAACACTCTCTGACAAGCTTTTGTTTGTTAATAATAACGTAAGTCTCTAGAGTTATTTTGCCCTATTGCTTTGGCAAAGTTTGTCAGTTGAACTAAAATTGAAAGCGCGATATGGCTTTGTGTCCTTATCAAATCACAAAAGACTGTGCTTTAATTAAATAAGTATATAGTCTGGTTGAGCTGCGTTTCAGCTCGTGATCCCGTGTTTTCCGCGTCTCGAACGGCTCAGTTAACAGTGAATGAACACCGTGAACTCCATCTCTGCTTGTGCTGCCAATTTAGCGTTTAGCATTTGGAATCGTAGCTAATTACGCTTTTTCACATTTGCATGATTCCCAACATTTTTGTGGTTTATATGAATATCTGAATATGCAATATATCAAAAGAAATAAGACCCATTGCTTTTAAACAAACAAAAAATGTGTTATTCTAGCTTCAGGCATTCTTTTTATATCAAAACTTAAATGTGGGCAAGTTTCATAAAAAAAAAGTTTTTAACCAATATAGCTGCAAGCAGCAGTTTTTGGGGCCGAGCACAAAGAACATAATAAGACATGCCATCATGGCTGGGAGCATCTGACCAACTGCCACAAAGACATTTTAAGATAATTTTAGGAAAATTGGCTGGAAAATCGTAAGTACAGTCATTAGTAATTTGGTTTATCACTTTCGACCAATAGGTGGCGCTGTGACCAAATTGCTGTGCTGTGGTCAGAGTGAGGTGACAATGACACATGCAAAGTTTGGTGTCAATATGACAAGGCATTGCAGAGATAAAGCCGAGTCGTTTTGGCATAATGCCTCAAATTTGTCGCTGCGGTATACGAAAACGGTTTTGTCTATCGACACGTAAACAAAGTCTGAAGATGATTTGATTTTGGTGAAAATCGGACAAACTGTCTAGGAGAAGTTTGATTTTTATTTTTTTTTTTTGCCGATGGCACATACCGAGTTACGTAACAATATGCCTATGCTTTCGGAAAATATAGAAGATGGCCGACAAAATTCAAGATGGCCGACGGCTAAAATGGCTGATATGGGAAAACTGGGTATTGTTCGACTCGGCGTGCTGCACTGAATCTAAAGAGTTTTGTGATATTTGGGCAAAGCATTCAGAAGTTATAAGCAAAAGTAGCCATTTTTCATATTTCCTGACCACTAGGTGGCGCTGTGCCAAAACTGCAGATACATGGTCATGGTTGTCATAACAAACACCAAGTTTGGTCAGAATATGCTAAAGCACTGCGGAGATATAGCGTTCATTTTAGTGGCCATTTCGTTGGATTCATTGGCGAGTTATTCGAGAACGATATGGCGAATTGACTTTGATGGCATGGTCTGAAGATTATCTGGTTACATTTTCGCGAAAATCAGAGCAACGGCTTAGGAGGGGTTTGAAAAAAAATTGGGGGGGGGGGGGAAATTTAAAATGGCGGAAACATTTCACGACGGAAAATGACGTCATAGGGAAAAGTTATTAGCATAAACATGAGTGCAACTTTGGACAGTTGGTGGCGCTAGAGGGATTGAGTTAGAGGCTCCAAAATTGCTGAGGTTAATGTTCAGATTGGCCTCTATCTGTGTGCCAAATTTCATAACTTCCCCGCAAGCGGTTCTGTGGGCGGCCATAGACTATAATAAAAATAATAATAACGCCAATGAATACAATACGCGCCTACACACCCTCTGTGCTTGGCCCCGAAATATAGCGGAGAAAATCACTTATTTTCTTCAGAAACTACAATGTGCTTATGCAGTGCCTCTATCGTTTGTTTCTGTTTCTTTTTGGCCTGTTTTGATCAGGAGATTCAGTCCTCCTTTCAGAAGTAATAGCGCCCCCTACCGTACAACAGTGAGAACACAGAAAGACGGGAAAGAGTTAATATAAAGTCTGTGTTTTTGATAACTTGAGCTCGGTCTGGCTCCTCGATTACATTTCAGACAATTATCGACTAATCGCTAATCAAATTCGTTGTTGATTATTATTGATGTTGTTGTTGCAGCTCTAGTTTTTGCTTGATGTGATGTTAATTTGTCGCTGTGGTATATGAAAACGGTTTTGTCTTTCGACACGAAATCCATAACTTTTTGTCCGCACAGTCTGAAGATGATATGATTCGATTTTGGTGAAAATCGGACAAACTGTCTAGAAGTTCTTTTTTTTTCTTTTCGATTTTGACGACAATCAAAATGGTGGACAGGGAGTTTGGCTGACTATGGCATAACTGGTGTTCTCGGTATGACCCAAGGAATCTATTAAGACCAGTTTCATTATGTAGGCTAATTTATTCAAAAGTTATTAGCATTTTTGGAAATTTCATTATAACTTTTGACCACAAGGTGGTGCCGCCCCGAAACTCTCCGAGTACTGTATGGAGGTCTGACAACTGAAGGTCGCGTCGGATGTTATTCGTGTTCATCTGAATCATCTCTCTCTCTCTCTTTCTGCAGGAACATTTAAACTCGTTATTGAATTTTCAGAAGAATATCCCAACAAGCCTCCTACGGTTCGCTTCATCTCCAAAATGTTCCACCCGAACGGTGAGCTTCTGAGCGTGGTTATGAAGTAATGAGCCATGTTTGCAGTGTTTGTGACTGACGATGTTCTGTTGTGTGTGTTAGTGTATGCAGATGGCAGTATATGTTTAGACATTCTCCAGAACCGCTGGAGTCCCACGTATGACGTTTCCTCCATTCTGACATCCATCCAGGTGCATGATGGGTTTGCTACACTTCAGTTTATAAACAGTCCTGTTGTGTGACATCAATTTTGCACATATGTTGCATGCTGTCTCTGTTAATAAGTTGATAGTTAAATTTAAACGTTTCTGCAGTACCGGGTCTCTAAACGCTGTAAGCTTCAAAGGTTTCTATTTACAACTAGGCATGTGACGGTATCAGATGTTCATGTTGTGATAATTGCTGAATTACGGTATACATTTCTTATACGGTATTATCCGTATTTAAAAAAGTTGCAAGAATTAATAACAAAAAAAAATAAATAACTATAACAGGTTTAATAACTAATAAAAAGAGCTGGACATTTAAATACAAAATAATTAGTGCCGGGCAATGATTAATCGCATCCAAAATAAAAGTTTGCGTTTACATAATATATGTGTGTGTACTGTATATATAAATACACACACATGCCTTTAAGAAATATTTGCATTTATATACTGTCTATATATTTATACATAATTTATATTATATACAAATATTATATATATAAATAACATTTTTTTCTTAAATCTAGACATGCATGTGTGTGTATTTTATATGTTCAACATAATTATACACAGTACACACACATATATTATGTAAACACAAACTTTTATTTTGGATGTGATTAATGCCCAGCACTAAAAATAATACACAGCATTATAAAGAATAGGTAACACTTAACAATAAGGTCTCATTAGTGAACGTTAGTTAATGCATCAATATTATGTTAATGTTAATGCAGTTATTACTTTTATAATGTTAAAAAAAAAAAATGCAACTGATCATTATTAGCCCATCAATTCACACGTCATGTAGTAGTAAATACAGAAGCGGTGGAGGAACACAGATTCTGCATTACGTTTGCTCACCTGTGCTGGACTTGTTTGATTTAATAACAAATAAATGTTTCTGACGTCACAAACTACCTTGTAACCAATCAGATCAACGTGTGATCGTCAACCAGTGGATCTCTGAGCTGAGTGAGGGAGTGGAGGCGGGGCTCATTTGCATATTCATAGAACCGTGCATACTAAATGAGGCAAGGGTGTCGAGTTACATTCAAGATATTTTAAGGTGAAAAAAAGAATTTTGGTGATCAAAGATTAGTTTTAAGGGATAACATGATCGACTACAGGGCGACTTTAATCATTTTGAGGAATACTGAATGTTCATGTGTAAGTGAGTCGAGTAAATGCTCACATTTAGTGTAGAATTACAACAACCATCATGTTCACATTAGTTACTTGAGGAAAAAGTAATCCGATTACTTAAAATGCGCACTAAACCCTTTGAAGATTGCAGGTCATTAAAAAAAATTAAATAAAGTGATATAATCGACATTTTAATTAACCAAATGTTACATTTCCTGAGGAACTGGACAGGTGGAGGAGTGGAGAATGACAAAAAATTAAAGAAAAAACAATGATGAATCGCCACAGAGTTTTGCTGTAATCAGTCGTTTCATTGACTTGGTTGTGTTGTGCTCATTCAGATCTCTTCCCATAATGCCTGTGTGATTGTGTTTAGTCTCTATTGGACGAGCCCAACCCGAACAGCCCGGCCAACAGTCAGGCGGCGCAGCTTTATCAGGAGAACAAGCGCGAATACGAGAAGAGAGTGTCTGCCATCGTGGAGCAGAGCTGGGTCGACTCGTAACGCTCGACACACACACACACACACACACACACACAGGAACTATATTTGTGTGCTTATTTATTTTAACTGCATGGTAAGTTATTGCTAACAAAGTTTGAGATGTGCTGTTGTCGGATTGATGCGGTTGATGATTTAAAGCAATGCAGATTATTGGCAAATGTTGCGATCCCTGAGTAAGTTCTTGAGTTACACATCAGTGATATATCTGAGGATAAACCTCATGCCCGTTCTGCCTTTAAAAGCACCTGAGGATTGACCATGGGAATCATCTTTTTGTATCTGTATTTGATAACATCTTTATGCTCACATGTTTGTGCTTCAACAAATATAAAGTAAACCAGACAGAGTAAATGGAGGGCATGTGCGCATGAGCCGTGTCCCAAATGCAGATGTTTTGAGAGTTAGCTTTTGTGAATTTATCATGAGAACATTTATACTTCTAATATGCTGTATAAAAAAATAAAAAACATTCAGACTTGGAGTGAAGAGAATGAGTTCATTTTTATTGGTGCTAATACAAAAAACCTATTGTAACAAAATATAAACGATGTGAAGGCTGGTCGACGAAGGCCGGTGTGTTTCAGGAGTCCTTCAGTCACCGCTGCAGAAGAGAAACACACACACACACACATTAATCTTCTTCACATCAGGAGACACTGAAGGGTCATTCGGTCTCGATCACAGCTAAAAATGTGATTTTGATTGTTTTTTGTTGGTGAAAAATCTATAAATGAAGATGAAAGCTACAATATTAACGGTCACAGATGTGTGTTTACTCAGTAATCCACTGTTTTGTAGAGGAGAGTCAAAATTACAATTTTCACCTGAGATTTAGAGCCAAATTACAGGGTGTAAAAATGACTTTAGAAAGATGGCAGCATCATTATTTTATTTTCACACAGAGATTGGTAGGTCTATTAGTGAAATCTGTTGACTTTATCAATCTTTGTTTCATTAAATGCCAAAAATGGGGAAAAGCACTGTTATTTTCCCCAAGTTAGCATGGCTGTAACTCAAGAAATATTCCAGATCTCTTAATATCCTTTTAGCTTTTAGTTTTTCATAAAACTCTTCTTTTGGTATCCATGATTTTAAGGCCCAAGATGGTTCAATCCCAGAGATAATGGGATCTCAATGCGGCTTCAAGAGTAAATTGTGCACATCTTCAGCTTCTTATGTTATTTTCCTCAAGTTTGCATGGCTGTAACTCAAGAAGTATTAAAGTTACCTTGATATCCTTTTAGATTCTGGTTTTTAACAAACATTTCTTTTGGGATCTTCATTTTAAAGGACCTATATGGTTCAATCCTCGAGATATGGAGATCCCAATGCGGCTCCATGAGTAAACTGTACACATTTTCATTGGCTAAAAACCAAATGTGGTTCACTTTGCATACCGCTGATACTTTTTTCATTATAAGGAGGAATATCTGAACAACAAATAATTATGAAACTAGACATCAAAAGAAGAGTTTATTAAAAAACAGAATCTAAAAGGATATTACGATACAACTTCTTGAGTTACAGCCATGCAAACTTGAGGAAAATAACAGTGCTTTTCCACATCATAACAATACCATAACACACCAATCTCTGTGTGAACATATAATGATGCTGCCATTTTTCTAAAGTGATTTATACCCTCCTGTAATTTGGCTCTAAATCTCATGTGAAAATTGTCATTTTGACTCTCCCCTACATATACATGTGGCATTTAATATTTTGCCTTCCTTCACTATTTATGTTTGTCTTTTTTTTTTCAGAAAGAATATTAACAAAATAAAAAATGAGCCGTGGAAGTTTCTTTGATTTGACACGGAATGAACCTTAAGTCATCTTTCTGCGCATGCGTAACACAACCAAAGCTCACCGAGACGATACCGAGACACCAGACATGAGAATGTTCTCGCGCTAGTTAGCAACAGCCTCATACCGAGACACCAAACATTACACACACACACACATCTCTGAAGGAAACTGACTGTCTCAAGGAAACGCTTCGATGGCATGTTGTGTTTATAAGCAGCGCTGCTTTGTTTACATCCGTTACCAGGGAAACCGCATGTAAACGTTTAACCAGTTGACGGAAAATAAAATAAATGTATATTTTCAAAATGTAAATAATTAAGATAAGGCATCTAGAATTATTCCCCTATAATCTTTTATCATTTTGACTCATCCCTTTTCTTAACTAATTCAAAGGATGAAATGTGGATTTATCATTTTAAGAAACTTGTATGAGTAAGTTACTTTGAAAGATGAACATTTTGGCCAATAATTCTTTATATTTGAAAGCCGATAACTGATATATTATTGGCTGATTAATCTAAATCCAAGTTTTTATATAATTAGTGAGAGCCTGATTACAAAAACTAAAGTCTCGCCATTAGAATCCATGTTCCAAACACACATTATGATGTTCTCATTATAATCTTATGTAGCCGATATGTCAGATTTGCACTTTACAGTATTTTCCTTTTTTTAAAAGTGATTCCAATCATATTTCAAGCAATTCAAAGCCATCATGTTGAACAGTGCGCATCTGAAGTGTCTCAGCTGAAGAAGATAATACATACTTATGCAGCTTTAATATATCGGCCAACTTTTTTATTGGGCCGATAACAATAACATTAAAAAAAAATTCATTTATCGGCGGATACCGATATGATGACCGATGTATCATATATCATGCATCCCTACAGAATATATTTGATTTACTTCTTATGTGATAAGTTTTAAGATCCAAAAAGAACATAAAGGTAGTGTGACGTTAAAGGGATAGTTCACGTGAAAATTAGCCCATGATTTACTCTCCCTCAGGTCATCCTAGGTGTGTATGACTTTCTTCTTTCAGACGAATACAATAAGAGTTATATTAAACAAATGTCCTGAATCTTCAAAGCTTTATAATGGGAGTGAATGGCTGTTTCTGTCTTGAAGTCCATAAAAGTGCATCTATCATCATAAAAGTGCATCTATCCATCATAAAAGTGCATCTATCATCATAAAAGTGCATCTATCCATCATAAAAGTGCATCTATCATCATAAAAGTGCATCTATCATCATAAAAGTGCATCTATCATCATAAAAGTGCATCTATCCATCATAAAAGTGCATCTGTCCATCATAAGTGCATCTGTCCATCATAAAAGTGCATCTGTCCATCATAAGTGCATCTGTCCATCATAAGTGCATATATCCATGATAAATGTGCATCTATGATCATAAAAGTGCATCTATCATCATAAAAGTGCATCTATCCATCATAAAAGTGCATCTGTCCATCATAAAAGCGCATCTATCCATCATAAAAGTGCATCTATCATCATAAAAGTGCATCTGTCCATCATAAGTGCATATATCCATCATAAGTGCATATATCCATGATAAATGTGCATCTATGATCATAAAAGTGCATCTATCCATGATAAAAGTGTATCTATCCATCATAAAAGTGCATCTATCCATGATAAAAGTGCATCTATGATCATAAAAGTGCATCTATCCATCATAAATGTCAATCTATGATCATAAAAGTCAATCTATGATCATAAAAGTGCATCTATCATCATAAAAGTGCATCTATCCATCATAAAAGTGCATCTATCCATCATAAGTGCATATATCCATGATAAATGTGCATCTATGATCATAAAAGTGCATCTATCCATCATAAAAGTGCATCTATCCATGATAAAAGTGCATCTATCCATCATAAAAGTGCATCTATCCATGATAAAAGTGTATCTATCCATCATAAAAGTGTATCTATCCATCATAAAAGTGCATCTATCATCATAAAAGTGCATCTATCATCATAAAAGTGCATCTATCCATCATAAAAGTGCATCTGTCCATCATAAGTGCATATATCCATGATAAATGTGCATCTATGATCATAAAAGTGCATCTATCCATCATAAAAGTGCATCTATCCATGATAAAAGTGCATCTATCCATCATAAAAGTGCATCTATCCATCATAAAAGTGCATCTATCCATCATAAAAGTGCATCTATGATCATAAAAGTGCATCTATCCATCATAAATGTCAATCTATGATCATAAAAGTGCATCTATCCATCATAAAAGTGCATCTATCCATGATAAAAGTGCATCTATGATCATAAAAGTGAATCTATCCATCATAAAAGTGCATCTATGATCATAAAAGTGCATCTATCCATCATAAATGTCAATCTATGACCATAAAAGTGCATCTATCCATCATAAAAGTGCATCTATCCATCATAAAAGTGCATCTATCCATCATAAAAGTGCATCTATCCATCATAAAAGTGCATCTATCCATCATAAATGTCAATCTATGATCATAAAAGTGCATCTATCCATCATAAAAGTGCATCTATGATCATAAAAGTGCATCTATCCATCATAAATGTCAATCTATGATCATAAAAGTGCATCTATCCATCATAAAAGTGCATCTATCCATCATAAAAGTGCACCTATCCATCATAAAAGTGCATCTATGATCATAAAAGTGCATCTATCATCATAAAAGTGCATCTATCATCATAAAAGTGCATCTATCCATCATAAAAGTGCATCTATCCATCATAAATGTCAATCTATGATCATAAAAGTGCATCTATCCATGATAAAAGTGCATCTATCCATGATAAAAGTGCATCTATCCATTATAAAAGTGCATCTATCCATCATAAAAGTGCATCTATCCATCATAAATGTCAATCTATGATCATAAAAGTGCATCAGCATCATAAAAGTAAAAGTATGTCATATACACCTAGGGTGACTTGAGGGTGAGTAAATCATCGGGTAATTTTCATTTTTGGGTGAACGATCCCATTAAACTGTGCACCTCTTCTGAGGTAAAACATGATCAGACAGATGTGTTGCATTGTCACGATACTCCTCAGCGTGCACAGATCTCGTGTGTGTGTGTGTGTGTGTGTGTGTGTTTACCCTCTGCTGTTGTTGTTTGATCAGTTCATCTCTGGTCTTGAAGACAGGAGCGTCCTCCACTACGATCCCCTCGGCCATCTCTCCCACCTTCTCCAGCAGATCTGGGCTATACCTGCAGATATAGAGGAGAACATCAACACACACACACACACACACACACACACGCTATACCTTCAGATATACAGAGGAGAACACCACACACACACACACACACACGCTATACCTTCAGATATACAGAGGAGAACACCACACACACACACACACACACACACACACACACACACACACAAGTCTCTGGGCTATACCTGCAGATATAGAGGAGAACATCAACACACACACACACACACACACACACACACACGCTATACCTTCAGATATACAGAGGAGAACAACACACACACACACACACACACACACACACACACAAGTCTCTGGGCTATACCTGCAGACATTACAGAGGAGAACAACACACACACACACACACAGAGTCCGTGAAGCGTTTCACAGTGTTAAACTCAGTAATTACACCTCAAGTTAAATGGTGAGGTCAGTTTAAAAGTAGGGAAAAGGTTTTGCATTAACGTTAACATTTTGTGATCATCATAGCGGCATTTACTGCGTCAAAGCAAGAACAAATGCTTGAATGAAATATGGAGTCTTGTAAACACAGTTCTTGCATGTTTTGTATATATATACATACACATCACACACACAAATTATGAACCGTGGTCTCAAATAAAACGAAGACTTTCATAAATGTCTGTCCGGGGCAAGTTGTCACAAATTTAGCATGTATTATGTAAACAACTTATTAGTTACAATTTTCGTTAGTCACAACAATGGTTTGATATCACATTTTCGTGATATATTATATAATACTGTTTGGCATTTCATAATGGTTTAGAATATATAAGCTTGTTTTCGCCACGGAATTAAAAATAAAAGGTTAATTGCGACCTTTATCTCACAGTTCCGACTTTTCTTTCTCGCATTTGCGAATTTATACCTCGCAAATCTGAGAGGAGGAAAGGAATAAACTCGCAAATGCACGTGAGAACTGTGAGATAAAAAATTAATCACAATTACCTAACCTAACACATAATATTATTATTATTCCCGTGCGGAATCACGTGACTCGCGGCCTGACCCCTGACCTGCAGCCCAGGAACACGTGATTGGCCCACACCATGGACAGCGCGAGCAGGTGGTCCACGCGAGGCTTCTCCTCGTAGTTTGAGATGTTTCTGAATAAAAACTCCCTCCTGGACTTCCAGTGCTTGTCGCTCTCGGAGACGCCGCGAAACGTCTCGATGAAGTCCGACAACAGCCGGTTCTGTCCGATGAAGTCTTCCACATCCGCGGCCGCCATGTTGGAGAGATGACGTCACTCGCCGCGCTGTTCTTCTTCTCCTCGCTTTATTGGCGGTTGGCAGGGCAGATTGTGGAGCACTACCGCCACCAACTGACCTGGAGTGTAATATCATCGATGGGAAATTAAAGGGGTGGTATAACGCCCTTTTCACAAGATGTAAAATAAGTCTCTGATGTCCCCAGCGGGTGTATGTGAACCTTTAGCTCAAAATACCCCACAGATATTTATTTTATAATAAAATTGTCACCTTTTGAGGGTGAGCAAAAACGCACCATTTTGTGTGTGTCCCTTTAAATGCAAATGAACTGCTGCTCCTGGCAAAGAGGGCGGAGCTACAACAGCTCGTGTCCTTTTACCTCACACACGCACTGAAAGTTTCAAAAACTTTTAGCCTTTCATGTTCAAACCGGAGTCAAACAAAGATGGAGAGACTCGAGAAGAAGTGACAACATGTAGAAGCAACAGGACATTTCTGAATGGTTAGCTGATGAATTTATGAAGCTTATGTGTAGTTATCTATTGATTAGCATATTCTGTCATGATAATCTATGAATCGCGTTCCTGGGGGCGGGGTTTATGTAAATTCTAGGGTTTGTGATGTCACTAACCCGGGTAAAATAAAGACATGTTATGTTACACTGTGCTGTAATGGTGTTTTCTGGAAGGGACTAAAGAACAAATAACTTAAACTTATCAGCTGAAAGGCAGATGTTTTTATTAAGTTAGATAGACATTAGCCTATACAGTTTCAGGTTATGTTTTAATGTTGGCAACATGTCCCACACAAACTTATAATCGTCCCACATTTGGTTTGTTTGATGGTGGTCACCGTAAGAACGGGTATTGCTCACAATTCAATATGAAAGGTTTTGATCCACTTCAAATGTTGACTACCGTATATATTTTGCATATTGCTTAGGAATTCCCCCACTTTTTTTGCCATAAGATTTTCTATTGACTTGATTTTTATTTTCCTGCAGCTTATCCTTTAGTATTTGCCTTTCATTTTTATATGCTTTGCAGGCAGTGTATAAGGATTTGTTCAACAGTTTCTTCGTAAATGGAAATGATTGATTCTTCTTGTCTTCCTGATATTGAAACCCAATGTCTGTTCGTGTGTTGGTAAAATTGATTTAAATAAAACGATTGTACTGGCCTATATATAAGTTGTGTTTTTTTATTTAATATTTTAGATTATTAGGGGATTTTATGGTACTATATCATATTTATGAAGCAGTTATAATAGATTTATTCACTTTTTGAGCATGGACCTGAAAATTAAATTTCCAACTTAATAAAATGAAAGCCATAAATCAAAGCAAGTTGTTCCAAATTTGAGGTTGATATCTCAAAAAATGAGCTTTCAGATTTAGTTTGATTCGCAGAACCGAACGCTTCCACTAGATGAAGTTCGTTTCCCATTAGTTTCCAATGACTGCGAACAATACAAGTGTGACTGTTTGTTCCAGGACCTTTTAAAGTCTCCCGTCAATAACTATATCCCTTAAAACTCCTCTTTGATCACCAAAATTACATCTTTAAACGTTTTTTCCTTGGAAAAAAACATTCTTCATGCCTTAAAATATCTTGAATGTAACTCGACACACTTATTTAGCCTCATTTAGTATTTGCGGTTCTATGAATATGCAAATGAGCCCCGCCTCCACTCACTCACTCAGCTCCACTGGTTGACGATCACACGTTGATCTGATTGGTTACAAGGTAGTTTGTGACGTCAGAAACACCAGCGATTTCAAAGCGTGTTTTTGAGACTGTCTTTGGATCACTGCAGTTTTAAGGAGGAAATACTCAGCAATGGTGTCGACTTATGAATTTACACATGGTTTGTCTTAAAGCATATTAAAAACACCACATACACATATAAAACAACATTAAAAGCTGGATTTTCACCACAGGGGGACTTTAACCTTTTCGAATCATTGCCCATGATTTTTTTGTTGTTGTTCACACAGCAAGTGCCAAAACCTTTACCAAGTTTAGCAAACCAGCGTGTGGGTGAATCACTGCCACCTACTGGACTGGAGAGTGGATCGGAAGATTGGCAGCAAAAGAAAAACATACAAACCAAAAAAGAAAAGAAAAAACAAACAGACAAAAACCAAAGACCTTCTTAACTTTCTCCATCAGGCCGGTTTCTTTCAAGAATTTCATGAAGGATGCACTTAAAGTCACCACGAAATCAAAATGGACAATTCTGGTTATTATTGCAGTGTTTAATCTAAATGATTTATTGGTGCACAATACATCATTATTGTGTTAATAATGTTGAATCAGAATAAGTTCCTCTGGCAGCATCTCTTCTCTGATGATGAGGGCGGGGCTATAACCTGTCACTCACATGAGATCAACCACAACCATCCAATCAATTCCCCACGGACTAAATCAAGCCCCGCCCACATTAGTTCTTGTTCCAGAAGCGTTTCACTCGGATATACGGCACCATAGAGGAGAAAAGATGAGTGCACCTTCATTCATTGTGTGCAGTGATCTGAACCAAAAGCAAAGACAACAATACAGTATATAGTAGGAAGATATGACATATTTTTTTATTGCCATAACAAACAGGTTGTCTGGAATTTTTCTTGGTGAGTTCATCCACAATTATAACAGAGGGAAAAAAAAGACATACATACAAACATAGATACATACTGTATATAACCCAAGCATTACAAAGAATAAAATACTGATGCATAAACACCAGAAGAGTTAAAATAAGGTCAGTTATGATGACAAGTCAGTTACCAGGTTAATAATCACAACAGGCATATTCTCAAATGAAAATGAGGCGTGGGCAGAGATGGGCATAAATACATGGAAATGTATTTAAAATACAAATACAAAATACTGTGTGGAAAAATGTATTTAAATACAAATACAGTATTTTGTATTTTGAAAATACACAAAATACATGTGAAATTGGCCATCCAGTGCAGGGATAGGTCACAGTGAATGAAGAAACTACACAGGCCTACTGACTTTACATTCATCTCTCTCTCTTTCTCTCTTTCTTTCTTTCTTTCTTTCTTTCTTTCTTTCTTTCTTTCTTTCTTTCTTTCTGGCAATTACAAATAAACTTATGCAAAATAGCAGCCATTTATATACTTATTTCTGGTTATAATGTAGTCTATTACTTGTGGTGAACGCTATTAAAAAATTCATACTGTATGTAAAACTGTGGGAACCTTTTCTACTATCCAGCAAAGAATATGGATGCGCGATATGACAAAAATCTCAATTTTACTTCACAGTAACAATATCATGGGTTCACAATTCTCAATATCAGTTTTGATTCCACAGCATAAACTGAATTTCATCTTTTGAGGTTTTTTTTATTATTATTTTTGCAGGTAGCCTAATGCTTTTTAAGTAATTTTATGTTTATTTTATGTAAAGTTTATAAAAGTTTATTAAAATTATAAAGTGTATCTAAAATTTTAAATTAGAATTAATTAGATTCATTTGACACTATTTACCCCTTTTTTAAAAGTAAAAGCTGAAGATGTTTGTGGTGTATCATTCATCAGTGTTTGTTTTTCCACTCCAACGTTCCAGTAATTCCTGGCCACTAAAAGCTGCACGGATAAATTTGCTTACCCCACAAATAGGCCTATCTATGTAAACCATTTAGAAAAAGTTCCATCAATTCAGACTTTATATCATCGCAATGATATAGTGTCATATCACCCAGCCCTAACATGCAGTGATGCTTTAAACACATTTTACAAGCTAGTTGATAAAAATCAACAACCGGTCAAGACTGATTGGCTAACGCTATTTTCCCACTTGTCTGTGCTCTTTTATTCTTTCATGTTAACTCCAGTGAATAATGCACTATTTTAACTTTAATCAACAAGTAGAATTGATCATGACATTCTTCCCTTATTCCAAAAAAAAATCGCTGATCTAATGTTGAGCTAGTGAATGTCTGAACTAGATGATGTACAAAATCAATACCCTGATAAAGAGGTTGACTGGCAAAAAGTATTTTATGTATTTTGAAAATACAAAAATACTCATCTTAAATGTGTTTGAATACAAATTACATTTGATTTTTTTCCAAAAGCTTTAAAATACAAAATAGTATTTTGTATTTCAAATACGTATTTTAAATACATGTATCTGAAATACTGCCCATCCCTGGGCGTGAGGAATAGATGTACAGTTGTCTATACATTGATGTTTTCTGTCACCAGAACATGCATTTTCAGTGAACACGACCCATTGGACAGACTGATGAATTTTTTTCACAACTAAAATGGGTAACACTTTACAATAAGGTTCATTAGTTAACATTAATGTATTAACTAACATGAACTAACCATGAGAAATACATTTGTTACAGTATTTATTAATCTTTGAAGTTAGTTAATAAAAATACAGCTGTTTATTGTTTGTTCATGTTAGTTCACAGTGCATTAACTAACGTTAACAAATACAACCTTTGATTTCAATAACGTATCAGTAAATGCTTAGTAAAACTAAGACTAATAAATGCTGAAAAAGGATTGTTCATTCTTAGTTTATGTTAACTAATGAACCTTATTGTAAAGTGTTACCCTAAAATGTTTAATAATTCATAAAATCATGTTTATTCTTTTGTTTCCATAAGCAGGATTTGTGCTCTTCTTCATATGCATGTCTGGTCATTATTGTAACTCACGAGCTTACAGTGTGATAGACACTGAAACAGACTGCTATGGCAAAATAATGGGCCGTTGTATGTGTAAATCTGATGAGTCGTCAGCTCGGTCAGGCAAACGCTATAATTTGGTGCACAAATGTGCTTCTGTTGCAAAACTGAAAGATTATTTGCAACAAGCATTACAGTCTAGCATGACTCATATTGAGCCTTCGAACTACACTGAACAAAATTATAAACGCAACACTTTTGTTTTTGCCCCCAATTTTCATGAGCTGAACTCAAAGTTCTAAGACTTTTTGTATGTACACAAAAGGCCTATTTCTCTCAAATAATGTACACAAATCTGTCTAAATCTGTGTTAGTGAGCACATCTCCATTGCCAAGATAATCCATCCACCTCACAGGTGTGGCATATCATGATATCAAGATGCGGATTAGACAGCATGATTATTGCACAGGTGTGCCTTAGGCTGGCCACAATAAAAGGCCACTCTAAAATGTGCAGTTTTATCACGCAGCACAATGCCACAGATGGGGAAGTTTTGAGGGAGCTTGCAATTGGCATGCTGACTGCAGGAATGTCCACCAGAGCTGTTGCCCATGAATTGAATGTTCATTTCTCTACCATAAGCCGTCTCCAAAGGCATTTCAGAGAATTTAGCAGTACATCCAACCGGCCTCACGACCGCAGACCACGTGTAACCACACCAGCCCAGGACCTCCACATCCAGCATCTTCACCTCCAAGATCGTCTGAGGCCAGCCACCCGGACAGCTGCCGCAACAATCGGTTTACATAACCAAATAATTTCTGCACAAACTGTCAGAAACCGTCTCAGGGAAGCTCATCTGCATGCTCGTCGTCCTCATCGGGTTCTCTACCTGACTGCAGTTCGTCGTCGTAACCGACTTGAGTGGGCAAATGCTCACATTCGATGGCATCTGGCACTTTGGAGAGGTATTCTCTCCATGGATGAATCCCGGTTTTCACTGCACAGGTCAGAGGGCAGACAGTGTGTATGGCGTCGTGTGGGTGAGCGGTTTGCTGATGTCAACGTTGTGGATCGAGTGGCCCATGGTGGCGGTGGGGTTATGGTATGGACAGGCGTATGTTATGGACAACTAACACAGGTGCATTTTATTGATGGCATTTTGAATGCACAAAGATAATGTGATGAGATCCTGAGGCCCATTGTTGTGCCATTCATCCACGACCATCACCTCATGTTGCAGCATGATAATGCACGGCCCCATGTTGTAAGGATCTGTACACAATTCCTGGAAGCTGAAAACATCCCAGTTCTTGCATGACCAGCATACTCACCGGACATGTCACCCATTGAGCATGTTTGGGATGCTCTGGATTGGCGTATACGACAGCGTGTTCCAGGTGTCGACCCTGACAGTTCAGGGGGCCAGGGCGAATCTGACAGTTCAGGGAGCCAGGGCGAACCCGACAGTTCAGGGGGCCAGGGCGAACCCGACAGTTCAGGAGGCCAGGGCGGACCCAACAGTTCAGGAGGCCAGGGCGGACCCAACAGTTCAAGGGGCCAGGGCGAACCTGACAGTTCAGGGGGCCAGGGCGGACCCGACAGTTCAAGGGGCCAGGGCGAACCTGACAGTTCAAGGGGCCAGGGTGAGCCCGAAAGTTCAGGAGGCCAGGGCGGACCCGACAGTTCAAGGGGCCAGGGTGAGCCCGACAGTTCAGGAGCCCTGGGCGGACCCGACAGTTCAGGAGGCCAGGGTGAGCCCGACAGTTCAGGAGGCCAGGGCGGACCCGACAGTTCAAGGGACCAGGGTGAGCCCGACAGTTCAGGGGGCCAGGGCGGACCCGACAGTTCAGGAGGCCTGGGTGGACCCGACAGTTCAGGAGGCCAGGGTGAGCCCGACAGTTCAGGGGGCCAGGGCGGACCCGACAGTTCAGGAGGCCTGGGCGGAACCGACAGTTCAGGAGGCCAGGGTGAGCCCGACAGTTCAGGGGGCCAGGGCGGACCCGACAGTTCAGGGGGCCAGGGCGGACCCGACAGTTCAAGGGGCCAGGGTGAGCCCGACAGTTCAGGGGGCCAGGGCGGACCCGACAGTTCAAGGGGCCAGGGCGAACCTGACAGTTCAAGGGGCCAGGGTGAGCCCGACAGTTCAGGGGGCCAGGGCGGACCCGACAGTTCAGGGGGCCAGGGCGGACCCAACAGTTCAAGGGGCCAGGGTGAGCCCGACAGTTCAGGGGGCCAGGGCGAACCCGACAGTTCAAGGGGCCAGGGTGAGCCCGACAGTTCAGGGGGCCAGGGCGAACCTGACAGTTCAAGGGGCCAGGGTGAGCCCGACAGTTCAGGAGGCCTGGGCGGACCTGACAGTTCAAGGGGCCAGGGCGGACCTGACAGTTCAGGGGGCCAAGGTGAGCCCGACAGTTCAGGGGGCCAGGGCGAACCTGAGAGTTCAAGGGGCCAGGGTGAGCCCGACAGTTCAGGAGGCCAGGGCGGACCCGACAGTTCAAGGTGCCAGGGCGGACCTGACAGTTCAGGGGGCCAAGGTGAGCCCGACAGTTCAAGGGGCCAGGGCGGGCCTGACAGTTCAGGACCCAGGGCGGACCCGACAGTTCAAGGGGCCAGGGTGAGCCCGACAGTTCAGGAGGCCAGGGCGGACCCGACAGTTCAAGGGGCCAGGGTGAGCCCGACAGTTCAGGGGGCCAGGGCGGACCCGACAGTTCAAGGGGCCAGGGCGAACCTGACAGTTCAAGGGGCCAGGGTGAGCCCGACAGTTCAGGAGGCCTGGGCGGACCTGACAGTTCAGGAGGCCAGGGCAGACCCGACAGTTCAAGGGGCCAGGGTGAGCCCAACAGTTCAGGGGGCCAGGGCGGACCCGACAGTTCAAGGGGCCAGGGTGAGCCCGACAGTTCAGGAGGCCAGGTGAGGGCGAACACCTGGTTCAAGTGGCCAGGGCGAACCTGACAGTTTAGGGGGCCAAGGTGAGCCTGACAGTTCAAGGGGCCAGGGTGAGCCCGACAGTTCAGGAGGCCAGCGCGAACCCGACAGTTCAAGGGGCCAGGGTGAGCCCGACAGTTCAAGGGGCCAGGGCGGACCCGACAGTTCAAGGGGCCAGGGTGAGCCCGACAGTTCAAGGGGCCAGGGCGAACCCGACAGTTCAAGGGGCCAGGGCGAACCCGACAGTTCAAGGGGCCAGGGTGAGCCCGACAGTTCAGGAGGCCAGGGCGAACCCGACAGTTCAAGGGGCCGTAGCGGACCCGACAGTTCAAGGGGCCAGGGCGAACCCGACAGTTCAGGAGGCCAGGGCGAACCCGACAGTTCAAGGGGCCAGGGCGGACCTGACAGTTCAAGGGGCCAGGGCGAACCCTACAGTTCAGGAGGCCAGGGCGAACCCGACAGTTCAGGGGGCCTGGGCGGACCTGACAGTTCAAGGGGCCAGGGCGGGCCTGACAGTTCAGGGGGCCAGGGCGGGCCTTACAGTTCAGGAGGCCAGGGTGAGCCCGACAGTTCAGGAGGCCAGGGCGAACCCGACAGTTCAAGGGGCCAGGGCGGGCCTGACAGTTCAGGGGGCCAGGGCGGGCCTTACAGTTCAGGAGGCCAGGGTGAGCCCGACAGTTCAGGAGGCCAGGGCGAACCCGACAGTTCAAGGGGCCGTAGCGGACCCGACAGTTCAAGGGGCCAGGGCGGACCTGACAGTTCAAGGGGCCAGAGCGAACCTGACAGTTCAAGGGGCCAGGGCGGACCTGACAGTTCAAGGGGCCAGGGCGGACCTGACAGTTCAAGGGGCCAGGGCGGACCTGACAGTTCAGGGAGCCAAGGTGAGCCTGACAGTTCAAGGGGCCAGGGCGGGCCTGACAGTTCAGGAGGCCAGGGCGAACCCGACAGTTCAGGGGGCCAGGGCGGGCCTGACAGTTCAGGAGGCCAGGGCGAACCCGACAGTTCAGGGGGCCAGGGCGGGCCTGACAGTTCAAGGGGCCAGGGCGGGCCTGACAGTTCAGGAGGCCAGGGCGAACCCGACAGTTCAGGGGGCCAGGGCGGGCCTGACAGTTCAGGAGGCCAGGGCGAACCCGACAGTTCAGGGGGCCAGGGCGGGCCTGACAGTTCAGGAGGCCAGGGCGAACCCGACAGTTCAAGGGGCCGTAGCGGACCTGACAGTTCAAGGGGCCAGGGCGAACCCGACAGTTCAAGGGGCCAGGGCGAACCCAACAGTTCAGGGGGCCAGGACGAACCCGACAGTTCAAGGGGCCAGGGCGAACCCGACAGTTCAGGGGGCCAGGACGAACCCGACAGTTCAAGGGGCAAGGGCGGGCCTGACAGTTCAGGGGGCCTGGACGGACCTATCAGTTCAAGGGGCCAGGGCGGGCCTGACAGTTCAGGGGGCCAGGGCGGACCCGACAGTTCAAGGTGCCAGGGCGGACCTGACAGATCAGGGGGCCAGGGGGGACCCGACAGTTCAGGGGGCCAGGGTGGATTTCAGGGGGCCAGGGCGGACCCGACAGTTCAGGAGGCCAGGGCGGACCCGACAGTTCAGGGGGCCAGGGCGGACCCGACAGTTCAAGGTGCCAGGGCGGGCCCGACAGTTCAAGGGGCCAGGGCGGACCTGACAGTTCAGGGGGCCAGGGCGGATTTCAGGGGGCCAGGGCGGACCCGACAGTTCAGGAGGCCAGGGCGGACCCAACAGTTCAGGAGGCCAGGGCGGGCCCGACAGTTCAAGGGGCCAGGGCGAACCCGACAGTTCAAGGGGCCAGGGCGGGCCTCACAGTTCAAGGGGCCAGGGCGGACCTGACAGTTCAAGGGGCCAGGGCGGACCCGACAGTTCAAGGGGCCAGGGCGGATTTCAGGGGGCCAGAGTCCAATGTTTTCTGCGCTCTTAAAAATAAAGGTTCTTTATTGGCATCCATGAACTTTTCCATTGCTCATAAGGTTCTTTATAGTAGAAAAAGGTGCTTGAAATGTTTTTTTTAAGGCGAGACACTACAGGCAGAAACACTGTTTTTTCATGCATTTGTCAATTTTGAGATTTTGGGGTTTTTAGCTTTTCACAAATTGTTTTTATTTTTTTTCAGACTAATGGAAAGAAAACAAAATACACTTTTAAGTGTACGTTTTATAGCAATTGATCTACTTGCGTCTGTAGATTTCAATTACAGTACATATCTTATAATGCTGTTTTCTCAAAATTCGTTTTTTTCTCCACTTCAGCGGCTTTACATACACCAAACTTTACAGTTTTATTCATATCTATATCTATATTCTGAAGGTTTTTACACAGAGGTTTGTTCATATATAATTTGCCTGATTTTATACAAAATTTAATTCCTAAAGAAATTGTGTAAATGTATTTTTTTCTGGCTGCGTGATAAAAGTGATAAAAAGAGAAATCCAAAATCCCCTCTGTAAAAAACCTTTGAGTCTAATTTCTCAAAATAAAAATTGAAACAGGAATTTTGAACCTGGCTTTATACAATGTTCAGATTTTTGTTCTAGAAATGTATGCAAATGAGCGGATATATAATTAGATAATGCCTCATTTGCATATTTGAACATAACATTTCAGAAAACTTGTAACATTTTTTTTTTTTTTTGCAATTCTTAATGTAATCAATCAACTGGATAAGTATTGTGAAATCTATTAGTTATTTTGTACCCTATTCACCAGGGGTGATCAATGAAAGGTTCTCTTTCCTTTTATTTTTAATTTGTGTGTGTGTGTGTGTGTGTGTGTGTGTGTGTGTGTGTGTGTGTGTGTGTGTGTGTGTGTGTGTGTGTGTGTGTGTGTTTGTGTGTGTGCCTCAGTCATTTATAGACTATACTATGTTATAACAGAATGACATGATGACGTGACTTTAATGTTACCTCATTAGAAGAGACTTCATGTCAAATACTACTTTTTTTCTGGCTGTTGACAGTATTTTCAGATTTATTTATTGATTAAAAGAAAAATCCAAAATCCCCTCCATAAAAAACTTTGGGTATAACATGTAAAAAAAAAAAAAAACATTAAACAGGCATTTTGAACTTGGCTTTATCTAATGTTCAGATTTTTGTTCTAGAAATGTATGCAAATTAGTGCATATTTAATTAGATAACGCCTCATTTGCATATTTAAACAACATTTAATTAAACTTGTAATACATTTTTTTTTTATTATGTAATCTTAATGTAATCAATAATCTGGATAAGAATGGTGAAATCTATTAGTTACTTTTACCCTCTTCACCAGGGGCGATAAATGAAAGGTTCTCTTTCCTTTTATTTTCCATGTGTGTGGATGTGTGTGTGTGTGTGGCTCAATCTTGCTCATTTGTAGACTACTCACGTGACTTTAATGTTCCCTCATTAGAAGTGACTTTAATGTCAAATACTACTTCCTATTTTCCGATTTATTTATTGATAAAAAAAGAAATCCAAAATCCCCTCCATAAAAAGTATAATATGCCAAAAGAAATAAATAAATTAAACAGCAATTTTGAACCTGGCTTTATCCAATGTTCAGATTTTTATACTAGAAATGTATGCAAATTAGTGCATATTTAATTAGATAAAGCCTCATTTACATATTTGAACAACATTTCAGAAAACTTGTAATACAAAAAAAAAATTATCATGTAATCTTAATGTAATCAATCAGCTGGATAATAATGGTGAAATCTATATATATTAGTTTTTTTTTTTTACCCTATTCACCCTATTTTTTTAAATTTTTTAATGTGTGTGTGTAGCTCAGTGCTCATTTATAGACTATATTGTGTGTTATAACCTTATGACATGATGACGTGACTTCAATGTTCCCTCGTTGGAAGAGACTTCATGTCAAATAATACGAACATATCTAATCCCAAGCAAAGTTGTGCGCTTGTAGGGAGAAGAAGGTCTTCCCAGACAAACTGAAGATGTCATGTTTGTTGTGTCAAACGGCATTTCCTCTTTCGTGTTTGTTCATGGCTCCCCCCATCGGACTCTGTGTAAAATGGTCGGTTATTTGAGCGAACCGCCCCGTTCTTCACTCATTTGAGGAGAGAGAAGGCGCTGACTTTCTTCTTCATGCTCGCTGGCTCTTGATGGACATTATAAAACTTGACAGGTAAACAACGCAAAGAGCTTTCGCGGTGTTTTCTCTCACGCGCACGAGCCACAACAGGGTTTTATCCGCGCGCTTGTAACGGAAATTTTTGGTACGTCATTAATATGGCGCCAAAAGAGTTATAAGTGTGAGCTTAATGTTGCGATCCCGCACCTCAGTCGGTCTTGTTTACGCGGAAACAAACAAACAAACAAACAAAAACAGAATGTAAAACGCCTCATTGGACGGAAACGAGATTTAGACGCTATCGAGACGTTGAACTCGATGACTTGTCACGTCACTGGAGCAGTTAGTGCGCTTCACTTTGCAGGGATGTGAGGAAATGCTCTCCTCAGAAACAGTTTTACGGATGACGAACTGATGAACGTTGCTGTAATAAGTGTGGAAACTGCGATTTTAGCAACTCGACGGACCGCGGCGCAGGACGCCATTTAATGTGGATTAAACCCGCCGACTGTAACTTTTATTCGGGCTGTGGAGGGGAAATCATCTGTCACACGGATGCTGAGAGACATACATGTGCCTGGCCTCAGATGATCATGATCCGCTGATTTCTTTGCATCGAGGACATCACGCCCTCTTGTGCAAACCGCAAATAAGGTAAAGCGAAAGAATGTGCCATCTTTTCTGGCATCACGCAGTTTCAGGATGGGCGTTTGTGTTACATGAGATTTAAGTTTGCCTGAATTCTGCAGCCTCATTCTGAGATCGAGACATACATCCTCACGAACTGAAGCGATATGCTTTATTAATGATCTGTTTTCGACCTGTCTGTCATTATTGATAAACTCTTCCGTGCAATAACAGTGTTGAGTTTTTATAGGGAGGTAGAGCTTTTACTCAGCTGACTACAACTTGATTATTCCAAAGTTATTTGAAAGTGCAGTGCGCTCGCACTATATTTGTTTGAGATGAAATTAGTGGTTGTTTTAGTATCGTTAAGTTATAAACGCTGGATGGCCTAGCATGCTTCTGCAAGAGATTCACTAACAAGCCCTGCGGGTCATCGGCCACGCCCCCTACAGTCTGCTCGTGACGTGCGCGGAGGGGGCGTGGCTGCGTGTGAGCAGCGGGAAAACGCGTTTCATATTTTATACCTCATTATTTTATCTTAACAATATCGGTACTCAATAGTGTTTTACTAGTCTAGTTTTCCATTTCAAATGTCTAAAGTTAAAAATAAATAAAAAAATCACCATGAAATCAAAATTGGCGGTTCTTTTGTATGTAATGGCATTTATTATAAATTATTTTTCTGTGCATCAATATATTTGTTTTAAATGTATGTGGATGGTGCTATGGGGTAGGCCTAATTTTCAATTGCTCCTAATTCTTGGAAACAAGTTAGCATAATTACAGTTCCGGTTCCATAGTCCTGAAGTCAATGGGTTTTTTGAATGTTTTTTTTTTTGTTAAATGTCTGAAAATAGGTTTGTATTGAACATAAGTTCAAGATGTTTTCACGTTTTATTCTACAACATCAAATTAGAGATGCTCAGAAATAAAAATTCTGGGCTGAAACCGTCAATTTTGGATACTCTTGGTCGAAAACCGATTAATTTTTAATTATTATTTAAGTATTATTTTAAATGAGTTTAATTTTGTATAACTGTATTAATATTAAACTTTTTAATGAAATTGTATAATTTTAATGATAAAAATTTCAAGTTATATATATATTATATATGTTACAGACGTAATAATTAGGCCTAAATGTAAAATAACACTATAGTGTTTACTCTAAAAATTAAATTTAAATTGATCTTTGTACAAAACTGTGTTTTGTTGTGTGATTAACTTTAATGACTTAGCAGCAGGAATGTATAGGCTGCTGTCACTTTAAGACCGAATGCACAAATCCAATATAATGATGCACATCAGATTTCTTTCTTAATGTTCATTTACCAACTGTGTTTACAAGAATACTTTACGAGACTGGTATTTTGACATCATTTTGTGTGTATGTGTCCCAGACAGCAACATAGTGTCGACCCAAATCCGGCACAGGTGGATTCCTCACGGCCCAGATGTGGGCTGGATCCGGGCCGGCACTTGCTGTCTGGGGTCCGTTATAGCGCACAAACGCGTCTCTCTGTGCGAGTACCGATCAACTGCGATCCAATTAAGCCGCTAGCGTAGAGCGTCACACCGCGCGCGGGGCAGCAACTGCACGTTTGCTGAGGGGTCTGCAAGATCAGTGTTGGTGCTGATATGAGTCTAAATTGTTATTGCTTTTGTTGTTTTGACCCATGTAGCCTTATAGTCATATAAATAAGCTACAGGCCTACCAGTGACATTTTCGATAGGCTATTACAGCAAAACTACTACAGCCAAAGACTTTAATAAAGTCAACTATAAAGTTCAAATGTTATTAAAGAAAAGCAAACACTCAATAATAAAATAAGAACAGATAAGCTTAATTACAAGCAATGGCCAAAAACGAATTTAATATAGAACAAAGATGAAACAGATTAATATTTCATGTCAAATTCTTACATTTGATCAATAAATTTAGTTATAATAATTAAAACGGGGCTTTTACCAATGAAATTAAATAATTTACACTGCAAAACTGCAACTGCAATAAATAGCCTAATGTTATGAGATTAATGTTTTAAAGGGGTCATATAATGGTACATGCACTTTTACAAGTTGATTGCACTGAAATGTGTGTTGGCAGTGCCTGTACACAACCATCATAAAATGATAAAAGTCCATCCAGTGTTTTTTTTTATCTCCTTATGTTTTCCAATCTCTCAAATCAAGCTGTTCGACCTAGTGACGTCACACGGTCGGACGCCCCTCCCACGATCTGTGATTGACAGCAGCGTTTCAACACAGTCCCGCCCTCGCTCGTGAGCGAGCTGTCAATCATCATAGTCCGCGCGTCATTGTTGATACTCACTGGAGCGCTGTCTATGAGCAGAATGGTGTTCTGTTCTTGGGTGTAATAATGAACACAGCATAATTTTGATGTTCCTAAATCCGAACCGCTGAAGACGCAGTGGCTGAGTTTGTTTTCGAAGGGAATATTCCCCACGATCAACGTCAATGCTTTCATGTTTGCGCGAATCATTACACACACCAGACTGCTTTACAAACGAGGTCAGTAAAAAGCTGGATTTGCTAAGAAGCTGCTCCTGAAAAAAGGATCGGCAACTATTCGCGTTCCTGCTGCACCTCCAGAAGAAGAAGTGAGTGTAACGTTTTATTAATCTTTATATTAATCTTTGCAAATCGCTTGCTGCACGCTTCACAATGAATGCAGCTATTTTTACACTCAGGTAGCCTACATTATGGCATGTTTTCTATGTACGACGTTCTCAATATAATTCATAATCCCACGTTTATAATGAAAACGCGTTATGATTATTGTGTTATTATTTCAAACGGTGTCCGCACAGAACAGAGGGGCGGAGTCAGCAAAGCTCATTATCATTTAAAGACACATGCACTGAAACGGCGTGCTGAAAACAGAGCTGTTTTTGACCAGGTAAAATGAGTGTTTTCTTACAATACTAATGAGAATTTTTAATTATAGTATATTACAAACTTTTAATTTAGACCCTAAAGAATCGTATTAGCGTACAAAAATGGCATTATATGACCCCTTTAAATAAATGTTTGAATATACAAGAAACAAGTAATAAAAACTCAGTGAGTGTTTTAGCGCAATTTTCTGACGTCATGGGATCACAAGAGATAGTAAATCTTTTTTATTTTATTTTTTTTTATTTTTTTTTGTGCGTTCCCGAGATTAGACCTTCCTTAAAGCTCCAGTATGCGACTTTGGTATTTGACCACAAGAGGGCGCAGTTTCCAACAATAACAAAGGCGAAGCTTGATGACGCTATGAAGGAGGTGACGATGGGAGATGTCGTTTTTTTTAATGCGTTTCCACCATCTAGCGATGTATCTAAATGGAATTAATGAATCTTGATCACGGATGAGGTAATTTATTCGTTTTTGTATTACCTGTATGTCTGATCGTATTATTTTGTGTCATCATAATTAATGAACTGCAAGGGACGTGAAATGTTATGCTATATTATCCCGTTACAACTTAAAGCTAACGTATGTCAAATGATTTGTTGGGTTAATGTTGTGCAGTTTTACTTGTTTATGGTTAATGCCGTGTTGTTTAACGTGTTCAAACCAATATCTAAAAGTAAATTTGAACGAACATTTGCAAGTAATGACTAAATATATTTTTTAACAACACATATCCGATTGTATTTAATTGTACTGCCATAATCTCAGTCACCACACGTGATAAAAAGCCTTACCGAAGTACAAAGAGCAATATAACTTTGTTTATAAGTGATATTATTGCCAGTTGCATGTCTTACCTGTCTCAATACACTCGCGAGAGAGTCTCTGTCAAGTCCAAGATAGTCGCGCAGCTCTCTCCATCTCGAAAACGCCTGCCGATATTTATCCGGGTTTTATTCCTTCGTTTGTCACACAGTCCGTGACTCCGCGTGTATCCGAATATGGACGCTTTCGTTTTGTTGGCACTTCAATACTCGCCAAAGAGTTCGTGATCCATAACAGCTAACCATACAGTCTATGGCTATAACGCTATAACCACCACTTCCGCATTTGACCATGTGATATTCCGGTGTGGTGGGTCATATTTTTTATTTTATTTTATTTTTTCTTCTTTGTCAGACGTCTTTATTGTTTATTGTGATAAAAAAAAAAACTCAATTAAGTTGTTAAAAAAAAATAAAAAATCCGGTGTGATGGAATATCCTATCACGTGGTCCACACCGGAAAAAAAGGAGAGAGCGGACATTGCGTCACTGAGGCGCGACATTTCTTTTCCGGGACGGCCAGTTATTTAAAATCGGAATTTCTCTGAAATAATAAATCTTTGGAGACTTTTGAGATATTGTAAGTACACAACTGGAGGAAATATATCACACTGTGCAAGTTATTTTTGGAAATTTTATTACAAAATTGTTGCATATTGGAGCTTTAACATAATGCCGAAAACCCGAAGTCTCTAGGTGGTCTGGTTGAGGAGGAGATAGAAGTGCAAGATTGGTGCGCACAGACAGAACAGAAATCATGAGTTAACAATCGCAATTTTGTCCGTTGGAAAATTGCGCTAAAAATGCAATGATGCTAAACATGAAAATAAACCGCCTGTAGGTGGCGGCAGGTGACCGTCTTAATTAGTGGTCGACCGATATTGTTTTTCCGATATCTTAGAGAGCAGGGTGGCCGATATAAAGCTGATATTTATATATATATAGGTTATACTTTATAGGCTATTTATTTTAATCAATATTTAATAAATTAGAAACAAATCTTGAAAATAAACATGCTTATACTTTAGATGGCAACTTCTTGAGTCTGCAATCCTATTACAGTATTTTTCACAAATAAAGTAATTGTTTAAAAATATATGCAAATGTGAATAAAAAGGAAGTAAACACTGTAACAGGGCACTCAATCAAGGTAACGCTAATTTCACACACAGTACACAGAGAAAACGATATGAATATGACACAGTGGGCAACTGGATATAGCACAGCATATTTTAAAATGAAGGATTTAAAGTTTTTCAATCTCATCTCCTGAAGCTGATCTTCTGTTCGCATACACTCGCACACTTCACAAGATATCACAGCTGAATTCGATTAAATCTGCAAGGTTTGTGAAATTAAATGTTTATTAGATATTCAGAGATTTGTTTAAATGATGTAGATGCGCATTTGCTGAATGTTGACGGTAAATGAAGTATTTTAGCCTGATTGTTGGCCTTTTCTGTTACAAATAATATAAAAGCAACGCTTTACTTTTTCGCATACCATAAACTTTCTTTGTTTACCAGTTCTGTCTAACAAAGTATTAGAAATGACTGACAGAGATCGTAAACTAATGAAGACGGAGAATGTGAGTGAGCGCTGTGTGATCAGGCTCTGCACTGCCGTTCTCAGCACCGCACGTCAAAATAAAAGTCCCACTTCCAACACAACGGCCAATCAGAAAAACACATCAGCCGATGCTGATATTTAAAAAATGCCAAATATTGGTTGATATATCGGCCATGGTCTTAATAAGTGAATCATTGAGTCATTCATTCAAACAATTCGTTCAAACGGCCGAATCCTAATCATTCAGTAATTGTTGTTTTTCCTTTGGAACTATTTTCGTCTGTCAATAATGCATCTAAAATTGAAGTTACTTAATATTAAATAGGCTACTTGTTTATGAAAATAAACCTTTATGATAATTAAATAGGCTACTTGTTCCTGATAATATTCAGCAAACAGCTCCCGTGGTCGTGTTCTGTTAAATAACTATATCATATGTTCTGTGAGACTCTTGTGTGCTGTTGCGCTCATCAGTCGCTCTTTACACTGAATGTGGCTAATATAATCAGAATCATTCTCGCGTTTCGATGCTTCCCTAATTATTTTTAAGCTACTTGTCCGGCCTTCAAAAAAAACACGTGTCCAGCAAACAAGCGTTATTGTCGAGCCCTGAAATGCGAAGTTGAACCAAAGTTAACCGTTGTTAAATGTTGATCAATTTAAAGACTTACAGTGATAAAATAAATAAATAAATAATAATAATAATAGGTTAAGCTTATCATTTTACCCTTTTCTGCTCTGTTTCCCACAACGCTTCCCACATCTATCCATTTTTGGTCATGGGACAGACTTAAAGTAGTCGGAGGGTGAGCGGTTGATATTGACATAATAAATATATAATAAATAATCAGTTAAAATGCTAAACAAAAGTTAAATAAAAAAAGTTTCCTTTCATAATTTTTAACAAATAATTTTTGATTATTTATAAAGTTTTATTAAAGGAGATTTTCAAAGGATTATTGTGCCACAATGGCGCCCCCTATGCACTGCATACCCCATTTGCGCCACTGGGGCAGCAAATATTCTCAGCCTTTTTTTTTTGCGTTTGTGTTGTAAAGGGGTTTGACAACAGTTACGTCAGTTTATTTGCCATCATACTGTCTTTGCTCAAGTTAACAATATCTTCAACTGCTTGTAGAACAGCTATATCTGTTCAGTGTGTTTGGCAGCTGTCTTGTGATTGGTGGAGAAGGAGGCGAGGCGGTCACATGGGTAGCAGTGTGCGTTTCTCATTGGGTGTGGGAGTTATTGATGAATGAAGCTCTGCCTGTGTGAGCTCTGCCTCAGATGTTCCCCCGCTTCGTGGATTTGTGTCACGCGTGCCGTCAGAAGGGCAGTGTGTGACTGCGTGTGCTCGTGTGGCGGATGAGAGATGGATGTGGTGCTGATGTTAGGGTGACGTCTCCAGATGAGTGTTTTCACCCAGAGAGATGACATTACCATGCTTTGATTAATAAACCAGAGAAAGGTGCTCATCAACCGAGAGGGAGAGACACTTTGCAAATTTATTAAAAAGAAAAAACTTAAATAATTACATTGCTGTTACAATTTGAATAGAGCAATTAAATTTTTTGTCTGATCATCTTTGAGATGAAAACCGTTGTATTTTTTCCCCCAAATTCAATGTTTTCTGTGTTTTTATTTTTCTGGATTCCAATTTAATACAATTTTAATAATCAAAAGGCATGTCTAATTAATTGAATTTGTAAATCTTTAAAGTGGACCTATTATTATGCCCTTTTACAAAGTCTCCTTGGTGTTGTTTTCAGGCTCTACTAGAACAGGTTTTCCTGCTTGAATGTTGATTATTCTCCTCATATTCTCCATTGTTGCGGCTCCTCTCTTCCCAGTCTGTCAGTAACGCTCTGCTTACTTCCTGTCTCTACGAAGCCCCTCCTTCTGAAAAGCACACTGTGCTCTGATTGGTCGGCTGGATCAGTGTTGTGATTGGTCGAGCGCTTCGAGTGTGTTTGGGAAATGTCCCGCCCCTTACCATAACCGCCAGTTTAACACACTACTAACTAACTCAACCAGGCCCCGCCCCTTTATTCTGCGCATGAATATTGCGACTAAAGCTGGACGGTATGACGTAGGGCTGCACGATTATGACAGAAATCATAATAATCGATTATTCCCTTAAAATTTTAATTGCGATTATTAATATTAATTTACATTGAAACATGTTTTGAAAAGCTTTATTCCATTGATTGAAGCAACTACATGCCATCATTTTATATAAAAATAAAAAACAAGCTGAAAACACTCTTCGTGAAAAAGTTTTATTGCTTTTCTATAGCATCATTCAAATGTCAACTATACATTGGTTTGGTTTCTTTCTTAAAAAATAAATAAAAATAATGCATGGTATAATATTAGGGGCGTTTGCACCAGTTAGCTCTAGGAACTCTGTTATAGGAACTATAAGGGGGGTGGTGTGGTGCAGTGGATAAGACACATGCCTTTGGTGTGAGAGACCCGGGTTCGAATCCACTGTGAGACACCAATGTGTCCCTGAGCAAGACACTTAACCCCTAGTTACTTCTGAGGCGTGCGACCTCTGACATATATAGCAATTGTAAGTCGCTTTGGATAAAAGCGTCAGCTAAATGAATAAATGTAAATGTAAATGTAATAAGCGTATGGCGTGTGGTTGATGTGTTGCTAGCATCATAATCATGTTTCGCTTGGTCCCTCAAAGTTGTGTTGGGTTTTCTCCTCAGCGTAAAGGTTGAGAGGCTCATCTATCTCTGTTTTACATGTTCATGGAGGAAAAAGTACACCGCTTTTTAAAAATGGCGGGTGATGGTGTTTCGCGTGTGTTGGACCAATCAGCATCATAAACTTGCGTCACTGGTAGCCGTGATTTGCCTCTCACAACGTAACATGCTCAAACACAATATTAAACCGCAAAGAGACTCTTTAAATATTAATCCTGCATGTTCTGAGTGTCTGTGTAAATGAATGGTTTGATTTCACACACACACACACACACACACACACACTGAAGCACGCGTGATGGTCGCAGTGTTTTCAGCCTCTGCCGTCTCAGTATATGAGGACATCAACGCATGAACTTCATCTCTAGAGTCACTTTATTAGCATTTTACCGTTTCATCTTAGGAAAACTATCATCATATCATAAAACACGTAGCCTAAACTCAAAGGTCTTCACAGCAACCCTTCAAAATAAAGGTTTGTTTTAACTTAAAGAATTTGTGACAGAAATATATTACTGTTGTACAGTATAATAATACTAACACTAATAATAATAAATGATTTAATATTTATTTTTTAGATAAAAGTTTATTTAATTTCATATGATTAAAAGATAAATAATTTAATGTTTTATGCCCTCATTTAATTGGCAGAAAAAATAAAATACACAGAATTTCTGAAATAAAAAAAACTAAAAAACTTTCTAAGAAATTCAACTTTATTTTTTAATTAATAAATCAATGTCTTTATGATTTCATTAATTACACATGATTTGATTATTACAATTTAATTAAACCATTAAAATGGAATATAGAAAACAGTAAACACAGAATTTGGTAAAAATAAAACAGAATTTGAGAAAAATAATAAAACGTATTTCATAGGGCCCTAAACATTAAATTTTTGTTAAACTTTTAATAAATTGTTGTTAAATTAATTAGACATGTTTTTTGATTACTAACATTTTATTTAACGATTAAAATTGAGTTAAAAATTCCAAATAAAATGGAATCCAGAAAAATTTAAACCAAATTTTGGGAAAAAATCCAACAGATTTCATACGGCTCTATAGAGGTCATGTCCTCATATATCGAGACGCAGACGAACATCACGCATGCTTCAATATGTGTAGTAGAGCAGTAGGACAATTATTATATAGTCACTTTGATTATTGACACTTAGATTTGTTTTTATCATCCATCCATTTTTTTTTTTTTCTAAAATTTAAAAAAAAATATTTTTATAAAATAATAAATCAAAACTGTTCTCACTCTCTCTTTGTGTTTGGTGAACCTCACTCATAATCAGTCTCAGTCTGTAACACGAGAGTTACAGGTGTAAACAGGGCCGTGGTAACATCAGTGGTCTGATGGTAACACAGACGGTTCTGTCAGCCTGATGGTGTGTGTGTGTGTGTGTACTCTGGTCTGACAGTGTCTCTTTCTATATTCCTATAAATAGGCTGTGCAGGAGAGAACAGCTGAAGATATCTCTCTCTCTCTCCCTGGGGGACTGCAGTCTATTCTCTCTCACCCAGAATACTCCTGTTCACGCTCACTTTCTCTCTGGACACATCCAGCTCTCTCTACACACACACACACACACGCTGAGCTTGTGCCGCAGAGCTGTACCCATCCCATCCTAGCCCAGCCCTGCATGCTTTCATTCTGTCACGTGTTCTCTGTTTGTTTGGATTTCTAGTTTCCTGTTTCCTGAGTCTAGTTTTGTAGTTCTTTTGGTTCCCCTCATTAGTCCCTCATTGTTTTCACCTGTGTCTTGTTAACCCTTCAGAACCTGAAGCTAAAATAGGTGTTTTTCACATATTTTTTATTTATTTTTTTACTGTAAAATTCTAAAACAGTAAAGTAAATTGTGCAGAACGTTGTTTGGCCAATTTTTTTTTTTTAATTTTATGATTAAAAGAAATTAAATTACTGTTTATTTCTTTATTTGATTACCAAAAAAAAAAAAAAAAAGAATTTGTGTGAAGAAAAAAAAAAGATTTCATAGAATGTTTTTTTTTTTAATCTTGTATAATTTAATAGTTGTATAAGTTTCATGATTTTTTTTTATTTTGTAATAATATTATTATTATTTTTAAAGCTATATTGATGCATTACCACAACATTTTAGCCAAATTGTGCAGACCTACAATCAAGCACAGCAAACCTGGAATTTAGTTTAAACCAAATGTTAAATCTCAATTTAAAATACATTTTATATTTTTATAGGGATGCACCGATATGAAAATCTTGGCCGATACCGATAATTCTTTATATTTGAAAGGCAAAAACCAATATATTGGCCGATAAATCTAAATCCAAATATTTATATCATTTTTGAGAGCCTGGTTACAAAAACAAAAGTCTCACTATTAAAGCCATGTCCCAAACACACAATTATAAGGTTTATGAATGAATTTTAATTTTATGTAGACGATATGACAGACTTGCGCTGCACATGTTGCACTTTACTGTATTTTCCTTTTTTGAAGTGATTCCAATCATATTTCCAGCAATTCAAAGCCATCATGTTGAACAGTGCGCATCTGAAGTGTCTCAGCTAAAGGAAATAATACATTATTATGCAGCTTTAATATATTGGCTGAATTTTCTTATCAGGCCGATATCAATAACATAAAAAATTATCATATATGTCTCATGTCATGGGTATTTTTTTTTTTCAATTGATGTATACATCATCTGAAAGCTGAATAAATAAGCTATAAGCTTTCCATTGATGTATGGTTTGTCAGGAGAGGACAATATTTAGGCGAGATACAAATATTGTAAATCTGGAATCTGAGGGTGCAAAAAAATATAAACATTAAGAAAATCTCCTTTAAAGTTGTTCATTTATGTTGGCGATTGTGCTGCATTCACTCACAAAAATAATTTTTTTATATATTTACAGTAGGAAATTTACAAAATATCTTCATGTAACATGATTTTTACTTAATATCCTAATGATTTTTGGCATAAAAGAAAAATCGATAATTTTGACCCATACAATGTATTGTTGACTATTGCCACAGATATACCCGTGCGACATGTGACTGGTTTTGTGGTCCAGAGTCAATTATCATAGTGATCATATAGTAGTGGATATAGCATACATCCCTAACATTTTAATTTAAAATGTAAATAAATTACAATTTGGTTTTCCCCTAAATCATGTGGTGAAGGCATCTGGAGCAGCGAGTGGGGTTCTCAGTCTCTCGTAGAGTGATGATCGACTGAGAGGGAAAGCCCTGTTTCATGGCCACATTAATCTGCCAACAGCCAGTGAAGTGTTTCCTCTCCTGCCTCTACACACACACACACACACACACACACACACACACACACTGCATGTGTTTCTGTCATCTTCACAGGGTCTGATATTGTTCATCCCTTCTTCTTCTTCTTCCCTGACAGATGGAGAGTGAGATGAAGAGGAGAAAGTACTCCACCAGCAGCAACGACTCGGACACCACTGACAGTGAGTGATACACACAGATGGAGGAAAACACATGGCTTCTCCTCAGCCAGAGCTTTATTTACGCGTGGAGAAAGTTTGTGTCTGTTCATCAGTTGTTCAGCAAGTGAATGTTTTACTGGGCTTCGGCTGCACTCGAGTGTGTAGTTTTAAGGGGTGTAACGATATATCGTGTGTCAATATATCGCAATACAAAAATGAAACATTATGTATCGTGGATAGTTCACCCAAAATAGAGATTACTGTGTGAGAAAAAAGTACTAAAAGAGTTTTAGTGTCAGCACTACATTAAACTACTATGTATAATAGGGCTGGGTAAAAAATATAGATTTCTCGATATTAATCGATTCTCATTTTTACGAAACAATATCGGTTCTTAAATCCCAAGAATCGATTAGTCTTCCTGTTTTCAGTTGATGAATGAATGGAACATTGTTGCGCGCATCCCATCCAGTAAATCGCAATAATCTTTGTGCTCTGTTACTATTGATATGAAACAAAGTCTCAGATTTCAAATTACGTCCATTTTCTTACGAAATTCAAAAACATAATTACCGTTTTGGCGCTGTGGCGTGAGATCGCTCTGGCTCAGCTCTAGAGAAGCACATGATCTTCTCTTCCGCCTTAATAACACCAGTTACAGCGCGAGATAAACATGAATGAGCTTCTGAAAGTGTGTTAAAAGATAGAGCACAACTTATCGAAATCCATATCATGTGACAGAATCACTCAATCAGTGTTTCAACCGTGGAAAGACGTTAGTAAACAATGTCATGTACCGTCATTTACCATATCCAGTGACCATAAACTCGTCAGTCAGCGAGAAAAATTAACTCTAGAGAGGAGCATTTTGTTAAATATATGCACCATATTACATATTCATTATAATTTTTAATGTTCTTCAATATTTTATGCATGTTTGAATAAATCTGGAAAGTTTATGACAGCCACCATTTAAATGTTTATATTTCATATAACTTTATTATTATAAAAATAAATAAGTGTATTTTAAGTGTTTGTATACAAATCAGTTAAATTATACCTTGAATATTATAGTAGGCTAATGAAGCCTATAGGCTACCACTGACTCCCATATAGTTACAGCATTAGTGAAGAGATTTGTTTTCCTTGAGAAAATTTGCCATGTATTGTACCTGATATCCAAAATAATCATAATCGAATCGAATTGCAAGCTTGTGAATCAAAATTGAATCGAATTGTGAAATTTGTGTCAATACCCAGCCCTATTGTATAATGTTGCATATAATGTATAATAATGCGATGGAGGAATATGCGTGGCTCCTGATAATGCCAAATGTCTGATGTTACCAGTAAAAGTGTCCGACATTATTTTAAATATATCTAGTCAGTGACAGAGATCAAGCATATTCATCTACAATAATTCAGTATTTTCAGCTTCAGAATCATGAATATTGTTATTCTGGCGTCTCTACTGTTCATTGTTCAAGTCCAAGACTATTCATTTACACACACAATGAAATATCAAATTTAGCATTTTAATCAACAGGACATTTTTTGTTAACATTTTATCATATGTCTTGGAGTATTGCAATAATATCGTATCGTGAGTTCAGTATCGTGACACGAGGGTATCGCTACACCCCTAGTAATTCATGACATTTACAGTGTACATTAATTCACATTGATCTTGCATTGTCTGCATGACTTTAAGGCTTTGCTCAGGAATAGTATGATATGCGTAATAATATTTGTACTTTTGAAAGTTTTTAAAACCCATCCAACCTGAATATTATATTTCAGTAGTTATAATAATAATTAATATAAGATTAGAACATTATAAAATAGTAATTAGGGCTGTAAATAATGTTTATTCTTGACAATCGATAGTTACTCGAATGGTATTTATATGGAAAAAAGTGAGATGATTTACTTGTGGTGTAAATCAATGAGATCTTTATAACAGTGTAGCAGATACTCACATAAAATGCATATAAATATCAATATCTGCAAATAATGTCTTAGTAAGAGGATTTTTGAATAGTTTAATGATCAAAGCTCTGTAGTTTTAAAACATAATGCAATGTAATACAATGATGATTGAGAGATGAACAAATAAACCTTCCTCAAAAGCATTATGATCATATTTGATACTCATGATTTCTCTAAATAATTATGTATGATAATCAAGTAAACCGAAGCTGCGTCCGTCTGAAATATTACTAACAATATCAAAGTTATTCTTATGTTTCCTTGATATAAATCAGAGCAGATTTGACAGCAGAAACACACGAGCTGAAGGAGGACGATTGTACAATTACACTAAAAGACTTTACCTTGATAAAAGAGTCTAAACTCTCAATCAGAGACAGAAGGACTGGAGGAGACTGTGTGCGACAGGATTATCAGCAGAGTTTTGATCATGTTGATCATTTAAAGGCCTTCGATAATTTAAAGGCCAAATATGATGCATTAATGCAACAAGTAATTTAGTCAGTACAATTCTGTGCTATCTAACACTAAAGCAATGAAAAAACCTTTCACTGAATTACTGGTCAAACAATACTTTTTCTTTTTAAATGGAAAGATTAAATCTGTTTTTTTTGTTGTTTTTTTACTTTGACCTCAGTGGAAATGTTATCATCAGATGTTTATCAAGTATGCCGAAAGTTTATTGTAATTTATTTTTCACCTCAAATTTCTGTCATTTGCTCACCCTCATATCATTGCAAAGCCAAAAAGAAAGTCATACAGGTTTGGAACAACATGAGGGCGGGTAAATGATGATTGAGTTCCCTGTGCGTTCAGGTGTGACACTTCAATCTCTTGCAGGTCATGTGACCACCTGGTCACGGTCTTCGAAGAACACAGGGACCAATAGCACATGGGTACGCCATGAGCAGAAGAAACCATCCGAGGTGAGAAACACTGAAGTTGCATTCGTCTTATCTTCCCTATTGTGTCGTATTATGAAACGCTTCTGGAACAAGATCAAATGTGGGCGGAGCCTGATTGTGTCCGTGGGGAATTGATTGGATGGTTGTGGTTTGCTATTGGCTGATCTCATGTGAGTGACAGGTTATAGCCCCGCCCTCGTCATCAGAGAAGAGGAGAGATGCTGCCAGAGGAACTTATTCTGATTCAACATTATTAACACAATAATAAATCATTTAGAATAAACACTACAATATTCTATAAAAAAAAAAAACAGGAGTTGTCCATTTTTATTACATTTCAACTTTAATCCAAATTGAGCCAAATGTAAAGATTTGTATATAAAAAAACAATCAACAGATTAATCTACTGGGTGGACGGCAAGATTTTCAGTGAAGTAAAGTCATTTTATATAAATAATAATACAATTTATTTTGTTTAGCGCCTTTAAAATTTCATTTCTCAAAGCGCTGTACAACACAAGCAAGCACAACAATATAACTTAAAACACAAAGTTGAGAGCAAAAAAAGATATAACACTGAATTAATAAACAACTAAACAAGTCAATTAAAAGCAATCCTGAAATAAAACGTTTTAAGACTCGATTTAAAAATGACTGAGTATATGCATACAGTTTCGTGACGTTAATATTGATAATATCCTAATGCCTGATTGTCCACTTTCAGCAGTTTAGAGCTAAACAATCAAGCAGTTGAGAATAGGTATATGGTATATATTGTTTGATTTATGTGAGACTATTGAACATTTGATGTATTTGTAGGTTTTTTTTATGTGTGATTTAATGTTAATAATATTCATCTGTCCTAACATCAAGTTCTTCAGATCTGTTGTGTTCATTTGTGAAAGGTCTGGAAGATTGTTAGTGAAGTTTATCTTTTAAGTGCTTTTGTAATTGCTTAGAAAATGGCAAAGTGTTTAATTCTTGCTTCAGTGCCGGTGAAAATGTCAGAAGAAAACATCCGTGATGAATGTTGCCAATGTCGTCGTGTTCTTTCAGGTGTTTCGGACCGATTTCATCACAGCCATGAAGTTGCCTGATTCCGCCCAGCTGAGCCCGGAGGAGTTCTGCTTCCTGTCGGACCCCTGGAGGCAGGAGTGGGAGAAGGGTGTGCAGGTGCCCGCCAGCCTGGAGGCCATTCCCCAGCCCGTGGTCAGGTGAGGTCCGCCAGACAGGGAGAAACACTGCTTTGAGTTAAAACATGCTTTTCTTACTTAGTATTTTTGTCTTGTTTCCAGTCCAAATATCTAAATAAATAAATAAATCAAGATGCATTTGCCAGAAAAGTAAAGTGCCATAAGATATCATGTCCTGTTTTCTGGGGAAATAAATACAAATTAAAAGGGATATTTCACCGCTGGAACGATGAATGTGTATTTAACAGGGTTTCCGCAAGGCCTTAAAAAGTCTTAAAAACGCCCAGATTTTCATCCTAGGTCTTAAATTTCATTTAGTCAGGTCTTAAAAAGAGTTTACTTTCGTTCATTTCCAGAAACGCTGGCCGCAGAAAGTTATTACAAAGTAGCAAAAAAGTTTCGAGTTGTAGCCTACTAAGCGGAGCCCTAGCAGGGGTCTCCAACACGTCGCTCGCGAGCTCCAGTCGCTCGTGGCTTGATATGAGCTAGCTCGCCAGAGGCCGTTCACATATCGCGTCTTTTGCGCGCTCAAGTTTGTTCAAATGTAGGCGCGCGGGCAAGCGCGCTCATAATTGAAGTGACACGCAAATTTTTTTACCAGGCACAACGAGATGAAAAAAATCTAAACTTTTCAGAATGCCGCAAACGCACCGCAGGTCATGTGACTGGAACCAACCAATCACCCCTTTCCATAACAACACTGAAAGCTCAGTCAACGGCCCTGTCCCAAATGGCGCACTTCATGCGGACTTTCGGTCTCGTGGACTTGAATTGCGCGTGCTCGCTGAGTCTACGAGTCCGTAGGCTGTCCCATTCAGCATTTTACCGCTCTGAAGTGTGCTCAGCAGCGCCCCCTCTGTACCCTTGAAGCGGTCTTCTGCGAAGCCCGCATAGAAGCAGGCTTCACGCACTTTAACTACCCAGGAATCCTTGCGAAAGGCCAATCAGACAACGGATGGGAGGAGATTTCACTCACGGATTATTGTTGACATGGCTGAGAAGAAAATATTACAGTTTTTATGACCTAGATGTACATTTTGCCAGTTGTTCCCTACAGTTTATACAAACATTATGGTCATCGACCAGTGGTTGATGTCTCAAACATAATAATAGCGCGTTGAATAATACGATCACATTATGATTCATTAAATAAATAGAACCGAATATCAGGGCTTTACTGAGTCATATGTAAACATAGTATGAATATTGAAACCTGTAAATTCATCTGAAACTCATGCACATTTTCATTATGTTTTAAAATTGCAATCTTAGTTCAAATGTAACATTATGTATTATTATGTACAACTGTATACATCATTTAAATAAGCATGATATATCTATTGTCTAATGCCCAGGTGGCATGCATAATATGAAAATACAGAACTGTAAAATTAGGCTGTGTAGTGGACGTGGAGATGAGACGCTGGAGCGCAAAAAATGTGATTTCTCCTGTCCAACAACAACCAGACCTGTAATATTTCTGTCAGTAAGGTTATTTTTCACTCTGATGTCTCTGAAAATAAAAAGCTAGATGATATATTAAACTTTTTCTGTACGATGGGTAAATATCATATTCACAAAGCAATATACCTTAAATTCAAACCTAGTTGCAAATTTTTTGCTTATGATTTACAGTTATTCTTCACTTCAAAAAATCCCCTCCAATAAAAGAGCTTCGAAAATATCCTGTATTATAGAACAAGTTTTATATAAATTGTAAAAATATTTTATTTACTGTTATTTACTTTCATTTTCTCTGTATCCCCACATGTTCATGTTCATTGTTTTGTATTATTTCCATTGTAATGATTTATATTGTAATGCAAAAAAAAAAAAAAAAACAGGCCGTTATTTCCGGCGTGATGATCGAGTCTGTCCCAAAAATACCTCTCAATGTGCCCTCGTGGACTCGCGCCAAGGGCCCTATAGGTCTGCACTACATGACGTCACCAAAGTGTGGACTCTGAGGAAGTCCACAAGTCCGGAGTGTGCCATTTGGGACAGGGCCAACATGAAGAAGGACGGGGGTGCACCCAAACACTACTAATAAATATAAGCTAATGTGTAAATGTCAGTAATTTATCTTTTTTGACTCATTCTTTTTTATAAAAAATTATTTAAAGGCTGAAATATGAGGTTTATCTTTGTATAAAACCTTTTTTGTCAAAACTTTATTTGCACTTGTACATGTTAGTAGATAACATGTTGCAAGACACTCTTTTAAAATCTGGCCATCACTTTTAATGGTATTTTAATGTTTACGTAAACAAAAAGTGCATATTGATGCTAATCAATTTGTTATTTGCTGTTTTTCGACATAAAACTTGTTGAATTGACTTCATTCTGTAGTATTAATACTTTTTGAACAGGATTCTGTGATAACCGTGATAATTTTGGTCACTTTAATCATCTCATCATTTCCTCTCTAGTTATGATCAACTATGATCAACTAAAATCAACAATAATTGTGTTTTTAACAGTATAATATGCAAAAGTACAATTTTCTATAAAAAAAATCTACCTCTCCCTCTCCTGAGGTAACTATCTATCTAACTTGGATAATGCGTTGTGTAGGTCTTAAATTTCAATCTTTATGGTCTTAAAATGTCTTAAAATGGTCTTAAATTCGACTTACTGAAACCTGCAGAAACCCTGATTTAAATTGGGTCATTTATGTAGTAGAAATGTGAAATTATTTTAGAAGTTGGTGCCTTCTAGACTGAGAAAAGCCGGAAAATGTATTTTTGGCTCATGTGGATGAAAGACAACAACTCCCAGAATGCACTTGCTTCACTGCCCTACAAGGCCACTCCCAAGCCACTCCCACCGGTTACAGAGGGCAGTGTCGGGAGAAATGAGACAGCTAGGCTACTAGTCGTCTGGAAACTGAAAAGACGGCATTTTATCGTGAGATCCCCCTATGGGCGGGTTGAGGACATGCGGGACGAGCTCCTCCTACTGGCTGGAGTCTCTCGCCTCTGGACAAAAGAGCCTCTGATGAGCTAAATGACGATCTTTGCGTCATCTGAGTCCAGACACACAATCCAGAAATCTCTGGTCTCAGGGGGACATGAGGGAGGGAAGCACGGTCACTCGAGAATACCACCGGGTTTCTACTGATACAAAGCTTAATGCTAATCGGTGAAGGATCCCTTTCAGTGAGTCGATGCTTGAAAAAAGCAAAATGATCTGCCAATGGGGTAAGAAAATTAATCTTAATTCAAACAGAAACAAAATAATTTTTCTTACCCCATTGGCAGATAATTTTGCTTTTTTTAAACAACAACTCACTTAATTTTATACATAATATTTACACAAGACATAATATCTTATGGCCTTTTACTACTTTAGTAAATGCATCTTGATTTAAATATTTTTAGATATTTGGACTGGAAACAAGACAAAAATACTAAGTAAGAAAAGTATTTTTTGCAGTGTGGGCGATATTTCGAATATTAGCAATGATATCGCAGTAATTTTGACGACGATATAAAATATTGTGAATATCGAATATTTCAAATTCCTTCTCTTGCAGTGTGCTATATGCGAGAAATAGTAAAAAGTGGGAAGAAACATCAGCGATCACGCTTCACGTAGCCAAAGATATGATACCTGTCGGTACCGTGAAAAACCTGATAAAGGCAATTGATCCTCCATACAATTTGCCTTGCCGTAAATACTTTTCCCAGGATGCGCTCCCGAAACTGCGTTTTAAACAGCTGTCACAGAAGCTTTCTCAGATAACGCACTTCGTGACCACTTCCGATCTATGGACGAGCCAAACCTGCGAAAAACTAGTTTACCCAGTTGCAATTGTCCCAGTGTAAATTGTGAATTGCATGCATGTGAAAAGTTGACAGAATGCACTTTCTGTACTTGTTTTGCACTACTTCAGTTACATTAACGTGTGTTAATAATGTACATAAAAAGCAGCAAGTGATCACTTGGTCTAGATTTTGATTTTTAAAGTCGACATGAAATCAAAATTGACCCTATTTACTTTGTTAGCGCATATTACTAGTCTTGTGGTGAACAATTAATCTGTGCAAGTTAATACACAGAAAAAAAAAATAGTTTGCTGTGGTAATCTTTAATTAAAATCTGAAAAGTTACTTCCGGTCTGGAATGGCGTTCCTTCTCTGATGATGTCAGTTTGACGGCTTGGGTTGGGAAACGCGTAACCACTCCCCTCAAACCGCTAGTCTGCTATGAGCAGAGATGGAGAGGAGGAGCGCTAGAGTGAAACCTTGCCCTCTGTTCAATATTCCCTTTCACTGGGAAATACGTCACAACACTGGAGAAAAGTCGTTTGCAACTTCCGGTTCACGGGGATTAAATATGCACTAAACATTTTGTATTCACTTTGTACCAAAAGCTGTTCTATCTTGTTTTCAAATGGGGGTATAAGAAAATCATGTTTTTTATTATTTAAAAGCAAATGCAAACATTTCGTGATATATATCGAATATCATAAAATTTCGACAATATCGAGATATCACATTTTTTTATACATCGCCCCACTCTAGTCAGATGCAGATTCAGGGTTTGAAATGAACACCCTCCAACCCGCCAATTGACCGTTCGCAAAGACCCGCCCCCCTTAGTTACTGTTGCTATGTCCGACAAGCTACGCCGTTCTCACGCCACACCATGTGAGAGGAGACTGACAACACGCTGACAGACAGGACAGACCAGGTTACTTTTCGGTTACGTTTGATATTAAATATATTAAACAAAGTCTCACCTTTCAAATTTGGTCATTTTTTAAAATAAATTTAAACAATAAATACCATTTTGTGGCTCTTTAATGTGTCGTGACAGATCGCTGTAGAGCATCAGTTAAAGCTGCTCGTCAACCGATCATCTCTTCCTTCTAGTTCATTTATAGCCTCAAATAAACATGAACAAACATAAGAAGGAATGTTGTTTTAAACCACGGAAAGGCATCAGTACACTCCGTTTTTCAAGTTCAAATCCTCCCATGTTAATCTACTAACTCTCCGGAATGCTTTGTCGGATAAAATGGTGGAAGGCGAAGTATGATTGGTCAGATCACCTGTCAATCAAGCTCCCTGCGAAGGGTCAATTGCGGGTAAAAAATCAACTGTGGTGTGTAACGCTGTTTAATCACTTTGCTGGAAGTTCGTACAAGACAAATCTGCGCAGATTTACCGCAAATATTCAACTTGTGAGTCATGATATATTAAATACAGCATATTGCACAGAATCTGCTCATGTCTGGCTTACTTGAACACACACACGTTTCTATACAACAAATAACGGCGCACTTGTTCATTTGCATTAATGCAATTGTGAAGATTAAAAAGCATTTGGTTAAAGCTCCAGTATGCGACTTTGGTATTTGACCACAAGAGGGCGCAGTTTCAACAATAACAAAGGCGAAGCTTGATGACGCTATGAAGGAGGTGACGATGGGAGATGTCGTTTTTAATGCGTTTCCACCATCTAGCGATATATCTACATGGAATTAATTAATCATGATCACGGATGAGGTAATTTATTCGTTTTTGTATTACCTGTATGTCTGATCGTATTATTTTATTTCATCATAATTAATGAACTGCAAGGAACGTGAAATGTTATGCTATATTATCCCGTTACAACATACAGCTATTTGTCAAATGATTTGTTTGGTTAATGTTGTGCAGTTTTACGTTTTTATGGTTAATGCCGTGTTGTTTAACGTGTTCAAACCAATATCTAAAAGTACATTTGAACGAACATTTGCAAGTAAAAATAAATATATTTTTTTAACATCATATCCGATTGTATTTAATTGTACTGCCATAAGCTCGGTCACCACACGTGATAAAAAGCCTTACCAAAGTACAAAGAGCAATATAACTTTCTTTATAAGTGCTATTATTGACAGTTGCATGTCTTACCTGTCTGTCAATACACTCGCGAGAGCAGAGTCTCGGTCAAGTCCAAGATTGACGCGCAGCTCTCTCCATCTCGAAAACGCCTGCCGATATTTATCTGGGTTTTATTCCTCCGTTTGTCACACAGTCTGAGTGTATCCGAATATGGACGCTTTCGTTTTGTTGGCACTGCAATAGTCGCCAAAGAGTTCGTGATCCATAACAGCTATAACCATACAGTCTATGGCTATAACGCTTTAACCACCACTTCCGCATTTGACCACGCGATATTCCGGTGTGGTGGGTCATATTTTTTATTTTATTCTTTTTTTATTCTTTGTCAGACGTCTTTATTGTTTATTGTGATAAGAAAAAAAAACTCAATAAAGTTGTTGTAAAAAAAAAAAAAAAAAAAAAAAAAAAAAAATCCAGTGTGGTGGAATATCCTATCACATGGTCCACACAGGGAAAAAAGGATATTGCATCACTGAGGCGCGACATTTCTTTTCCGGGACGGCCAGTTATTTAAAATCGGTATTTCTCTGAAATAAAAAATCTTTGGAGACTTTTGAGATATTGTAAGTACACAACTGGAGGAAATATATCACACTGTGCAAGTTCTTTTTGGAAATTTTATTACAAAATTCCTACATATTGGAGCTTTAACAGAAAACACATTGTTATTTTCCAATATCCTAAATTTTATTTCCTTATGTCCTTTGTCCTGTATTGATCTGTCCACCTAAAACACATTTCTGGTGATGAGGATGAAAGAGGAAGAGGTGATGCTGGATGACAGGGTTTTGTTTGAATAAGAAATGAATGTATGAAATCATCCCACAAGAGGGCGCAAGCGAGCGCAATAAGCCAATATAAACCAAATCAAGCATCGCATCTTTTTTTTGAAAATAATTGACATTCACTTTTTAAAGTGCATTAACTTTTGAAACAATTGTTCTTAAATAAAATATAATTTCCTTAATGTGCTTTAGTGTAAATTAGGCTACATTAGTGCATAAAACTGTGTTTGTGCATCAGTAACCTGAGAAAACACACTTCAACACACAGCGTAATAATGAACTACATGAAACACTCCACTTCTACTCACTACATCCTCATATAGTTCATCAAAAACACCAGACGCTCATCTCTATCTGCAGCGAGTGCTGAGCGCTTTCTGTTGACTGTGTTTCAGCTGATGAAACACACACTCACTCACACACACACTCAGCTCTGACCGATGTGCAGGTTTGGTCAAGTGTGTCGTTGCATGACTTTTGCCACTAACTGAGAGTGTTTTCGTCACCAGGGAACCCATTTTTCAAATTACCAACTGATCGGCACCGCGCTGTGCTGGATAAGCTAACAGAAACACACCGCGTTAAGGCCCTTTCACACCGGACGCGGAACGGAAAAGCGAAACGAAAAAGCAAATAGTTCACGTCAAAACCATTCACATCAGCCGCGACGCGAATTTGCGACGTCTGTGACATTCAGAGTTTCAACATTCCAAAACTTTAGCGCCGACAGCTGAGAAAACATCGACACTTCATCATCATCATCATCATCATCCAGTGAAGATCTTTTTAACTAATCATTCTTTCTTTCTAACTGATCTTTCTTTCCTTTCTCTTTTTCTTTCTTTCTTTCTTACTAATATTTCTTTGTTGACAGTTGGAGAGGCTCATTAGACTCCATCAGCTGCCGCTTTATGTACTATTTCTAATCAGTTGAGACTCATTTTCCATTCTAATATTTCTAAACTGAAAACCTTCAAACTTCTACAAACTTTTAAAACTACTAAACTTAAACTAATTAAAACTAAAAACCTTCAAACTTCAAGCTTTTAATAGTTCTTCAAACTTTGGTACTAACAAACCTTTCTTTCTTTCTTTCTTTCTTTCTTTCTTTCTTTCTTTCTTTCTTTCTTTCTTTCTTTCTTTCTTTCTCTATCTTTGACGATAGTGTTAGCTTTCTATCCCAAATGTAGTTTAGCCTGCTAGCCTACACAGCACAGGACTATACGACGACTAAAACTATCACACAACACACTCACAGTCGTGATAACCGAGTTGGTTGGCAATGCTACGCCACACATCGTCTTTCAAATCGTTGTCCTTGTAGTGTGTGATTGGCTGAAGCCTTTTCTGTCGCCGCAAAAGTAAAAAAAAATCGACATTGAAGCGAAACAAATAAAAGTGTTTTTTCTGCCGCAGCACATTCGCGTTCGGTGTGGAAGCGCTCATTACACAAACAGCTGATCACAACATAAACCCATTATTCCTGCGTCAAAATCGCGTCCAGTGTGAAAGGACCTTTAGTTACGTCGTCATCATGTCTCGCGCGCCTCTTGACACACGGACTTGAATGCATTTGCATTTGCTTTTTTAATTTTTTTATTCGATGAATATTCGAAATAAGGATTTTTATTTGACTATATATGTATAGTATTAGGGCACACATGTCTCTGCTTGACGAGATCTGTAGAGTGATTAACGGAGTATGATGCGCACATCACAGTGATTTCCTGTTGTGCTGTAAGTCCTGTCCTCTGAGCTTAAAGGGACACTTCACCCATTTGCATTAAGCTTTGCATTGTTAGAAACCCAGTCATACTATTGAATGGTCGTGCAACACTCTCTCATTTTCCCCTGAGACGGGAGAAATCTGTTATTTACCTCTTACACTTCCTCCTACAATGACGCAAAAATCGTCATTTTGCGTCATTGTAGGAGGAAGTGTAAGAGGGGGGGATTTCTGTTAAGACTACAGACACTGGGGGCGGGACCCGCTCACGCTACAGACCTATTACAGATCAGTGGGTGGGACTTTACTCTCTGAAACTGAAAGCAATATCCTCCATCTTGTTTGAAGCTAAGCTAACAGGCGCTGTGGAGACAGATGTAAAGTTATGACAATAGCGGAGGAGAGTGCTCAATATGATATAGAATAAGAGGATTTCGGAAGTCTGATGCTTGAATCAGGTGTTTGTGGCTACCTTTACAAGCCGCATTATAGCGAAGAGCAGCCGAGGCAGAAGACCTTCCTGCCGCGGACGAGGAGCCCGGACTGGCTCGAGTTAGGGCGGACTGGTGGCGCCGGTGATCTCACTATGCAACTACGAACCGCTACGAACACAGAGATAGAGTCCGTCTGCGGCATGATGACAATTTCTCCTGGACGAAATCTCTGAATCAGACGAGGACACGGACGTTTGTGTTGTGAACTAGTTTCGCACCCCATATGTTCTGACTGAACATCCAGGTACCATGCAATAATTCACCTTTTCGAAAGAAATACAAACGAGGAGTAATGCACTAATGAGTTCGCCAACTAACTAGACATTTTGTGTGAATGTGAAATGAATTTCAAGCTCTGGTAGTAGCTAGCCTTGTAGACGGAAGAGTGATTTCTCTTATAGGCAGATATGCGCTTTCTGGATTAGTGGGAGTGGCTTGCGGAGCTGTGCAATGTGGTGCATTGTGGGAGTTGTTGTCTTTCATACAAATGCGTTCTGAAGTTATTTTTTGTCTTTTCTCGGTCACGAAGGCACCAAATTCAAAAATTATTTTACATTTCGACTACATATATGACCCACTTTAAATAAAAAACAATGTTCAAATGGGTGAAATGACCCTTTAACCTGAGCCTGAGACTTTGAAGACTTGATGCGTGTGGGGTGAGTTGTGTGGTCACTGAAGTGTGTGTTTTCCCCCCAGGGAGCTTCCGGAGGTCAGTCGAATCCCATTCTTTTCACCGATCCAGACCCGGGGCCAGTCAGAGTTTGGCTTCGGAGAGTCACATGGTCTCGCTGAGCCGCTGAGCCGCTACGATCTGGATGATCTGGATGTGGCCTGGCTTGAACTGGTTAATACTGAATTCAGAGAACTAGGTAAGATTTATTGACCATCTAAAGCATTTTTCTTTAATGATAATTAAATAATGATAATGGAATTAGTCGAGTCACATGTACTTCTATTAGGGGTGAAACGATTAGCTCGTTTAATCAGTGCATCGATTACAAATCCTGACAATCTTGAAACTTGCATTTTTGAATCGTGAATCATTTGTTCTGGTCAATAATTGATTCAAACTGCTAAATGCATCACAATTCGATTCAATGCTTTAAAATATATAAGCATTAAATTATTACATGAGTGTATGAAAGTATAATTTCTACAGCTCAGACTGATTTTAAGTTGCTCTGAAATGGTTAATTCCATTGACACAGTACCTGAGCAGTCGAAGTAAAACCCATCTTATTCAAGGACACGCATTTATTGCTTGGATAAAGAAAGGAGCTAAAACATAATATTTCATAAAGTGTCTGAAATGTATTCGACTGTTCTGTTGAATGATTAAAGAAATGTAATTTAATGCAGTGTTATGAACCGGGCTTTTCTTATTGTTCAGCAAAGAAAGTTAGTTAAGGATTAGTTGAGAAGGTTCATGATAATCTAGGTTAGTCCATCCATGTTTAATGTGTCTGAAACACTGTGTAGCCTTTACATTAACGGTTCAACACTATCCTACACAACACTTAACATCAACTAACAATACTTTAAACCTTTTTAAATCAAATCTTATGCAAGTTTCTACATATGACCATTTTAATAGGCTATTAAAATAAAGTAATGCAGCATTATTAAGAACTAGCATGATCTAACAAAAGGGACCCCCCCCCACACACACACACACACACACACACACACACACACACACTCTGACCCCCTGAAGGTACAGTATATTTCACATTTTATACTGATAACCGATAAATCTTTATATTTGAAAACCGATATATTGGCCGATAAATCTAAATCCAAATTTTTTACATCCAGTCACAATTCAAGCAGTTCAAAGCCATCATGTTGAACAGTGCTCGTCTGAAGAGTCTCAGCTGAAGGAGATAATACATTATTTATCAGCTTTAATATATCGGCCAGATTTTCTTATCGGGCCGATAACGATAACATTAAAAATGAACATATATCGGCCGATACTGATATAGTGACCGATATATTGAGCATCCCTACTTCACAATCTGAATAAAACACATTAAGGGAAGCATTTAAATAATAATATAAATGCACTTAAAAATGCAGGATCGAATCACAATGACTCTAATTGTGAATTGTCTTGAATTTGCAAAAATATAAATTTTACTTTATTGTGTTTGTACTGTAATATGTTGTAGATGTTTGTAGAAGATCATATTTCAGCTGCTGGCAATAGTAAAGCATAGACATTTCAAAATAAGAGTCCTGCCATATTCAGGCTAGTTTATAATTAAAAGTCCTGCGTTATGCTTAAATTTTCAAGAGGTTCAAGTTTGGATTGCAAAATGTCAGAATTAGGGGTGCAATGGATCGCAGTCGATCGTGATCCGTACGGACCAGACCACACGGTTCGGCACACATGTGATTCGCGGATTAACTGCTAAATTTATCCATCATAGAGTGAAAGTTTATCATTTGGACGCATTTTGTCTTGCCAATTTACACATTCAAATGATTTTAAACGCGGAAGAGGCGAAAATCGGGACTCGCACGTTATCTGTGCTCACAGTCACACACACTCGAAGCGCACGCAGAGAGAGAGGGTGTTTCAGACAGCGCTCAAACACTGAATTGATTCCTCTTTCGCATTTCCTTGCTCTTGAACGGACACATAAACACAAAATACCCGTCTAAATACCCTTCTCTGCAAGTATTCTCTCGGCTATTTCATTAGTGAACAGTTGAGACTGGATGTTTGCCAGTTTATTCGGTCTTAAAGTGATGGCAGCCTAATATTCCTGATGCTGTTTGTGTCATTAATGTTAATCAAACAACAAAATACAGCTTTAACAAAGATGAACCTATATTTAATTTCTACAGTGAACAAATAGTGTTATTTTACTTGAAAAGAAGGTTCTCTGCGCTTCTGTAATCCACAAACAATCCGGTGCAACCGAAACCGAAAAGCCGTTTTTAAGACTTTTTAAGGCCTTAAATTTAAAGTTCCGAATTTTAGACTTTTTAAGACCCCGCGGGAACCCTGTAAATAACAAAGTCTAACAGTAATATTCATGTACAGAAATGAATAATTCAGCCTAAATTACATTTACATTTAAATTTAAGGCCTTAAAAAGTCTTAAAAACGGCCAGATTTTCATCCGCGGTCTTAAATTTCATTTAGTCAGGTCTCAAAAAGGGTTTACCCTCGTTTATTTCTAGAAACGCTGGCCGCAGAAAGTTATTACAAACTAGCAAAAAAGTATGGAGTCGTAGCCTACAAAGCGGAGCTCTAGTGCAGGGTTCTCCAACACGTCGCTCCACTGGCCTGATTGGAGGTCGCTCGCCAAGAGGCCGTTCACACGTTCACATATCGCGTCTTTTGCTCGCTCAAGTTCGTTCAAATGTAGGCGCGCGGTAAGCGTGCTCATAATTGAAGCGACGCACTAGTTTTTTCCAGGCGCTGTCTGAAAGCTCAGTCAACAGGAAGGATGCGGGTGCACCCAAACACTACGGGTGTTTTTCTCTTCCCCGTAAATAAATCTTGTAGCAGAGCTACAGCAAGCGTTTTTCGGCGGTGGAAATCCATTAGCTACTAAAACTTCTTTGTCATTGTGGAGAGCGCAGGGCTTGGTTGCATAGCAACGACAGACGCCACGGAAAAATCGGACCGGAATTTACTATTAATAATAAAAGATAAGCTAAAGTGCATTGTAAATGTCAGTCATTTATCTTTTTTGACTCATTCTTTTTATAAAAAATAATTTAAAGTCTGAAATATGTGAGGTTTATCTTTTTATAAAACCTTTTTTGTCAAATCTTTATTTTAACTTGTACATGTTAGTATGCAAGACATTTTAAAAATGTTCATTTTTAATGGTATTATTTTAATGTTTATGTAAACAAAAAGTGCATATTGATGCTAAATTTATTTGTTATTTGCTGGTTTTCGACATAAAACTTGGTGAATTGATTTCATTGTGTAGTATTACTACTTTTTGAACAGGATTCTGTGATAACCATGATCATTTTTGTCACTATAATCATGAAATTAAATGTTCATGCCATTTCATCTTTAGTTATGATCAACTAATTATGTGTTTTTTACAGTATAATATGCAAAGTACAATTTTCATAAAAAAATTATATCTGATTCTGTTCTTTTCTCTGACACGCGTTGTTGGGTGTGGAAGGTTACTAATGTGATTTATCTGTAAATTAAATTAATGCTTTTTCAATTACTGAATTTATTGAAATAAAATTAATTATTTGATTTAAATATTTATTTGGTAATGCGTCGTGTAGGTCTTAAATTTTAATCTTTATGGTCTTAAAATGTCTTAAAAAGGTCTTAAATTTGACTTACTGAAACCTGCAAGAACCCTGTATTTAGTATTCATCTCTGCTTGTAATTTGTGTGTTTGTTCATATTTTATTACTGACTGTTCACTTGTTATTAATAATGTTTGAACTTTATCAGTTAGGCTAGTAGTTTTTGACGTGGTTTCTATTAAACTCCAAGTGAGCTTTAAGTAATAAATGAAAAGCAGTTACACCCCCCCATATATATAATTTATTTTTTATTTTTTTATTTTTTTGCTGATCCAAAAAATTATCCAACCATGGCTCAAAAAACGTAAATGATCCGAACCGTAGTTTTGTGATCCGTTGCACAACTAGTACTGTCTCTGTTATGTATATACAGTACCAGTCAAAAGTTTGGAAACGTTACTATTTTTAATGTTTTTGAAAAAAGTCTCTTATGCTCATCAAGCCTGCAGTAAAAAAAAAAACAACAACAAAAAAAACAGTAATATTATGAAATATTGTATTTCATAATATTACTGTTTTTTTTTTAACTGCAGGCTTGATGAGCATAAGAGACTTTTTTCAAAAACATTAAAAATAGTAATGTTTCCAAACTTTTGACTGGTACTGTATACTGTGGTAAACGAGTCATGTGAATAATACAATGCTTAATAATAATAATACAATGGTGCTGAGTTTTGTGATCTGTTACAGCACTAGAGTCCCGATTCTCTTCTCTTCTTTGTGTGTGTGTGTGTGTGTGTGTGTGTGTGTGTGTGTGTGTGTGTGTGTGTGTGTGTGTGTGTGTCTCCTGTGTACTCCTCTCCTCTTCTCTTCTTCACCTGTGTGTGTGTCTGTCCTGTGTTCACCTCTCCTCTTCTTCACCTGTGTGTGTGTGTGTGTGTCCTGTGTTCACCTCTCCTCTTCTTCACCTGTGTGTGTGTGTCCTCAGCGCTGCCGGAGCTGGACGAGCTCACCATGGAGCAGGTTGTGCTGGAGCTGGAGAGCCGGTGTCAGCAGAACATGCAGCGGGCCATCGAGACGGAGGAGGGCCTGGGCATCGAGTACGACGAGGACGTGGTCTGTGACGTGTGCCGCTCGCCCGAGGGGGAGGACAGCAACGAGATGGTTTTCTGCGACAAGTGCAACGTTTGTGTGCACCAGGTATTCCATCTAACAAATTACCCACATTGCATAGAGACAGAGCACATTTAGGCCACGCCCACACCGGCACAGTTGGATATTGGTACCCGAACCCATGCAGGACTCTGGTGTTAACCTCCCTATGTCCCATTGTGTGCATGCATGCAGTGAAACACCACTTGACACCAGGAGTCGGATTCACGAAACATTGCTTTTTTCTTATTATTTTCTAACTTAAGAGTAAAGTTAAGAATGTTTTGTATTCTCAAAAACATTTCTTAATAATATTCTTTTTTTTAAAAGGGTTAGTAAATCCTGTCATCATTTACTCACCCTCAAGTCCAAACCTGCATAAAGTTCTCTTGATTTTGTAGATATTTTATTGGCACTACCTGTGAATGTCTTGCCATGCTCAATAAATATATACTTGAATTTATTTATTTTTAACTTAACTTAAACTTTTTAATTATTATTAACATCTAAAGCACTATATGGGACTGCACCTGCGTATCTTTGCGATCTTATTAGTTCATACACGTTTTATTAACAAAGTTTGGGATGAGCACTTTCACATAATTAACACGAGTGGAGAAATTGATCGTTCCGGGGTGTGTGTGTCCCGTACACTGCTGTAACTCCTGCTTCACTGTCACAGTACGATCATCGTTGAAGAATCCACTAGCTAGTCACGACTGTTTCCCGAAACCGTATTGTTGCAAATTGGTCGTTCAACCACGTTGGTTAATGATGTCACACATGTGTTGGAGTAATAACTTCTTCTAATGAATCTGTTTGAGATCGAATTAATGCGAGATGTTCTGCTATAAATTACGGACTGGCATCTGAGGACTATTGCTCATCTTTCTCAGTTATTTTGCTTTATTTCCAGATTCAATCATAGACTCGTTCTTACACACTAGAGCTCGTTCACACACGCGCACTCTTCAACAACTACGCTTTAAATCTCTAAAAGACGTAAATGACATTTGCATGTGTTCTAAGTTAAAGACACAGGTTGTCCTGAATGTCAGCTTGATTATTTTGCTCAAGATCAGGATTTATTGAGTCCACACGTCATGAAAACTAGAAACTCTTCTTCTAACCACAGTTCGAGATCTGTCACACACACACACACACACACACACACACACACAACTCTGAGATGCTGTTTGCGAATGTTCGCTGGAACGATGGTTTGGGGAAACACAGACTCGTTGAACTATGATGATAACGACAGAACTTGCGAAAATAGTTGGCTAACGCTGCTTTCGGGAAACACACCCCTGATTTGTGCACATTATTGGTTGTGTTTAGAGAAGAACTGTTTTCTCCTCCTGCAGGCGTGTTACGGGATCCTGAAGGTGCCGCAGGGGAACTGGCTGTGCCGGACCTGTGCTCTGGGAGTGCAGGCCAAATGTTTGCTCTGTCCCAGAAGAGGAGGAGCTCTCAAACCCACTCGCAGTGGAACCAAGTGGGTCCACGTCAGCTGTGCCTTATGGATCCCTGAGGTATCAAATTAAGCTAGTCTGGGGATTGTGGGTATAAGTACGGGTGTAACAATACGTCGATATGGATCGATGCATCGATCAAACGTCTAACGATATGATGCATCGATGCCACAAGTAAAATATCGGTATGCGGTACCTCTATTTTGACACTCTCCTCGTCCTTACGTAACGTCTGTCTACACATTTCTGCCAAAGAGCACATGTTCGCTTACTCACCATACTGTCTGCCAGTGTGTCTTTGAATGAACTTTAATTTAGTACGTAACCTGTATTTTTATAATAGTTATTATTACTTAATCAAAGCAACCCAGCTGCAGTTTGATTGATAGTTGTCTGTTTTTGCAAATTAACTCTTCTATTGTCCCAAATGGGAGAGGGTGTGCAATTTTCAAAGAGTTTAATTAAACGTTCATATTATATATTTTGGTTGCATTTGTGAGTTAATAAAAATGTAACTGGTTGTGTAAACTTGGCACATAATATCTAAATAGTAGATATCGATATAGCCCTGAATCGAATCGTATCACAGAATTTTTTTTGACAAATATCGTATCGCTGACTGAGAAAATCGATATCATATTTTATTGTGATTTACAGCCCTAGTTATAAGTGGTGTTTAACCCAGAACCTGAAGCTAAAATAGGTGTTTTTCACATAATTTGATTTTTTTGACTGTAAATTCTAAAACAATGTGCTATCTTAATGTGCAAGGTGTCATCTTTTTCAACAAATTACAGTTATTGACCATTATTGTGTGTGGTGAGTTTGTAAATAGAATTTAAATAGACAAAAATAAAAAATAAAACGAGAATAAATTTACTGATTTTTATTTAAGTCTGAGCGCGTTGTTGTCTTTGGAGCTCCATCGATTGATTTATAATTCTTGATTTCTCTTTAAACTCACTTACAACGAACATTTTCTACTTTTCCTCACCTCATAGTTATAACGCGGATTGTTGAGCAGACGCGTCTCAAGCCTAGTGATCCAACGCTGGATACTCTTATAGGTTACGTCCGTGGATCACGGCTGAACGCGTCTTCTCCGCACTCATTTAAGTTACAAACAAACATTTTTTCGCCTATCGTGCGTCTACTCTACACCCGTACCACTGAAAAGACGGATTATATCCAAGACTTAAGCCATAAATTAGTATTAATATTGATAGCACCACTGGTAGCGTCGTTGCTAACTTAACTTACTATCCATCTGTTAAAATGGCGAATATATCAAATGTAAGTAGTCTACCTTTTGGTGCAGGTGAGGACACATTTGAGCTGCACGCGGTGCAGTCTGAGCTGGAAGCTGTTGAGAAACAGATCCACGACCTTTTAGTAAGAAAAGCCGAGCTGATAGACCGGCGTTTGGCTCTCGAAACATCACGTGCCGAGGCACACAAATCAGAGACTAACGTTACTAACCCGCTGACTCCGACCTCGTCTACTCCGTGCGTTCCTCAACATCGGTCCCGAACGTCGAGGTCGCGATCAGCCATGGTCTCGTTCACTCCGGCTCCAACATGCCATCACGAAGCCTGGATTTTTCCGCAGCGGAAGTCGCGAGTCAGGTCTAGACCAAGAAAACTCTCTCCGACCCTCCCGGTTTTCGAGATATCCACACAAAACTGCTTCTCCCCTCTTCGCGAAACAGAACGCGATGCTGTGATCATCGGCGATTCCATCGTTCGACACGTACACGTTACGTTAAATAAAAGTAAGGTGCATAGTCACTGCTTTCCTGGTGCTCGCGTTTCTGAAATCGCTGCTCACGTTCCCGAGATTCTGAACGAGCGCGTCGGAACTGTGGTCCTGCACGCGGGAGGGGCCGACATCAGACTGCGCCAGACGGAGGTTTTGAAGAAAGACTTCAGGAATCTGATCGATACGGTACGCAGCACATCGCCTGATATAACGATTATTGTGTCAGGACCGCTTCCCACGTATCGACTAGGTCATGAAAAGTTTAGTAGATTATTTGCGCTTAATGAATGGTTAATGTCATGGTGCAATGAGCAGAAACTTCTCTTTGTAAATAATTGGAATCTGTTTTGGGAGCGTCCTAGGCTTTACCGTGCTGATGGCTTACACCCAAGCAGATTCGGATCGGATCTTCTGTCAGATAACATCTCCAAAATGTTAAATACCTTTTGACTAGTAAACAAAAGTCCAAATCATAGTCTCTGCTGCACCAATTTAACTGATATAAATAGTGTAGAACATTGCATAGAAACTGTGTCTATTCCTCGTTTAGTGAGATCAAATCATAAATCTACTGCAGGATCTAGAAAAAATCTAATTGTTATTAAACCAGAAAATGTTGCTATTGATAATCATAAACAATTTTTAAAGCTAGGTCTTCTAAACATTAGATCACTCACACCTAAGGCAGTTATTGTAAATGAAATAGTCACAGATAATAGCTTCGATGTACTTTGCCTTACTGAAACCTGGCTTAAACCAAATGATTATTTCGGTTTAAATGAGTCTACTCCATCAGGATACTCCTATAAGCACGAGCCCCGTCTGAATGGTCGTGGCGGCGGTGTTGCAACAATCTATAGAGATTTTCTCAATGTTACTCAGAAAACGGGTTATAAGTTTATTTCATTTGAAGTACTTGTACTAAATGTTACGCTCTTAGATGTTCGAAAAACATCCCTATTATCTCTAGCCTTGGCTACCGTATATAGACCACCAGGGCCTTACGCTGATTTCCTAAAAGAGTTTGCAGATTTTCTCTCAGACCTATTAGTTAACTTTGCAGACCTATTAGTTAACTTTGATAAAGCATTAATTGTTGGAGACTTTAATATCCATGTAGATAATCAAAATGATACGTTAGGGGCTGCGTTTATAGACTTATTAAACTCCTTTGGGGTCAAGCAAAACATTACCGGACCGACTCATCGATTTAATCATACACTCGATTTAATTATATCACATGGAACCGATCCAACCGATATAGATATCATTCCACAAAGTGACGATGTCACTGACCATTACATGGTAACTTGCATATTACGTACTCCTGTAATATATCATGCTGCGCCGCGTTATCGATTAGGCAGAACAATCCTTCCATCCACCATAGATAATTTTTCAAACAGCTTATCGGATCTGTCTCAGCTGCTCAGTGAACCCAAACAAACAGATGAACTTGAGGAATTAACTAGCACTATGAGCACCATTCTCTCTGGATCATTGGATATTGTTGCGCCCATTAGATTAAAAAAGGTCAGAGAGAAAAGTAAAGCACCATGGTACAACAATACTACGCGTGTTCTAAAGAGAGAAACCCGTAATTTAGAGCGTAAATGGAAACAAACTAATTTAGAGGTCTTTAGAATCGCATGGAAAGACAGTATGTCACGTTATAAAAAGGCCCTAAAAGCGGCCAGGGCTGAGCATCTACGCAAACTAATAGAAAACAACCATAACAATCCTAAGTTCTTATTTAACACCGTGGCGAGACTAACAAATAAACAGATGTCTCCTGAACAAAGTATTCCATTACAGTTTAGTAGTAATGATTTCATGAAGTTCTTCACTGAGAAAATAGAAAACATCAGAACCACAATTGTAAACGTTCAATCCTCAATCGCGCCTTATAATTCAGCCTCAATTATCACGCCGCAAGAACAATTACAGTGCTTTTCAACTATAGAACAAAAAGAGTTAAATAAATTTATCATTTCCTCTAAAACAACAACATGTTTATTAGATCCCATACCAACTAAACTATTGAAAGAAGTGTTACCTGTAGTGGAAGAGCCTCTCCTCAATATTATTAACTCGTCTTTATCTTTAGGTCATGTTCCAAGAACATTTAAACTGGCAGTTATAAAACCTCTCATTAAGAAACCACAATTAGATCCGAATAATCTAGTAAATTATAGACCCATTTCAAATCTACCTTTTATGTCTAAAATACTAGAAAAAGTTGTGTCCGCTCAACTGGGCTCTTTCTTACAAGAAAATGACACCTATGAAAAGTTTCAGTCTGGGTTCAGGCCGCATCATAGCACTGAAACTGCGCTCGTTAAAATCACAAATGATTTACTTTTAGCTTCTGACCAAGGCTGTATCTCAATATTAGTTTTACTTGATCTTAGTGCTGCGTTCGATACTATAGATCATACAATACTCTTAGATCGACTACAAAATTATACCGGTGTTCAAGGACAAGCATTAAGCTGGTTTAGATCGTATTTATCTGACCGCTACCATTTTGTTTATTTAAATGGAGAAAAATCGATCATAACTCCAGTAAACTATGGAGTGCCGCAGGGATCTGTGTTAGGCCCTCTATTATTCTCGATATATATGCTGCCACTTGGAAATATTATAAGGAAACATGGAATTAGTTTCCATTGTTTTGCTGATGACACTCAAATTTATATTTCATCACGGCCAGATGAAAACGCTAAATTATCCAAATTGACAGAGTGTGTTAAAGATATAAAAGATTGGATGACGCATAATTTTCTTTTATTAAATCCAGACAAGACAGAGGTACTACTTATCGGTTCAAAAAACCACCCACAAAACCTCTCACAATACAACTTTAACATAGTAGGATGTCCTGTTACTTCATCCTCTACAGTAAAAGACCTGGGTGTTATATTAGACTGCAACCTGTCTTTTGAAAATCATATTTCATATGTTACAAGAACAGCCTTTTTCCACCTTAGAAACATTGCTAAGCTACGTAATATGCTATCAGTTTCTGACGCAGAAAAGTTAGTTCATGCATTCATGACCTCGAGACTAGATTACTGTAATGCGTTATTAGCCGGTTGTCCTGCATCCTTAATAAACAAGCTACAGTTAGTCCAAAATGCCGCCGCTAGAGTTCTAACTAGATCAAGAAAATATGATCATATAACACCGATTTTATCATCCCTACATTGGTTACCTATAAAGTCCCGTATTAATTACAAGGTATTGCTACTGACTTATAAAGCCCTAAACGGCTTAGCTCCAGTCTATTTAACCGATCTTCTATCGCCCTATAATCCATCGCGCTCTTTAAGGTCACTAAATTCGAGGCTTTTGGTCATACCTAGGATATCCAGATCCACCAAAGGAGGGAGAGCATTTTCACATTTAGCACCAAAACTCTGGAATAGTCTTCCGGATACTGTTCGTTGCTCAGACTCGCTCTCCCAGTTTAAAACTAGATTAAAGACGCATCTCTTCAGCCAGGCATTCATATAATACTTTTAATCTTACAGTTAAATCCGACCTCTAGTTCATAAACGCCAGAGGAGAACTGGCCCCCGACTGAGCCCGGGTTCTCCCAAGGTTTTTTTTCTCCATTAGGTCACCTGATGGAGTTTTTCGGTTCCTTGCCACTGTTGCCTTTGGCTTGCTCAGTTGGGGATATTTGGGGATATTTAATTGAATTAATCAATCAACGATACTATTGATCAGCATTACCGAACGTAGACGTTCCACTAGAAACAAACATTGATGTATTGTTCTAATTTATTACTGTGAAGCTGCTTTGATACAACCTGTGTTGTGAAAAGCGCTATATAAATAAACTTGACTTGACTTGACTTTAGGAAAAAAAAACAGGAAAAATCCTGAACGAAAGAAACTAACACTTTAAAGTTGAAAAATGAACTATTATACATATATACAAGTCTTTTTTGTGACATTGGGTTGCACAGTTTTCATTTAGGACACTTTTTTTCATAGGCACGCACACACACACATGCACACACTACATGCTTAGATACGTGAAAGAGTAACAGCCACCCGCTTCCAAAATTTCATTAAAAATCATCCCAATCCCCTCTTCTGCTGTCTAACACTTCTTTCGCCATGTATTTGTTTGTTTCTTTTATTATTTTATGCAATCCAACACACTCTAACCTGCCGCACGTCGTATCTCTCTGTTCAAATCCTTCCATCCCGCGCTGCTGTCATTTGCAGACGGAAAGCATTACCGTAATAAGCCGTATATTGGCGAAAAGCGCATGTCTACTTTCAGGAACTATTTGAATTATTTTGATAGTGCAAACGGATGCAGAGTTACAGTGACATGAATACAGCTTGGTTGGCTGTGTCGTCGACAACACATCCGGTTTTAAAGGATTAATTTTAGGGATGGTTCGACAGTGAATCCTGGATGAGAGTATCATCCGAAACTCCAACATTTTGCAAGTTTAATGTGTAAAGTCAGCAAATTAAATGGTGATTGTTTACTTTATTGATTTGTTGTAGCCCTAGTTGAGTTGAAATTCACTTTTGATTGAATTTTGCCTCACAAATGATTGTCTGATAGAAGATGCAGTAAAGTATTAAAAGCAGAAAGGAAATCATAAACATGTCACCTTTCACAATCAGCTCACTCTTGTCAAGTGCTGCAGAACATGTGCACGCGTATTCATCTGGAAGACGACAAAGGAGAATTGTGATTAGCACGCAATAATGGATGAAGTCTAATTGAAATATTTCCTCTTTGTCTTGTCATGTGATTGAAAGGAAAGCTTTTGAGCTGGAAATTGTTTGGTCAGGTTGGGGGCAAGATGTTTCTGTAAAGGCGTAACAGATTTAGCGCTCTTATTTTACATGCAAAATGCTTCTGAATATCCAGAGGAGGACAAAAGAAGGTTTGACAAGAAGATAAGGACTCAAAGAGGGATTTTTGAAAAGCCTGGCCAAAATGGGTGTTCCAATAAAATGTACAGAAATTGAAGAGTGAGGGAGTAACAATAGCCGAATGATGAGGATGTAGAAAGCCACAAAAGTGAGTGAAAAGGCTCATTGAAACTGCCATGCGGCGGCTGATGAATGAACACACGAGTTTCCACGTCTTCCAGACGCAATGAATTTAATTATATTCCCCATTCCTGCTAATTTCATCTGTAACACGTTTGAGAGGATTGGGGGAAATACTGTTGTGTTACAATGCAAAGCTTAATTCCTTGATTGTAGTGTCGGGCATCATTTGAACTTTAACAATTCCGATTCTTATCGATTCCTATTTTCAATTCCGATAAGGTTAGACGTAAGGTTAAACCTTAGATATCATTCACATTTAGTCTTATTGCAAAACATTTAATTGTATCTGAATTTCATGAACAAAAATCAACAGGCTAAAGAACACTTACACAAGGAGCGTTTGCCTGTAGAAAAACAACTAGCCTAACTAATATACATTTCAAGCATTATTAAAGACAAGTAAACACTTAAAAAATTAGCCATCACAACAAATAGATACAACTGGACAAAGATACGATTGAAATAAACGGTTTTAAGATTTTCAGGTACAGAAACTAATCAAATGTAAAATAACATTGCGCTTTATAAATAAATATACATTACAAATATAGTTAAAGAAGTTATTCAGTCAAGAACGAGTGAAGTCTTTCAGTCTTTTGTTGTTTGATTAGGGTTATTATAGAGGAATATTAGGCTGCTGTCACTTTAAGAGCTGCACGGATCCTATAACTGCAAAGAAAACGACACGCGAGTCTTCTCACGCTTGAATGGTTTAAAGTCATATTGAAATGCTCACAAAGGAATCAATTAGAGTTTTAATGGTGGTCCTGACTCTCTGTGGTCATTAAAAATCCCAGGATGTCTTTCGAAAGAGTAGGGGTGTAACCCTGTCATCCTGGCCAAATTTGCCCATTGGCCTCTGTCCATCATGGCCTCCTAATCCTCCCCATATACTGATTGGCTTCATCACTGTCTCCTCTCCACCAGTAAACTGATGTGTGGTGGGCGTTCTGGCGCAATATGGCTGCCGTCGCATCATCCAGGTGGATGCTGCACATTGGTGGTGGTTGAGGAGATTCCCCCCTTCTATGTAAAGCGCTTTGAGTGTCGAGAAAAGCGCTATATAAATGTAATGAATTATTATTATTATTATTATTAATCTGATTCCTGACCTCAAGTATTCGATTCCAGAATTGGAACAGATTTTCGATTCACAACCCTAATTTTTAAAGATTTGAACTTCAATCTAACATGAAAGTGTCGCACCATATAGATGCTTTCTCTCATGCTCATTGTGCTGTAGATTCTGCTGTAGATCGTTTGTCCTCTTGCATCAAAATTAAATTGTGTTCTAGTGTATAGTTAGCTCTGCTTTTGTCTACACTAGCCGTTTTCCCACTGTTAGGCCAGTGCGAGCCAGTGATAACAGCGTGCAGAGCGGGGTCAGTAGCATCGAACCTCGAGCACCGAGCTCAAAATCAAGTTGCGTTTCCACTGTTGGGCCAGTAGGTACTACCTACCTGTTTAGTAGTGGTGTCAACAATAATCGATTCGGCGATGCATCGCAATGCGGGGCATGCACGATTCAGCATCGATGTGGCAAAGTGCCAAAATCGATTATGTCACTGTTTTAGGGGTGTAACGGTACGCATATTCGTACTAAACCGTTCGGTACAAGGCACGCATTTTCAACCCGAACGGTTATTTCAAATGAAAGCGCGTCGCGAGCGCGCTCATAATGTAGACGCTGGCGCGACCACAACATCAAATGGCAAACGCAATGTAAGCGGAACGAAACTGAGCTACTCGTGACGGACTGTTTATCAGTTTGGACCAACGCAGCGCGAGCCGATCTTATACTACACAGCGCTAAGAGATCCAGTAAAGAAAGCATTTGAACTCGCCACTAAAGTAATAACATCGCTGCGAGATCTAGTGAGAAACATTCACATTTCTCTGTTATTAACGGATCAAACAGCGCTGACGTGGAAACCAGGAAGAAACATTGTGACATGAATGAACTATCCAGTGTCCACAAATCTGCAATATTCACCATGGATTTACTGTAGTAACACTAACTGCAACTTTGGAAGTTTGGCAGCAATAGTAGGCTATAATGCTTTCAAGTAACGAATAACATTGCTGCCCTCAAATGTTAATCTGAACTAAAATAAACATTTGTTTATAAGCACAAAATATTACATTTAATTTTTTCCAAGGAGCTGTTTTGTTTTATATGCTCCTAAGAAGAGTCAATTATAGCTCCATCATTGCTCAAAGAAAAGAAATGTCATACTTTATGATGTTAGTTCTAAGAAAAAAAGAATTAAAAAAAAAATCAAGGAAATTTCTCTGGCATTTCTTTCTTTTTGCTGTATCGAAAACGTACCGAACCGTGACACAAGTGTATCTCGTATTGAACTGAACCATGAATTTTGTGAACCGTTACACCCTACACTGTTTATTTTCTGGCCTTGAGTTGGACAATAAAGTTGAAATTTAATTTCAAATGGTTCTCAAGCAGAGAGAAGAGAAACATTTCTCATTCAAAGCACTGAAAGCAGTGATTTATGCTTTCTTTGTCAGGTTTGAAAATGCCATATCCAATACCCTGTACCATTCAATTTTATTTTATTTAATGACATTTATGTCAAAGATACAGGAGAGTTATAATACACACATAGCAGCCAATAAAATCTGTTGTTCAATATCTGACTGCTTGTATTGCCTCATGACTGATGAAAATTTTGCCTTGTTGTGTGCAGTAGAATTTTGATGCATCGCAATGCATCGTAGAATCGAATTGAATCGAATCGTTATCTGGTGAATCGTAATCGAATCGAATCGTGAGGGCAGTGCCAATGCACACCCCTACTGTTTAGCACCCTAAAACCCGCCCTTAACACGCCTCCATAGAACAACGTCACACAACCATTTCACCAGCTGACTGAAAACTAGCTAGATCGCAAAATGAGCATGACAGAAGCGAACGTTTGGTTTTTACTTAGTCGGTAATTTTATCCCTTTAGTATGTGCGGTTCTATGAATATGCAAATGAGCCCCGCCTCCACTCACTCACTCAGCTCAGAGATCCACTCGCTGACGATCACACGTTGATCTGATTGGTTACAAGGTAGTTTGTGACGTCAGAAACACCAGCGATTTCAAAGCGTTTTTGAGACTGTCTTTGGTTCACTGCAGTTTTAAGGAGGAAATATTCAGCAATGGTGTCGACTTATGAATTTACACATGCTTTGTCTTAAAGCAGATTAAAAACACCACATAGACACATAAACAACATTAAAAGCTGGATTTTCACCACAGGGGGACTTCCTCTAATGTTTCTTAGGCAAGACAAACTACTTCAGAGCAACAGGGGGAGCTCACGAGCAGACAACAGGAGTAATGAGTTATACGGAGTTCATGTTATTCATGACATTTATGCAGATGCATGATAAGATTACGTATTGTTTACTACTTGTTTTCTGACTTGTTTCCATGTCCACACAGGTGAGCATCGGCTGCCCTGAGAAGATGGAGCCCATTACAAAAGTCTCACACATCCCAGCCAGTCGATGGGCCTTGTACTGCAGCCTGTGCCGGGAACACACAGGCACATGCATACAGGTGAGAGACGAGGCAGAATAACCTTTCACCTGCTTTAATGCTTTTAAAGAACTAAGGGAGGATTGGCTACTTCATAAAGTCCAGTCAAATTTATTTCTATAGCGCTTTTCATAATACACATTAGGCTATTTCGATGCAGCCTTACAGAGAATCAAGTTAATGTTTGTAATATCTTTAAGTCCCCCTGTAGTCAATAATTGTATCCCTTAAAACATCTTTGATCAGATTTCTTCTTGCTTTTAAATAGCTTGAATGTAATGCGACACCCCCGCCTCATTTAGTATTCGCGGTTCTATGAATATGCAAATGAGCCCTGCCTCCACTCACTCACTCAGCTCAGAGATCCACTGGTTGACGATCACACGTTGATCTGATTGGTTACAAGGTAGTTTATGACGTCAGGAACACCAGCGATTTCAAAGCGTGTTTTTGAAATTGTGACATTCAATCTTGTGTTCATATTTACGGTCATGTTCTTGTGATAAACATCGGCGCATCTCCTTTGACGTAGGAGCTAGCGATGACGTGTAATGGTGTAGAAGTGGTGTCCCATTTCCTAACCCAGAATCAGATCAGTCGGATTCATAAACTTTTTAAACATTTTCACGAATAATGGCTGAAATCTGGTCACTCAACTTTTTTCACTCCGCAGTTTAGCAAGTTGTACTGTAATGATATTTGGTCCTTGAATCTTTCCTTTTGCCTTCCTGTTTTGGAAGGACACGAGGGTGAGCAAATGATGACAGAATGTGAAGCGTTTTTGAGGTGAAACGCGTGCCGTTCTGTTTCCACAGTGCTCCATGCCATCCTGCGCCGTGGCCTTCCATGTGACCTGTGCGTTTGACAATGGACTAGAGATGCGCACCACTCTGGCAGAGAACGACGAGGTGCGCTTCAAATCTTTCTGTCTGGAGCACAGCTCGAACAGCGGCGCGAGTGCAGAACCGCGCCTGGATCTTCCCGGCATGCTTTCGGACCGTCTGAAGCAGGAACAAGCCGAACGGGAGAAAGCCAGCCATCGCAAGCAGAAGCTGCAAGAGCTTGAAGATGAGTTCTACAGATTAGTGGATCCCAAGGATGTTGCGGAAAGCCTTTCGCTGCCAGATTCTCACGTGGACTTCCTCTTCCAGTACTGGAAACTGCGACGAAAGGCCAACTTAAACCAGCCGCTGGTGGTCCTCAAGAGGGACGAGGTGGACAATCTGGCCCAGCAGGAGCAGGACGTTCTGTATCGACGACTCAAGCTCTTCACTCACTTGCGTCAGGATCTGGAGAGGGTGAGTGTGGCATCTCTCAGTAATCTATAATGATCGTTTCAAACAGGTTTCCTGAACATTATTATTCAGGCATTATTTGGGGATGAGTCATGATTTTCGAATATTCGATTAGTTGATTTCCATTTCATTGTTGAAAATTGACAGTTGAAGTCATTTTTACACCCTGTAATTTGGCTCTAAATCTCAGGTGAAAATTGTAATTTTGACCCTCCTCTACAAAACAGTGGATTACTGAGTACATATCTGTGACATTTAATATTTTTTAATATATCACTATCTATGTTTGCCTTTCTTCAGAAAGAATATTAACAAATTATAGAATTTGAGCCAGGGATGTTTCTGAAATTTGTTTGATTTGACATGGAATGACGCTACTGTGTTTGCAGGAATATTCACTAGCTTATTCATACTGTATCGTCATCGTGAAAACCTCTTTGTCGGGGTCAGTGTTTAACAAGACTGTTCAGCTTCAACCCTGATAAAAACTTTCTAGTAATCCTGAAGATCTTGATTAGCTTGTGCAGGTGTGTTTGATTATGGTTGAGCTAAACAGTACTAAAGTTGCCCAACCCTTTTCACCAGTAAAGGTACTCAGCAAATGAACATATTATTGATTATGAAGGTTAGTCACTGATTAGGTTAATGAGTTAAATACACTGGCAGAACCGTGGTGGCAACACTTACTTTCTCAGAGGACTTTCCCACCTATACTATGAATAATGAAGGTTTTCCATCATGTTTTATAGAAACATGCTAACTCCTAACCATAGCTATTTCAGTGACTGGTGTGTTTTCTTTCAGGTCAGAAACTTGTGCTACATGGTCACACGCAGAGAGAGGATCAAACACTCTTTATGTAACCTGCAGGAGAAGATCTTTTCCTTGCAGATTCAGCTCTTAGAGAAGGACCTGGTTGGAGGTATGGAAACTCTTCACAACAATCTCTTATGTTTTTCTTTTAATATTTTGATCTATCGGTTTCAATTGATAGCACAATATCTAAGCTGGAAACGAGTAGATTGTGAGAGCTTTAAGCAGTGTTTGGGGGTCAAGTTCATTTACGGCTAAAATAGGGTTCAAAATGACCCTTCAAAAATGTATTATTTTTCCTATTTATACAAATGGTCAGTGAAAGAAGGTGCTCAAACTACGGCTGGGCGATAAACGATATAACGATATCGAGATTGCGATCATTTATGTTGATAACGATGATAAGCTCTGGGCTTTTTTACTCTAAATGGATTAACCTACCAGTCTATCACACATCAGAAATAAATGTGACAACATCCAGTCATTCTCCAAAGAGCCGACGAGGGAAACAAAGTTGCGTTACCCTCCAAAGCTGAGGAAATTGTTGAAAAAAAGGTAAGAATGCATTACACAACGTGATTTTGCGGAAACACGAGATGAAGATCATTCGAACAAGCTCTTAAAATGTGTGTTTTTTTTTAAGTTGAACTTCTATTAAAGTGTTTTTATAATGCCGTGTCATGCATGCGACGCTGCGAAAAGACGCGAAACTCATCCGTCTAGCACGTTTACATAGAAAACCAGTGGAAAAGTAGCGCAGAGGAATGCAAAAACGCGTTCTGTGTGATCCGGCCCAGACAGTCTGCAAACAAAATGCCGACGGACGGTTGGGAAACACAACAAACATTTTCCATCACCAGAAAAGGTACTATCCCAGTGACAACACCAAGAGTACGAGAATGTGGTCACATGTGTAGCATAGTGACCGGTTTACAAAGTTTACATTTTGCCAGGGTTCCCACGGGGCATTAAAAAATCTTGAAAGTCTCGAATTAGAATCCCATGATTTTAACGCCATTAAAAAGTCCTAATTATATGCATTTAGGCCGCATTTACACTTACACTTCATGGCTCAAGTTATTTATACGCAGAAATAGAAGAAGTGTTGAAGAATTTGTACTATATTGATATAAAGATTAAACCATTGTATTAAAAATGTTTCTATGAATTCCATGTCAATGAATTAAACACCTAAAGTACTATTGAAACTGATTTCTTGATATCATAATGTTGTTTTTTGTTAGTTTCGCCAAGTGTAGTGTAAATGCAGATATCAGATTGGGTCACTTTTAAAAGAAGATGTAAGCGGGTCGTCAAAAAAATCTGATATATTCAAAAAATCGGAATTGGGCATAAAGAACTGCAGTGTAAATGTGGCCTTAGGCTGTGTAGCACCAAGTCTTGGGTAGTACCCAGTTTGCAACTTGACTGTGTTACACATGTCTTTTTATTATGTAGTATGTCACAGTGTGCACCTCACCAGAGATGAGTCGCCTGGGAGACGAGAGCGGGCAAATTCGAGCAAAGTGGGAAAGTGCATATTTAACTCTCAGTCGCTTGAAGATGACCAGTTTCGGAGAGGGTTGGAAACAACTAATGACAGCAGTGCTTTTTGTTTTATTTTTAGAATACATTTTTAGATTACTTTTCCATTAACCGGTTAATATTTGCAACATGCCGTGTGTGCTACGTCAAAAAAGCATCCGCACTCTGATATAAACAACCCAATACTGATGAAAAGCACACAGCGCAACGAGTGAATGAAACGGCACATTCGCTGAAGGAACAGCAGAAGTGCAGCCTTTACCCCAGTAAGCCCGTAAACAACGCAGCTGCGCTACTTTCTGTTTCTGAACAGTATTTAAATGTTTCAGACAGCCATTCAGTCATTTGACATGTCCGTTACATACAATTATGCTTAGATTTTAACTTTCACTAAGCACTGTTACATGTTGTCATGCGTTTACTATTTTTATAGTATACTGAGTTGAGTTCTGTTTACATAGGCATTTTTTCCTAATACCAGCGGAAAGAACCTAAAATCATTTCTTGTCATACAGATAAGATCATTCGAAACTGCAAAGGGTCTATTTTTATTTGTGTACAATCACAATAACAACAAAATGTTTTTTTTTTTTAAATAAAGAAAACAAACAGGGTGCGCTTTCTGCCGTCTCAGTCTCCATGATCTTCTTTCTGAAATGCATCACAAATATGAACCGAAACTCAACGAATACAGACACACGTGAAATGCTTAAAACATCTACCTTTAGAGATACAGTTTCTCAAGTCTCTGCTCATTATTATTAATGTGGCCACGCCCACTCGCAGCGCACCTCATTCATGCGGTAATCGTCCACGTGAGCCTGTAAACGCCCCGTCACCTCAGTAAACAAAGCATCAAGCTTCATCAGATTTCCTCTGCTTTTCATCGAGTTTGGAAGAAGACGCGCTGTGAGGAATAAGCCTTGAATTTACCTCAGAAGAAGAAGAGTGCGATGCGACGCGCGGCTTGATTCAGCGGAGGATATCTTTTCTGACGAGTAAGTGATTCATTTTCACATTAGTTAGCGTGTTATTTTTACATAAACTTTTACACATTTTACTATTTGGGTATTTCCCTTTTCCTTCTTATTATATCGCCAGATTGAAAAGTGTGAAATCGAGTGAAACTTTGAAATATAAAAGATAAGCAACCTTTCATTGCATCTAATGAATATAAAGCGGGTTTTTTGCTCTATAATAAAAAAACATAATACGATATAAAATTAATTTGTTTACACTGTAATATGATGAATGTTTAGACTAGTGTTTTCTGTGAAATACTGTTTGCAAATATCACGTTTATAACTTGATGATAATAATTGAATTTCTAAAATATAAAATGATTTGTACTGTATATATGATAATAAATACAAAGCATGCGTGCCTCTATGACTACAAAAATCATGTTTTTGTTATGAATGGGTAAAATTAATAGTGATTACTAATGCAGTAATATAGTTTCTCCTAATATCAGCATGCTCACACGCCTTTTTTTTCTTTTTCTTTTTTTTTTAATACAGGGACCAGATAGACACTACTGATGAGTCCTGCGGACTCAAACTTTCACACGAGTCTCTTCCAATTGTTTTTCTATGACAGCGCTGTACCAACATCAGCAAGTTTTTCAACTAAATTGAACTAGTATTTTACATGAACATGGTGAATCACTGACTACTGATGGTGGGGCAGTTTTTTTCTTCCGTGCGAAAGAAGCCGCAGACACGTTGGAAATACCAGGTATGGTTTACTTGTATCTTCAGTCAAACAGGAACTGTTTCCAGGAAAGGTGTTTGACAGTTCATACGTCTATGTTTAGATTAGTGTGTTAAATAATGTGTCTTTGACCTTCATTGTGTATTGATTATGTTGTGTTGAAATAAACTACAAACAAGGGAAAAAAACACATTCTTTTAATCTTCTCACCTTCTTTCTTTGGTTCCTCACGGTCACATTTACCTTGATTGGACCATTAGGGGAGGGTTTTTGTCTTCCCAGCTGTGAATCACATCGATTCATGGCCATCGACACTCCCTCACAACTCAAAAATTGTCTTAAAACATTTAAATCAATATATTGTTAAATCTCTAGGCTGCAAGATCCAGCTCTCAAAAGTCTTGTTCAGTGTCGCCCCTTTCACACAGCGCGTTGATCCCGGGAAATTGCCGTAAAATTGCTAGAGTGCCTTCTGTGTGAACGCAAACACGTGCCGGGATCGATGCCAAGATGGGGACCTTGTAACATTGCCGGGATCAGTCCCGGAACGCGCCCTGTGTGAACAGGACCAATGCCGTAAGGGGTGTGTCGCAGTGATGACGCACGTTAGGGCTGTCAAAAAAAAAAAAAATAGAATTTCGAATTTTCGTCGAATTAATGAATAAAAAAAACACATTCAATGCAAAAAACGTGCTTTTGAATTTTTGGTGTGTCAAGAGGTGCGCGAGACATGATGCCGTAACTGATGCTGGGTTTTTTTCTGTTAGCTTATACAGTAGTGCACGGCGTGGTGCGGTTGCATTGTTTATTTGATAAATGGTGGGAAAAGGCTTCCTACTGACGAAACCCCTCTCGGTTGGTGGCAAAAATCGTGCGGTATGTATGCACATATTGTGCGGCTGGCAAAGACATACTTGACCACACCTGGCACCAGTCAGAGTTGAGTGTGTGTTTTCATCAGCTGGAAACATTGTCAACAGAAAGCGCTCAGCACTCGCTGCAGATCAAGATGAGCGTTTGGCGTTTTTGACCAACAATATGTACAGGGTGGGCCATTTATATGGATACACCGTAATAACATGGGAATGGTTGGTGATATTAAAGTCCTGTTTGTGGCACATTAGTATATGTGAGGGGGCAAACTCCTCAAGATGGGTGGTGACCATGGTGGCCATTTAGAAGTCGGCCATCTTGGATACAACTTTTGTTTTTTCAATAGGAAGAGGGCCATGTGACACATCAAACTTATTGGTAATGTCACAAGAAAAACAATGGTGTGCTTGGTTTCAACGTAACTTTATTCGTTCATGAGTTATTTACAAGTTTCTGACCACTTATAAAATGTGTTCAATGTGCTGCCCATTTTGTTGGATTGTCAATGCAACCCTGTTCTCCCACTCTTCACACACTGATAGCAACACCGCAGGAGAAATGCCAGCACAGGCATCCAGTATCCGTAGTTTCAGGTGCTGCACATCTCGTATCTTCACAACATAGACAATTGCCTTCAGATGACCCCAAAGATAAAAGTCTAAGGGGGTCAGATCGGGAGACCTTGGGGGCCATTCAGTGTGTGAAGAGTGGGGGAACAGGGTTGCATTGACAATCCAACACAATGGGCAGCACATTGAACACATTTTATGAGTGGTCAGAAACTTGTAAATAACTCATGAATGAATAAAGTTACGTTGAAACCAAGCACACCATTGTTTTTCTTGTGACATTATCAATAAGTTTGATGTGTCACATGGCCCTCTTCCTATTGAAAAAACAAAAGTTGTATCCAAGATGGCTGACTTCTAAATTGCCACCATGGTCACCACCCATCTTTGCCCCCTCACATATACTAATGTGCCACAAACAGGACTTTAATATCACCAACCATTCCCATGTTATTACGGTGTATCCATATAAATGGCCCACCCTATAGATGTAGTGACTAGAAGTGGAGTGTTTCTGAATGGCAGTTTGCTGTTGTGTGTTCATCAAGCGTCTGTTGAAGCATGTTTTCTCTGGTTAGTGATGCTCGAACACAGTTTTATGCACTATTGTAGCCTAATTGTCCTTGCAGGAAATTATATTTTATTTAAGAACAATTGTTTGAAAAGTTAATGCACTTTAAAAAGTGAGTGTCATTTCATTTCAATAACAGATGCGATGCTTGATTTGGTTTATGTTTGTTTATTGCGCTCGCTTGGGCCCTCTTATGGGCGTAGGAGACAATACAGTTCTCTTTTTTAATCTAATGTTAATTATTGCCTTTAGAATTCTAATGTAATTGGAATTTTGCTAATATTTAAGAAAGAAATTCGAATTTAGCTTTTCAGCCATTTTGACAGCCCTAACGCACGTGCCATCGCGATGACATCCTGACGTCACGTGTTTTTACGGGATTTTTACGGGATGTGTGTGAACGCACTCACAGATTCCGGAAAATCACTGGCAGTGTGAATCCCGGGACACATTATCCGTGTATGTTCTGGAATCTCTGTGTGAAAGGGGCTTATGTGTTTTATGGCCTTATTTCAGTGACTTAATTGATTTTTTAATGAATTATGCATGAACATTGTTTTCTCAAAACTACAAACTTTACTTGCATACATCAGTGTTGCCATGTCCACTTATTATAAGTGTTTTTGGGCTTGTTTAAGCTCATAAAGCTCATGAGGAGGTGCGGGTCATGATATTTTGGTATTATATTCATCAAAGCATTTTGATTTATTTAACTTTTTTATGGGCTTGTTGTTGGCTTTTTCTAGCAAGATCTGGCAACACAAGTCAAGGCTCATAGTTCTTCCCCTGTGATTTTCTTTCACCGCACATTCAGGAGAGAGAAACATCTCTGATGCAGGTTGAAATACCTACAATTAACAATTTAAATTAATTTAATCGCATTTAATTTTTGTAAATGCGATTGTCACTACCTGCATTTTTCATTCGGATGTAGATTGAGGTGGTCAGTTCTTTAAATTACTGAACTGTGTGTGTGAACTGTGACTTTGACATTAGACATTTTGTCAGACCTCCAGGAAATCACGTGTTGTTTTGTTTAGTTGTCATTTCAGAATTGTGGGAGAATCGTGATCTCAATTTTAAACAAAAAGATTGTGATTTTCAATTTATCCAGAATCGTGCAGCTCTAATAGGTTAGACCTCTTCAAATATTACAGATGTCACTGTTGCTGCCACTATTTTAATAAGTTACAAGGCAACCGAACTTCAATTATTTTAAAGCTGCAGTCCGTAACTTTTTTGTGTTTAAAATGTATATGATAAGCGAGTGCATCATGAATCCACAGGTATCCACACATACCTGTGTGATTCGCCATAGACATAAACACACAGAATTAGCTCCGGCTACAATGTTCTTCCGCAAGACGCATGCAATTCTGTTTATTAACCGCTAAAGCGCCAAAAGTTACGGACTGCAGCTTTAAGGCAGGAAAGCATGTGTGCACAGTTAAAAGTTTACATTGTTATTCGATTTATGTTAATAAACTATATTCTAAAATGTAATTAATGAACCTTTAGGTATCTCCAGGCTTCAGTCATTGTCAGGATACTTTTCAAGCTGGCAGCATTATAAAATTATACATCATGATAAATATTACTATCGATCAATATGGAAAAATAAAATTGTGAAAAATATCATATATTGCCCAGCCCTAGCTCAAACTAAACATTTTGGTCAGTTTTATTTTCTATACTTTGTCTATGAGGTTTGCCATTTTTTCCAACCCTGTTACCAGATCTATGTGATTTTGTTGCTTTATAGCAATAAACATCAAATTGGGGAAATGTTTAAAATGAATCAAATAAAAACAGCCACAAATGGTAATTATTGGAGTCCAAGGATTATTATTATAGGAATCAATTGCCAAAGTTAAACATTTTTTACAAACACATCCTTTAGACCCTGTTTACAGCTGTGTGTTTTGGTAGATCGGATCACAAGTGGACAACACTAAATACAGGTGTAAACGGGGTCTAACACGTTTTGAGCTTGTCCACTTTCATTCACATTGAAAACGCATTCGACCACATGAGCATTTACACTATGAAAGCAATCCGGTCGAATGCGTTTTCTGGAAGTTGTGAAAGTAGACAAGCTCAAAACATTTTAGAGTTTGTGTTTTGTGTTCAAACAGCCACAAAAGACCATCTACTGACCTAATGAGTAAACATTATGGGAAGAGCTCTAGCCGGACGGGATTTAAACTGTCGGCTGAAGATCCAAGTTTGGTTTGAAGGAAAAATGTACCAAGCTCAATGTTCTCTCACCATTCCTGATTTCTCACACACACTCACGGCATTCGGCTGGTCTTGTGGTTGTCAGATGATACATACCAAATTTCATACAAGTTTAGACAAACAGCCCAGGATGAGTGTTTAAAAAAAAAATATAAAAAAAAATCATGTGTCTTGCAGAAATGTTAATCCCTATGACTGGAAGATTCAGAGCAAAATGGCATGCTTATTTCTGCCTGTACTCTTCTGTATATATTAGAAAATGTCTGTTAGCTTACTTTAGTGGCACCCTGTGGCCGATTCTCACAAGATTTGATTTACAGCCTCATGTAAGACACCCTACGTATCAGCCAAATTACACAATCACAGTTTAAGTTATTAGCTGCTGAAATTTGCTTGGCTGTCTGTGCCCTCTTTTCAATTGGTATTGTAGGTATATATTAGTAACTACACCATAAAAATACGCAAAGTAAGGTAAAAGCAGAAAGCAGGAGACAAAATGGTGCTAAAAATAAACAGCTTGCTGAATAATCTGTTAAATATCTGTCTTTGTCTGAAGTAATATTATATGCGCTTTACAACATCATCATGTGATGCTAAAAACCTTGAGATGGAGACATTCTCTTATCTTGTTAGGAGACAACACGGCATATAACAAGATTAAACAGAAACATAAAGCAATAAAAAATGAAAAACAACAGGTACTGTATATGGATATATATTAAAGTAATATGAATAAGATAAACAACATAATTTAAGTACAACACATATTGCATTTGAGACCAACTTTTTTATGTTGTGCATCAAAGTACATGTAAATAATTATTTATTATAATTGCATTCATGGAAAACTGCATGTAAATGGATGTGAAGAGGTTTGCTTATGATGTAAACATCTTATTTCAGTTTGAGTCCCACTCTAATTATTACAAATAATCATATCATTGGCGCACATGTAAACCGACCATGCCTCTTGATGACATCACATTCGAGCAACTATCATTAACTGGTGCAGAGATTTACTGCAGTGAGATGTGGAGGCGTTGCATGACAGTCGTGGCTGATTGTGCCATGAATCAGGGTTTATTTTCCTGGTGGATTCTTCTAGGAATACCTGGATATTCCTGGTGTCTTGCTTAGAAACAGCCCAAGCCGTCAGTGCTAGTTCAAAGGAGTAATTTTTATAAATGAGTAACTGAGGTTTCTTGCAATTATTGGAAGGAGAGAGTGCAGCAAAAGAAAAATAAAGGATAGTAAGGTGTTAAAGTCTTTCTGCCTTACAACTGTGGACAAACAAACTTGATCATACTATATTTTCCATAAATGTAATTTTTAAAATAAGTCAATTAGCCGGTAAGAAATCTGGCTGGTATCTGCGAGTCAATGTAGTCGAGTCAGGCCATGCCATCAAAATCTCAGTCCGACCAGGAAACCAAAGTTGGCATGCCAAAAATATCGGCATTACGGTGTCATGTTCCAAATTATTTTGCCTGTTCAAACTGAAAATCATTCCTACTGATGCGAGAATTTTTCACCAATATTTAATTTCATGACAATAAAATTGCCATGCCCTTCACATTAGTCTTTGGACGTTAAAGGTTTCATTCAGTAAGTACATAGTATAATCTCTGACAGTGTCACACCCTGGCTAGACTAATCCAAACTAAGGCTTGAAGCAGAAGAATTGAATAAACATCAGGAACGATACAAAGAAACACCAGCACAAAACTTTAGCACAAGACAACTGAGGGTTTAAATACATCAGATGATGAGTAACAGGTGAGACTAATCAATGAAACAATGAATAACTATGGCAACTAACAAGACCGCAATGGAAACTGAAACTAAAACACAGGAACTGAATACGAAAGAATATCAAAATAAGAGTCCTTGAAATCAGAGACATAGGGAATTGTGACACATAATTGCTCTTTTACAAGTATGAATATGTGCACTTTTCACATGTTTTAATCAGATATGAACGCAGTGTTGTGCAAAATGTGTAAATCACGTTGTGATTGAGCTCTTTCAGTTACAATGGACTAAAAGATGGACGATGAATAACTGAAATATAAAACAAACTAAATATTGTATTTCATAGTAGTGTACTCATATTATTATTAATCAGCCAGGACAGTTTTCACACGTTTTATTGTAAATGTTGACATGCGTTTACATACACGAAATGATGAAATATTTGGTGTAAAATTTTGTCAACTAAAATGTTTTATAGACTATTATTAGATGCAATTTTATTTAGTAAAATTGACTAATTTGGAATGAACACTGACTAAATTTACATGAAGTTTAAAATGAAATGCACTTGTTGACAGCCAGGTTTGTTCTTTTGCAATGAGCAATAAAACAGGTTGCTGTTTGTTGTTGAGTAATGCCTTGCGCCCTCTTGTGGACTGTTGATGTCTGGTGTTCTCTACAAGGCGTATGTGCGTGTGACCCTGACTACTCTGATCGCATATCTTCCTTTTGTCCTCAATTGGGGCCGGTTGCATAAACCGCTAAGACTAGTCTTACGAGTTAGACATAAAAAAAATTTCTTTAAGACTGTTCATTGCTTTTTTTTAGTCGGTTACATAAAAACATAGATTAGTCTAATTTGATACCGAAAAGTTAGACTGGCTGCCCCAGACTAACTGATAGTGGGTCACACTAGAACTTTAGACACTGTCTTAGCATAATAGCCATGTTTATGCAAGCAGCCCCGGGTCTTACAGTCTCCACTTATGAGCTGATGATCTAAACCAGGTGTGTTAGATTAGGGAAACACTCACAGTGTGTGGTGACATGTTTGAGATTTAGAAGCACTGGGTGTATAATTTGGGTGTGTATCAATCAGTTCCCTAGTTCACTAGTCAGGGCACTGTTAGCCATTTCAAGGGCCGTCTCAATCGCAGAATCCTTAATGTTCGCTCCCTAAAAAGTCCCACAATGCACTGTGAAAACCAGGGAGCATCGATGCTCACTATGTTCTCTAAGCGGAAGTTCTGAAGCGCGAAACTGAGCCGGCTCACTGCACTTAACGCAAAACGTGATAGATGTTCTTAAAAATATAAACCATTATTTAATTATATTTCTGCATAAACATGCGCCGCTAGACAGGCTAGCTAGTTGAATTTTAACGATTTCGATTCTACTTACAGATTAAAATTCTTATTGATTCCTAATTTCTATTCCAATAAGGTAAAAAAAAAAAAAAAAACTTAGATATCATTCACATTTAGTCTTATTGCAAAACATTTAATTGTTGCTGAATATCATGAGCAAAATCAACAGGCTAAAGAACACTTACATAAGGAGCGTTTGCCTGTGGTTTAAAAACACCATAGAAAAACAACTAGGCTAACTAATATACATTTCAGTCATTATTAAAGACTCAGTTATTAAAATAGAACAAATAAAAAAATTAGCAATCGCAACAAATAGAAACAACTGAACAAAGATACGATTGAAATAAACAGTGTTTTAAGATTTCCCGGTATTCGGGATCAGAAACTAATCAAATGTAAAATAACACTGCACTTTATAAATGAAGTCTACATTTTGTATATAGTTAAAAAAGTTATTCAGTCAAAAACAGCTAGTGAGTTTTATCTTTGTCTTTTGTTGTTTGATTAGTGTCATTATAGAGACGGCAGCAGGAATATCAGTGTTATTATAGAGACGGCAGCAGGAATATTAGTGTTATTATAGAGACGGCAGCAGGAATATTAGTGTTATTATAGAGACGGCAGCAGGAATATCAGTGTTATTATAGAGACGGCAGCAGGAATATCAGTGTTATTATAGAGACGGCAGCAGGAATAACAGTGTTATTATAGTGTTATTATAGAGACGGCAGCAGGAATATTAGTGTTATTATAGTGTTATTATAGAGACGGCAGCAGGAATATTAGGCTGCTGTCACTTTAAGAGCTGCACAATATAGTTACACGCCTGCAGCTCTGAAAAAAACAGTGTAACTCGCGCTTGAATGGTTTAAAATCACATTAATTACTTTTTTCTGTGAGCGCGTTTTGGATGTGTGTGCAGCACAGAAAACACTCACACTTGAATGGTTTAAAGTCATATTGAAATGCTCACAAAGGAATCGATGAGAGGATTCGAAATTTTAATTTTATAACAAGTATTCGATTCCCAACCCTAAATCTAGCTAACATTTATCATTTATTAACGGCTGAAATGTCGCACGGATATGTAACAAGCAAATTATTTATCATACTGTGCTTTAAATAACATTACAAGTAATGTCAGAAAGATATAAACTCTGCGTTGATGTTGTACAATGAGGATGTTGTCCCAATGTGTCGTGAGCCAGCGTCCTCTACTGTCCTTTACCAATGCCCGAATTCATGAACACGATACACTGATTCACGAGCTCGGGAGCTGATTGAGACACACCCTTCAAATTTACTTTCTCAGCTCTGCCGGGGAGGATTAATTTCTCGTTTTAAGTGTATTGCATACTCTGTTTTCTGCACTTCATAGAGAAAAATCTAAGAGGGGAGAAGATTCATCGCAATGGAGTCAGGGAACGAGTGAAAGAAAGGAGGAAGAGCAGTCCAGAAAAAAAGGACAAATGGAAATCAGACGACAACTCTCTGTTCACACAGCTGGGTAAGTGTGTAGCCCTCCAGTTTCATCGTCTGTACAGATCTGCCAAAAAAGACTTCTGCTGTCTGAGATGAGCAGCTGTTGGAGATGTGAATGGCCAATTCAATTGGATTTAAAAACTTTTTTTTTTTTAAAACAGAATGAATCCGTTTGATTCAATCCACTGACCAGCAGTATTCAGCTGCGCTTTTAAAATGCATTTTTATGGTTCTTAAAGTTCCCCTGTAGTCAATCATTTTACCCCTTAAAACTAATCTTTGATCACCAAAATTACATATTTAAAAAATATATATCTTGAATGTAACTCGACACTCTTGCCTCATTTAGTATGCGTGGTTCTATGAATATTCAAATGAGCCCCGCCTCCACTCACTCACTCAGCTCAGAGATCCACTGGTTGACGATCACACGTTGATCTGATTGGTTACAAGGTAGTTTGTGACGTCAGAAACACCAGCAATTTCAAAGCGTGTTTTTGAGACTGTCTTTGGTTCACTGCAGTTTTAAGGAGGAAATACTCAGCAATGGTGTCGACTTATGAATTTACACATGGTTTGTCTTAAAGCATATTAAAACACCACATAGACACATAAACAACATTAAAAGCTGGATTTACACCACAGGGGGACTTTAAAATTCTTTCTCTAATGTTTCTTAGGCAAGACAAAGTACTTCAGACTTGTGTTGGCTGTTGTGCCAAAAGTAAATACAGCAGATGTTCTCAACATTTTTTGTTTTTCAGTCTATACCGTCACATCAGGATCTTTCACTATATATATACAGCGGGGGAAATAAGTATTGAACACGTCATCATTTTTCTCAGTAAATATATTTCCAAAGGTGCTATTGACATGAAATTTTCACCAGATGTTGGTAACAACCCAAGTACGCCATACATAGAAAGAAACAAACAAAAATAAGTTCAGAAATTAAGTTATGTGTAATAATGTGAAATGACACACGGAAAAAGTATTGAACACATGAAGAAAGGGAGGCGCAAAAAGGCATGGAAAGCCAAGACAAGATTTCTGATAGAGGAGTGAAAAGAATAATCAGAAGAGTTGTCCAAGAGCCAAGGATCACTTGTGGAGAGCTTCAAAAAGACCTGCAGATAGCAGGTACTGTTGTCTCAAAGAAAACAGTAAGTAATGCACTCCACCGCCATGGCCTGTATGCACGCTCACCACGCAAGACTCCATTACTGAAAAAAAAGCATGTTGAAGCTCATTTAAAGTTTGCTGCACAACATTTGGAAAAGCCAGTGAAATACTGGGAGAATATAGTGTGGTCACATGAGAGCAAAATTGAACTGTTTGGATGCCATAATACACACCATATTTGGAGGGGAAATGGCAGTGCACATTACCCTAAAAACACCATACAACTTGGTGTTGGCTCTTGGACAACTCTTCTGATTATTCTTTTCACTCCTCTGTCAGATCTCTTGCGGGGAGCATTGGTCGAGGCAAATTTATGGTGAAATTATTGTCTTTCCACTTCCGTATTATGGCCCCAAAAGTGCTCACTGGACCATTCAGAAGCTTAGAATGGCGCCTATAACCAATGCCATCATTATGTTTTGCAACAATTAGGTTGCGAAGGTCTTGAGACAGCTCTTTGCTTTTACCCATCATGAGATGTGTCTTGTGTGACACCTTGGCAATGAGACCTTTTTGTAGGCCATCATTTGGGACTGAACCAGCTGTTATTAATTTCCACGGACAGGGGGTTGGATTGCTTTTTAATTACTGTAAGTTTTCAGCAGTTGTCTTGGCTTTCCATGCCTTTTTGCGCCTCCCTTTCTTCATGGGTTCAATACTTTTTCCCTGTGTCATTTCACATTATTACACATAACTTAATTTCTGAACTTATTTTTGTTTGTTTCTTTGTATATACTGATTCCTTGGGTTGTTACCAACATCTGGTGAAAATTTCATGTCAATAGCACCTTTGGAAATATATTTACTGAGAAAAATTATGACGTGTTCAATACTTATGTCCCCCGCTGTATATATATTTGAGAGATTTTTTTCCTTGAGGAAATTTGCCATGTACTGAACCTGATAGGCCCCAATTAATCGATATTGAATCGAAATCGAATCAAAATGCAGACTTTTGGTTAAAGATCAAATTGTGAAATTTGTGTCAATGCCCAGCCCGGAAATATTGATATATAATCACAACCTTTTGGTCAAATTGTGCAGTCCTACAAACAAACAATTTTTTGCAGAAAATTCGCAATTCAATATCTTTTCCCCCAAATCGTTCAGACTCTGGTATAGTAGTCCTCCAGGAGCCAGGTTGAACACCCTACTAGGATCGCAGTTGATCCGCGAACCGTACGGATCGTCTGCCCCACGGTTCGACACGCTTGTGATTTGTGGGTTAAGTGCTAAGTTTAACCAATGTATCATTTGCATGTGTTTTTTCTTGACAATTTAGGCAAGGCAAGGCAAGTTTATTTATATAGCACATTTCATACACAATGGCAATTCAAAGTGCTTTACATAGAAGAAATTAAAATAACAATTAAAACAGTTAAGAAGAATAAAAAATAAAATACAGTACAGTACAAACAGTCGGACGAACATTGGCACAGTGCTCATTCATTAAATGCATAGCTAAACAGAAGTGTTTTGAGTCTGGATTTGAAAGTGACTACTGTAGGAGCACGTCTGATCTCCTCTGGAAGCTGGTTCCAGCTGCGGCTGGCATAATAGCTACACATTCAAGCGATTTTAAAACATTCAAGCCAGAGAGACGAAAGAGAACGCCGTTATCTGAGCGTACAGCCGCACACATAGAGAGAGGCTGGACACACACACATAAAAATTATGTTAAAATGACCGTCTCTGCAAATATTCTCGTAAATGCAGTTGGTCATGTCTTAAGTGAGGTGAGAAAGAAATGGGATGTGTATCAGTATATTAGATCCGTGCATTCGGTCCTAATATTCCTGCTGTGTCAATAATGTTAATCAAACAACAAAACACATCTTTAACAAAGATTAAACTATATTAAATTTATGCAGTGAACACTATAGTGTTATTTTACATTTAATGATTACATATCTGTACCTGAGTAGTACTGTTAGACCTTTATTATATTGTATTTACTTATGCTTGTAATTTGTGTATTTTGTTCTTGTATTTTGACTATTCACTTGTCTTTAAAGTGTAATTATTAAAAGCTAGATTTTTGCAGTGCTATCGAAGTACTTAAAGTGAGATTTAAGTAATAAATGAAAAGCAAAGTTGCATTAACCCCCCTCCCCCCCTTTTTTTCCCCCCCGGGTCTGAAAAAATGATCTGATCCGTGACTCAAAAACCATAATATGATCTGAACCGTGAGTTTAGTGATCAGTTGCACCACTACACCACACCAAAAACCAATTTTGTGCATTGAGACACAGACAAACGAACGATCGGTCCACTCATTGTTTAATGCACGTCTTTTCCACAGGTTTCTCCAAATCCTTCCCGCTGGACGGTTCGCCGTTTGACAGCTGGCTGGCTCAGTCGGTTCACATCACTGCCGATAACATGCTGAGCCAGTGGTCTCTCTCCGGAGAGAGCGACGACCCGTCTGCCAGCCTCCTGCAGGGCGAGGAGAACCTGCTCAGCCTGATGATGGACCACTCCATGAAGTCCACCTGGAAAACTCCTCAGCTGGGACGCAAAGCGAGAGGCGTGCCACGCAGCCGCAGAAAATCCGCCTCGCTTCCTCGGACCGGTTCCACGGTTAAAGGCAAGGTTTGGTCCAAACGTGGAGAGAGATCGTTCCACCGGCACAGCCGTAGCGAAGCCAGGCCAGACCCGCTTCAACCAGCCATTTCCAAAATGGACTCGTGCCACATTTCCGAGGAGCACGGGTCTTGGGATGGCACTGGGGAAACGGATTCGCAGGTGGCCTTGCGTCTACGTCTACCTAGACAAGGCAAGTCACGGTCTAAGAGTGAAACTTCGCTGTTGAACAGCACATCTGCACCGGACACTGAGACGGATGGTTATTTCTCCGACGCAGAACAGAGTGACACTGAATTTCGTTCGTCCAGGCGAAAGTTACGCTTGCCCCAACTGCATGCTGGGAAGGAGCAAGTAGTGCGGCGAAGCGTGCTCGCCTCCTAAAGCTATTCCTGGATGTCGCTTTAGTGTTGTCACGTCATCAGAACGAGGCTCGGTTTCTCAATGCATACGTTTCCAGAACTTCAGCTGTAATGGCTAGCGTTCTTATCCCTGTTTTATCTGTTAGAGTATATTAGCCAGTCGCCTACATTTATGCAACCATAACCATTTGTGCTTGACAAAACAACGAGGAACAAGAAAAAGTCGAAATGAACACTGTTGGATGTGTCCTTTTGGGAAGCAATAGGATCTGTCCTGGAACTGGGACAATGACGTGGGCATTATAACGTCTGTTCAGGTTGTGTTTGTTTTGAATGAACATGTATGTTGTGTGTCTTCAGAGGATGTGGCTACTTTAAAATGATTTACAAGAGAAAATATGACACAAATAAGCACAAATAGCCGTTGGGGAATGTAGCACACGTCATATCCATTCGCTTTGGCAGAGTCTAGACGTGCCAGCATCACGAGCAAGGCCCGCTTCAGCGTAATCCTTGCGTGTACGTGTGTGTGCCAGTGGACAGATCTGAGCACAGTTGGGTCAGCCTATCTCAAGTGGTCCAAAAGAGTTGGTTGCCTGGCCATTTTTATTTCCCCCCAGATTTCCACTAACTAGCTTTGTTACCAGCTAAATCTTAAACTAATTTTTACAGCCAATAGAGTTGCATCTGTGAATATTAAAGCAAAGCCTCTAAATTGACGTTCTGCATGTGCATGATAAACCATTTGGGAGCAGACGTCACAGTTTCGTCACACACACATTGTGTCGGCAGAACAACCGTCGTCGAACACGAGCTTTTAAGTGAAACAGAAGATGTTTATGGTTGCAAGCCAATAAACGGACAGACTGGACCGATAACATCTGTGACGATTACCCTACTATTAAAGTATGAATCTGATGTAAACAATAGATCTACATAATATTCACATATTAGCCCTACAGTTACCACATGAGGGTAATATTTAAACCTTAAACATTTTTATCTCACAATTCAGACTTTTTGGGAGTTTGGGAGTTTATATAAAAAAAATACATGAACTCACAGTTCTGAGGGGAAAAAGTCTGGATATTAAGTATTATAAACTCGGAATTGCAAGAAAAAAAAGTCAGAACTTTTAATTGTTTATTCTGTGGCTTCCATCGACCGCTACCCATTATTTCTTGTAATACAGCACAGCAACACAGTGTCGGCCCAGATCTGGAACACATGGATTTCACACGGCCCAGATGTGAGTCGGATCTGGGCCAACACTATGTTTACTATGCCGAGACTATTTTCTGCCACCAGGTCGTTCAAAACACCGAAATGGCCTACATATCCTTCCGATTATATACTTCCTGACCGTGAAGTTGAACCCTGAGTGGTCGTGATCTTTGCATTTTGTATAAAATGTTTACATATGTTTGTGTATTTTGTAATGTACTCTAAAAATCTGTTTTTGTTTCAAGGAACATCTCGAGTCAATACTGAGGTTTCCGTAAACGTCTGTGTAACACGAAATTTGTAATACCAAAATGATAATTTTTCGATACCAATACATAGAGGTAATCACATTAAAAATCATCAGGCAACCTCCACTCGACCACTTGTGACGGTGTGACCCTGTTAAATCTAAATATAATGTCTTACCTTTTTCTTACTTTTTGTGAGATTCGAACTTGTTTTGGTCCATTTGTCCAGAAAAAACTGTTGTCATTCTCCATTAAAGCGTGCCTTCTGTAAGCCCCCCACCCCCCCAATAATCCGCATGTCTAAACATTTTTTTAACACGATGAAGGCAATCAGAAATGGTCCGAAAGCTCGTATGAAAGTGTTGAGGCCGTAGATGTTCTTGGTGCCTAGAAAACAGCATCCAACAATCATCAATCCTGCATTAGCAAAAATGCTGTTCACAAACCAACATCCGTCAGTCAGTTCTTCAGTTTAATGACATTCGTGACGTCTAATGAATCAACTCATGGTGTTTATCTCAGGGTTAAAGAGAAGAAGTAATCGCAATCATGTGAAGAGTTAAAACCTGTACATTCACCGACAACTCCATGTTTCTTTGGCAAGTGTGTTGTGCGGATCTGAGAGGAATGATGAAACACTGAGTTTCTTTTCTTTCTGGCTTTTTTATTTTATTATTATTATTGTATGATGATGCCAAAGAAAAGTAAGTCAGCATATGCTCTGAAGTGGATGTAAACCTTGTGTCCTGATCTTCCGAAGATCTCGACCTGCACTGACGTCCACCTGTACACTCCTGGATCGCATCATCAATCGAGCACACACGTGATGAAGTCTGATGCTCTGTCCTGAAATGTTTTGTTCACGAGACAAAACCAACTGATATGTCGCGTACGTGAGCAAGAGTGTGTGTTCTCTCTGCACACCTGAGGGATTCACCCAACTAGGACACTTCTGTCCTCATGTATTCAGTCTCATGTCGTTCCAAACCCGTATCAATGTGTCTTTCCACGCAGAGGAAGTAAATGGGTCCAAAAAAGTCGTTGTCGTCCATGCGCTACATTCCAGTCAAAATGTAAGTCTTTATTGACTGAAAACCTTCCCTTTCACCGTTGTGACATTTTGCGAACCGCATTGTTACCAAAGGTGTGCTGTGTTCTAGTCTTCTGATAAACAAGTGGTTGTCATTTTGTGAACCACAGAAGAGTCATACGGGTTTGGAACGGCTCCACAGTGAGAAGAACGAACTCCTCGTTCTCACTCTTCATTGGCTTAAAGGAGTAGCTCACTTCAGAATGAACATTTCCTGATAATCTACTCTCCCCCACGTCATCCAAGATGTTCATGTCTTTCTTTCTTCAGTGGAAAAGCAATGAAGGTTTTTGAGGAAAACACTCCAGGATGTTCCTCCATATTGTGTCTTCAATGGGGTCCAACGGGTCGAAGGTCCAAATGTGAGTTTCAGTGCAGCTTCAAAGTCTCGACACGATCCAGCCGAGGAATAAGAGTCTCATCTAGACAAACCAGCGGACATTTTAGAACAAAATAAACATTTATATAGTTTTAACCACAAATGCTGGTCTGGCACTGGCTGTGATGCGCCACACATTACGTAATCAGGTTGAAAGGTCATTCAAGACGTTTACAAAGCGAATGTGCAGAGACTAAATAAAAAATTTACAAAAAAAATAAAGTAATTAAAAGGTCAAACAACAATGTCGGACGATTTTGAAGTTGTTCTACATCTATTCAACATTTATAAACCGGAACACGCGTGACCTTTCAACCTGATTACGTAATGTGTGTCGCATCACAGCCAGTGCCAGACCAGCATTTGTGGTTAAAAAGTATATAAATGTTTATTTTGTTATAAAATGTCCGCTGGTTTGTCTAGATGAGACTCTTATTCCTCGGCTGGATCGTGTCGAGACTTTGAAGCTGCACTGAAACTCACATCTGGACCTTCGACCCATTGGACCCCATTGAAGACACTATATGGAGGAACATCCTGGAGTGTTTTCCTCAAAAACCTTCATTGCTTTTCCACTGAAGAAAGACAGACATGAACATCTTGGATGACGAGGAGGAGAGTAAATTATCAGGAAATGTTACTTCTGAAGAGAGCTACTCCTTTAAATCGTGACGCTGTCTGACCACAGACAGCGACCTGTACAGATCTCATGTATCTCAGCTGCTTTAATAGGAACTAATCATAGATGCTGGTCATTGCCGTTCTCTGGTTCAGTCATGGAAATACTGTGCCTTTAGTGAAATAGTTTCAGCCGCCTGCAAGAGTTCATGCTTCTTTTTCATGCTTCGTTGTACCAAAACTATAACATATACTCTACGTAATCTCTGTAAATGTTCAGCTTCTGTGCAAATCATTTTCCTCCCACAGCGTAACAGGGCGAGAATGACAGAGTAGATCTTGTATTTGTTGGCAGATGTGTTGTTATTGAGCTATCCACCTCGACATCTTTGCACTTATTGTTCTTTTGTCTCTATTGCTGGCGTTCATTTATAACTGGCGGCTGCTGGTAATCAAAACCATCAAGGGGTGTGCGATATTGACAAAAAATATTTTAATATTTCCTGCTAACAATAATTAGATAATGGCTAGTTTAGGCCAAGCGGTAACCTTCCAGTCTCTCTTGAAACCAACACGGAAGTGACTTAAACTGCAGTTCATTGACTGGCCACTAGAGACAGGCTCCAGAAAAGAGTCAATCCCATAAACCCCCATGTTAAAATGCCCAACTTTACAGCAGAAAAAAACATGTTTACATCCTGGTACACAAAGTGGTTTTGGTCTATATAGCTAATTTTGCCCTTTATGACGACTGTGAGGGGGGTGAATATTTTTATAACTCTTCCGTTTAAGCCTTAAAGTTCTGCATAATTAAGGGCGTGGCCACTTGAGTGACAGGTGAATTGCTGCTAATGTCACTACTAGCCGTTTGTCTGCTGTCTGTTAGCATCACGTCACCTCAGCTAATCCGCCTCGCTGCACATTTTCGGTTATCCGGGAGTGACGCGCGACCAAGATGGCGACGGCCGGCTCCGCCCACTTTGGGCTTCAAAAATGCTCTTCAGAAACATCAAGCACAAAAAGTGACGTCACAGATTATGTCCATATTTTTATACAGTTTATGGTTTAGGCCTGTCATGGACAGCTGACTCACGAAAACGTTCATATTCTTCATATTCTGGTAGTTTGCACCAGTGACAGAATGTATTATTAGAATTCAGTTGTATTTACACCGACTGTTCAATGCCGTTTAGAGGTGGCGTGAATTAATTTACACTGCAATTACAGTTGCGTGAATAATGCAATGAGTTTAATGTTTAAAAAAAAAACTTTTGGATGTATAAATATTTTGAAGGAGTAACACCGCACTCACGAAAGACAAGGTGCCAGACAAACAAAACTGAAGATCTCAAAAGATAAATAAAACTGTCTGCACACTTGAATCCTTACAGCAAATTTAATAGCCAAGCTTTCGGTCAGACGACCATCCTCAGGGCATACGTATGCCCTGAGGATGGTCGTCTGACCGAAAGCTTGGCTATTAAATTTGCTGTAAGGATTCAAGTGTGCAGACAGTTTTATTTATCTTTTGGGATGTATAAATATTAAAAATGAAATACTTTAAATAGGAAACTAAAACCCCCAGTAGGCAAGTCACAGTTAATGAGTGAGTCACTGAATCATTCACTCAATTGATTTGTTAAAACAGATTAGTTCAGTAACAAAGCTCTGCTGTGTGTCGCTCAGAAACCCGAAACGGTTCTGCTGTGGCGCTGTTTAACAGACAATACTGTGTCTAAAATGTATGAAAATCAATTTCACATTTGCAGTCGTGCTGATATCTGGGAAATCCGCACACTTGCTCATGTGACATTGCATAACTGCATCATATGATATAAATATAAAAGACAAAGTCATACAGAGCATTTGTTTTGTGGGTAACTCTAACTAGGCTTCGTCTCCGTTCTCTCTCTTAGTGCCGTACTGAAGGCACTCGTTACTAAAGATTTTAAGAACTCTATAAAAACTCCATAGTAACCATCTGTGACAACTACCAACCACCTAGTAACACCATAGCAACCACCAAAAATACCTTAGCAACCGCCTTGAACACCCTAGCAACCATCTAGAAATGCTCTAGTAACCACCCAAAATACCCTAGCAACCACCTAAGTAACTGCCTAGCAACCACCCACAACACCCTAGCAACGCCATAGCAACCACCCAGAACACCTTAGCAACTGCCTAGCAACCACCCACAACACCCTAGTATAAATAAGTTACATGTGATTGGTTGCTACTACGTTGGACGATACTGATTGGCTGCCACGAAATGGCAGGTCCCTCCTAATATGGCTTCCGGCTGTCAACGGCAGCTACTTCCTTTCTCATATGTATTAACTCGCTATTTCATCTGACTCCATAAATGAAAAAGGTTTTAAGGTTAGGTGTTTGGTTTCTGCAGCTCACATTGTTAAAAAAAACAATTCCTATAATATCGTAGACGGCACATCGCACACCCCTTTTCTTTCGGTATGAGTGGCTCCTCTCATCCACGGAGTAAAGTTACAGGGAATCTACATCTGGCCTCGTAATAATCAGTTCCTCTGGTGGATTCCTCAATGCAAACAGTTGAATCTGGCTGAAGAAGAGTCATATTTCATCCACAGATATAAATTATATTTTGCATAAAGAAAAAGAAGCCATTTTTTTAGGAATATTAAGGTTCTTTTAATTTTTATTACTTAAATTTTGTGGCATTTTCAAGCACCCAGTGTTGTGGTTTACCCGTGGCTAACCCTGCGTTTGCTGAGAGCCGGTTCACTGATGCTCTGAACTTCATTATGAAAGATCTCGTTTGTCCAATGGTAGCTTGAGCTGGCATATCAAAGTCTGAACTCTCTCTCCTGACTTGTTTACTGGTAATACAAATCTTAAATGAATGAAGCACTAGCAGGCTTTAGTCTATTAAGGTTCACTCGTGTCCCGTACATCTATCGCTCGACTCGGTTACGATACGATGAAATGAATGTTGCAGGAGTTTATCCTTCTATGTTCTTTGTTTCAAAGAATGTTGTGCCATTTGTTAATAGCAGAGAGAACTATTGAACATATACAAAAAAAGAGCTATTTTAAATTATTTTACTTTTCTTTTCTTTTTTTTTTTTCTTTTTTTTGCTATATTTATTTTCTTGTATTGGAAATCTTTATAGAAGGAGAAAAAAAAACAAGTATTTTTCATCAGTGCAAAAACCTATTTTTCCGTTTTGTACATTTTCCATGTTGAGCAGTCTTTAGAGCAATATAATGTTCACGTGACTGTATGTGCATGCTGTGTGTGATGCCTTAATAACAGCCCCGTCCCATCATCGCCAGCGCTCGGCTGTGCTCGACCAGTGCACTCAATAAAGCTGTGCTTTCTGTCTACACGTCTCTGCTCTGTGTGTGTGTGTGCACCAAACACAACTACACACCAGCACAACTCAAGCTTTCCGTCAGCTCAGCTCTTTCTTCAGGTTAAATCGTTTCACCAGATGGTGGCGATAAGTGACTGTCAGACACATGCACATACTTGCTAAAATATGTGTCCAAAATGTTTTCACTCAGAAATCATGATTCATCAAGTTCACATTCTATGATAAAATTTAGGACCAACTGAGAGCACACACACTCCAGCGTCAATCGCACAGCCAGTTTGCTATACATTACTTACAGAGGACAGTAACAAAGTACATTTACTTGAGTACTGTACTTGAGTATTATTTTTTCTGGAAACTTTTTACTTTAACTTCACTACATTTGAAAGACAAATATCATACTTTTTACTCCACTACATTTCTGTCAAGGTCCTTGAGTAGAAAGTAGGAGCGTCGGTCAGGGGAGGAGTTTGGTTGCAAGGGTTGCATTTTGGTTGGAAATGAAAGTCGGGTTTAACGCCAGAACTCGACTGATGTTGGTTTCTGACGTCAACCCGATTTTCGTTTTCAACCACAATACAACGTCTGTCCAACGTTGGAGATTAATGTCAACCTGACGTTGGATTCTGACATCAACCTGATTTTCATTTTCAACGTTGGGTTTGGTCTTCTAAATGCGAATTTTGTCATTGTTTTGGAGCACACTAGCTTATAGATAGCAGTAAGGCTAACATTCATACTAAAAGCCAAAACACTTTAAATAGGGCAGTATTTGCGGGAACAGCCATTTGGGTGTCCGAAACCATTGTGGACGTTATTGAGTGACTTATTCAATCACACATTCAATCCCACTACTGGAACTGTGTTCTGGAAATACATGTGATATTAATATGAGGGTAGTTAGGCATAGACTCAGAGGCATAAGGTACTGTATTACACACAACAATGCAATCATAATAAATGCATTGAAATTTACTTTTGATACTTAAGTACTTTTAAAAACAAGTACTTCTGTACTTTTACTTGAGTAAAAATCGGTCTTTACAGCTGTTACTTGGAGTAATATTTGACCAGTAGTATCTGTACTTTCACTCAAGTAAGGAAGTTGTGTACTTTGTCCACCTCTGATTACTTATTTGGTATAATTAGTGGTGCTTGCCAAAGGCACCGTTTGTCATAGACCCATGAGTGAGGCGTCAAATCGACCGGCGATCTAAGCGATTGGGTGTATGATGTTCTCTCCCTCTCTCTCTCCCTCAGAGGATTTATATTATCAAGCAGCCAATAAGTAATGGCCTAAAATCTTCATAGCCACACCCTAGCAACCACTAAGAGCTCCATAGCAACCACCCTAAACCAATAAATAAATTTTAAATGAGAAATATCACACTCGTAGCCTCGCGATATCGCTGTATATCAGCACGGCTGTGATTCGGCAATAGGCATGAGGCCCAGTACTAAAGGCACTCGTTACTAAAGATTTTAAGAAAAACCCATAGTAACCATCTGTGACAACTACCAACCACCTAGTAACACAATAGCAACCAGCAAAAATACCTTAGCAACCACCCTGAACACCCTAGCAACCGTCTAGAAACACTCTAGTAACCACCCAAAATACCCTAGCATCCACCCAGAACACCTAATCAACTGCCTAGCAACCACCCACAACACCCTAGCAACCAGCCAGAAAACCCTAGCAACGCCATAGCAACCACCCAGAACACCTTACCAAACTGCCTAGCAACCACCCACAACACCCTAGTATAAATAACTTTATTTATAGAGCACAATTTAACAACCATAGTTGATCCAAAGTTATTTACAGTGAGAAATATGAGGAATTTAAAAGAAAAAATGCATAAGTAAAAAACACAATTGAAAAAAAAAAATCAATTTATATATATATATATGTACATACATACAAAGAAAACACACTATTCAAGCATACACAGCAGCACTCGAATGCTGGGGAGTAAAAATAAGCCTTTAAAAGCATCACCATCAAGTGATCACTTTTTGGTTTAGGGTTAGGGTGGGACAGATCAAAAAAATGTATTACATCTTAATGACCCAGAGGCTGATATTGTCTGGGGTCATTTTGTGCAGTGCCTTGTACACAAAAAGAAGAATCTTAAAGTCAACTCTAAATTTTACCGGGAGCCAGTGCAATGAGGCAAGGACACGAGAAATATGTATGAATCCTTTTCTTGGGTCCAGTCTGGCTGCTGCATTTCGAAGCATCTGTAACCGAGACGGGGTGGATCGAGGTAGGCAAACACACAAAGAGTTACAGTAATCCAGTCGGTGAGAAATTAGTGCATGAATTATGATTTCAATGTCCTTACTAGAAAGTACTTATTAGGAAGTGTTTTGCTTTTGCTACAGATCAAAGTTGGGAAAAAAAACTACTCTTTACGACTGCATTTACATGCTTATTACTTATATTCAGTTGTAGGAAATTATTTGTTGACTTCATCAACGCATGAAAAGAGATTATGAAATGCAAAATTACCAACACACTGCTAAATCTGCCCCTAATGTAGTTTAAAGAGATGATCAAATGAAAATTAATTCCTGGTTTAATTGGGAGATAAATTTGGCGATCGTCAGTGTAGCAAGGACCTCACTTGGGAGCCCCAATCACCTCTGAGCTTTAGAAAAACAGCCAATGAAATTCGCATGCTATGGAATTTGCATGCTAAGTCACTCCATATTTTTAAAGAAGCCTTTCTGTCCGTGTGTTTCTAGATATGGTCGTTTCCTGGTCTCTCACTGTAAAGAGTGATCAGTTGACTTTTATTATCCTTTATTTTTCCAGGAAGGTCCCATTGAGATTAAAAGAAATCTCTTCCTCCAGGGAGTCCTGGCCAAGATGGCCATACTACAAGTCACACACAAACATATAACACATACTGTATAAGACATTCTAGACAGTCAAAGCACAATATTCATCATAATCAATAAATTAAGTAAAACAGCAACATGATTCATTCATTGTATACTGCAGTAAATTTTTGAATATATTCAAAGGAGGAATTGTTTCTAGTGGAACAATAGCTTGAAATTCATTCCACAGCCATGGAGCATAGTAAGAGAAAGATGATTTTCCATGCTCTGAATGTACCCTAGGTACTACTAATTTAATCCCATTAGATGATCTGGTGCTATAGTTCTTTCTACATAAACATAGAAGACTAGTAATGTAATTTGGAAGCATACCCATCAATGTCTTTACAATAAATACTAACATATGTTATTTCCTTCTTTGATATAAAGAGGACCAACCCAAATAGTTGTACAGCAAACAATGATGAGTACATGAACAAGAATTTGTTATAAAACGCAGTGCAGCATGATAAACACCATCCAGCCTTTTCAATAAATATGTAGAAGCATGCATATAAACCATATCACCATAGTCTAAAATAGGTAAAAAAGTACTCTGTATTATTCTCTTTCTAGCTGTAAAGGAAAAACATTTTTTTTCCCCAAAAAGAAAACCCCATCTTGGTTTAAGCCTTTTCACCAAGTAATTAGTATGAACATCAAAGGCTAACTTCTCATCAAGCCATATTCCTAAATATTTATAAGTTGGTACTCTTTCTATATGTAAGTCCTCAATAGTCAGAAAAGGCGGGACAGTAAAAATAATATACTTCGTTTTATTTACATTTAAAACTAATTTCAGTTTTAGCAAAGTAAGCTGAAAAGTATAGAAAGAATCCTTAAGAATTTCAATAGCCTGAGACACAGAGGATGCAGTGGAATAAATAATTGTATCGTCAGCATAAAAATGTAGCTTTGCCGATTGTATTCCCTGCCCCAATTCATTAATAAAATGCAGGACACCCTTCCTGACTATTACCATGGATGAGGTGTAATTATCTACAGCAACACATTGAGTTCTATCCAATAAATAGTTTTTAAACCAACTCACGGCCGAATTACCGAGGCCTACACTTTTAAGCCTCTGTAACAGTAAGGCATGATCCACTAAGTCAAACGCTTTTGTCAAATCAACAAATAAGGCTGCACAGTGCTGTCTCTTATCAAGAGCAGTAATTAAATCATTAGTAACTAAAGTAGTAGCTGTTATCGTACTATGGCCCACTCTAAATCCTGACTGAAATGCGTTTAAAATATTATGACTAAGTAGATATTCTTTCATCTGATCATTTATAATAGATTCAAAAACTTTTGCTAAAACCGGTAATTTAGAAATAGGACGATAATTATTCAAATCAGAAGGATCGCCTCCTTTTAGTAATGGCATAACCATAGCTGATTTCCAAGATGGCGGAATTACATTAGTGGATAGACTCAGATTAAAAATCGATGCAATAGGTTCGGCAATAATATCGGCAGACACTTTTAAAAAAATTGGTTAAATTTTGTCAGACCCGCCTGATTTCTTACAGTCTAAATTTAAGAGGACGGCAATACAGGGGCAAAGGAAAATAAATCTGATTCACTATTAGTCAACTCATCAGTTCCCTGTTCATCAATGACCAACATATTGTCTGTTATCGAGCTAGCTGAAATAAAATGACTATTAAACGTATTAACAATATCAACCTTGTCTGTAATTAATCTTTGGTTCAGTTTTAAAGCTTTTGGAAAATTAGTAGATGTATTTGATCCTATAAGAGATTTCGTTAATTTCCAAAATTTCACCTTGGGGACTTAACCCCCACCTCGCTTTTTTTCTTATTAGTGCAAAAGAGACTCAAATAACTCCGTCTATACAGCCAAGTTATACACCATTCAAAACTGTTAAATGTCTTCTTTTATTTGTGTACACTCATAATAAAAACAAAATGTTGTGTTTTTCATAAAATAAAGAAAATAAACATGATGCGCATTCTGCCTTCTCTCTCAATGTGAAGTTCATTCTGAAACGCGACAGAAAATGAACTGTAACTCAGTGAATACTTGCCACACAGACATGAGACATATGTCTTTACAAAGCTTGAAGTCTCTATTTTTAAATGATGTAAATCATATCAAAAACAAATATTCTCTGCTGAGAGGTACAGTTTGTCAAGCATGTCCTCATTATCTCTAATGTGACCACACCCACGCACGCACAAGCAATTGACATGCAAATCGTCCACGTGAAGGAACGCAAACCTGTAAACGCCCTCATCACCTCAAAACAAAGAATCAGACTTCATCAGTCCTCTGCTTATCATCGAGTTTGGAAGACATGTTGTGTTTGTGTGTTTGTGCTGTGCTGTGTTGTTTACTGTGGATTTACTTCAGAAGAATTAGAAGAATGCGGTTTGAAGATAAGAAAGATTTTTAAGGTAAGAAATTCACACTCATAATAGTAAGCGTGTTATTGTTGCATAAACTTCACATTGTAGCTACTAGTTAAACTGTTGCCATACTAAAATGTATGAAATAGACAGAAACATGTTGAAGTATGAACTATAGACTGGTAGGCAACCTTTCAATGCTAAATTTATATATATGTACAACACAAGGATGTTTTTATGTTTTTAATAAAACAGAGCATGATATAAAATTAGGCTACATGTAGTATGAGTGTTTCACATTCTTACCCAGTACCTTTCTTCCCGGAGGTGCACGAGGAGATCCAGAAGTTGTAGAAGGCACCTTTAACCGCCCAAAGCCGCTTCACAGCCTCCTCCACTTGCACTTCCATCGATGGCTGGGCCGTCAGGAGGTGCATGGAGATTCCCGAGGTGGAGCATGCTATTGCGGTGCACTTGTGCCCGCAAATTGCCACCACCTGTAGGAACCATCCAAGGCTCCTGTCCGGCCTGTAATCTGACGCCAGCCCTGGCTGCTAAGGCTTACTGTGGGCAGGAGTCCCCTTAGAACTAGTGTCCAGGCATGTTGTTGCCTGGAAGAACCACGGAGATGACCGGTCAGTTCTGTGCTTTCCTTTCGGCAAGAAAGGCTGGAGCAGAGGCTGTCCCCCTTCACCTGTGAAAGTGTAAGTTGCCATCGTGGCACATCATGTTGCAGTGATCGTGGGTTACTGGGAAAGCACGACCTGATCGTCAGGTTCCTGAGAGGTGCCAGGAGTCTAAATCCTCCCAGGCCATGCATTTCATGCTGCATTAAAGATGAAATGGTTAAACTTCTGTTTTCGCGCAGACACAGTGAGGGAAAAACACTGAGTTTAGGGCAATCGGTTCGTAGCTCTGCTTCAACAGTGCGATAACCTCACGAGAGGCAACCAATATTTCGGACATGACAGAAATCCATCCGACCATCCGATTGCCTGTTGGGAGAGGTTAATCACCTCTCGTTTCCCCCTGTACACTGCACGACAAACGACACACGATAAAGCTAAAAATCGTCCCGACCCGAAAATAACGCACTCTACAGGAGACAATAATAACAGCAAAACATTTTCTTTACCCACGTTGTTGCTTCTACATGTTGTCACTTCTTCTTGAGTCTCCATCATTGTCTGAATCCGGTTTGAACATAAAAGGCTAAAAGTTTTTCAAATTTTCAGTGCATGTCTGTGTGAGTGCAGGCTGTTGTAGCTCCGCCCTCTGTGCCTCGAACAACAGCTCATTTGCATTTAAAGGAACAGACACAAAACAGTGCGTTTTTGCTAATATGCGGTGTATGTATGCACTAGAGCCAAAATGGAGACTTTAAGGTTAGTGTGAAGCCAAATGCTAGATTCATTTCTGTGGCAGTGTGAAAATGGAATTAATGTTTATGATGATGTGAAAACACTGTAGCAGGTCAATGTATTGTGATTTGATTCTAATGAACTTCAGACAAAAAAATTACTTCTGAAAAGCCTTTATTGAAATGTAATGGTCTTTAATGGAATGTGGTGTTTTACAAAGAAACAAGTATTTGTTGTTCTGTAAAGTTAAACATGTAATTGTTGTTAATACATTGAAAGGAAAGAAAGAATGTATCAAACATAAAACAAAGGCATGACGAGGCATGAAACTGGAAACTCAGAACAAGAACAAGAAACAATCAATACTGAATTGTATTGAATACAGAAACATGACAATGACAAGAAACAAAGAAACAAAACCCAAAACGTGACAGTGGGACAAAACACCGCTCTTCCGTCCCAATTACAACATCAAAGTTCTCCCCTCTCAGTGAAACACCCACTGAGAGTTCTGTTGAATGAGCCCTAGTTATTGGCGATTCTATTACATGGAACGTGAAAATAGAGACACCAGCCACCATAGTCACATGTTTGCCAGGAGCCAGAGCGCCTGACATCAAAGCAAATTTAAAAGTGCTGGCTAATGCTAATTGTAAATTCTCTAAGAGTATTATTCACTTCGACTTCGACCTAAAATTAACTTAAAATTAAAGAGGTGTGTGAATTCGCACGTATGATGTCAGACATTGTAATTTGCTCTGGACCCCTTCCTGTTCGCCGGAGTGATGAGATAACATAAGATCTGACATTTATATATCTCTTCTCCATTGCTCATGTCCACAAGCGGCCAATCTTATTCTTCTTCATTCAAATTTGAGATTGAGATCAATTTCTCTAGAAACTTCTTTTACTTTTGTTCTGTTAATTTCTGTTAAGAGTAGATATTACTATTTTTCTGTAATATCTATGTATTCTGATTCTCTTTAGAGGGGATTGCTTTCGTTTCTATTAATGTCCCATTCAATGTTAAAGGATTGCATTTCTTTTATCTGAATCTCAACAGCGACAATTTGGAAGATGTCCAAATAATCTGCAAAGTCAATTTGTAATTGGCGATTCTATTACACGGAACGTGAAAATAGAGACACCAGCCACCATAGTCATGAATTTACCAGGAGATCAAAGCAAATTTAAAGGGGTCATATGAAATGCCTTCCTAAAACGCTTCGTTCAAACATGCCCCCACATCTCTACATCAGTATGTGGAGTTTCATAACACCACACAAAGAAAGAAGGCATAACTTTTATTCTCTCTGTATTGTTGTTGCCGTTGGCGCCGCCATGTTGTGGAGATGTTGTGTTTTTCGTCGCAAAAGCCAAACTACTTTGTTTGGCCTTCCAAAAGAGGACGCAATTAGAAAACAGTGCTTAAGCTTTATTTACAACACTGTTCCAGAACGTTCAACTGTGTGCTGCGCATTTTTCGGAGGACAGTTTCCAGACCCTGAAAGAGTACAAGACTGGCTGTGCACAAAGCTGATTCTGAAAAGTGGGGTAATTCCATCTTTGCAAGTACATGCTGGCACTTATTCTGACTCACAGACACAGCCTGTAAGTATGTTGTAATAGTTTAAGAATTTGCTACTATTCAAACGCGAGTTTTGAGCATTATACAGGGTTTCCGTGGGGTCTTAAAAAGTCTAAAATTCTGAACTTTAAATTTAAGGCCTTAAAAAGTCTTAAAAACGGCCAGATTTTCATCCTAGGTCTTAAATTTCATTTAGTCAGGTCTTAAAAAGAGTTTACCCTCGTTCATTTCCAGAAACGCTGGCCGCAGAAAGTTATTACAAAGTAGCAAAGTTTCGAGTTGTAGCCTACTAAGCGGAGCCCTAGCAGGGGTCTCCAACACGTCGCTCGCGAGCTCCAGTCGCTCGTGGCTTGATATGAGCTAGCTCGCCAGAGGCCGTTCACATATCGCGTCTTTTGCGCGCTCAAGTTTGTTCAAATGTAGCAGGCGCGCGGCAAGCGCGCTCATAATTGAAGCGACACGCTAATTTTTTTTACCAGGCACAACGAGATGAAAAAAATCTAAACTTTTCAGAATGCCGCAAACGCACCGCAGGTCATGTGACAGGAACCAACCAATCACCCCTTTCCATAACAACACTGAAAGCTCAGTCAACATGAAGGATGGGGGTGCACCCAAACACTACTAATAAATATAAGCTAATGTGTAAATGTCAGTAATTTATCTTTTTTGACTCATTCTTTTTATAAAAAATTATTTAAAGGCTGAAATATGAGGTTTATCTTTGTATAAAACCTTTTTTGTCAAAACTTTATTTGCACTTGTACATGTTAGTAGATAACATGTTGCAAGACACTCTTTTAAAATCTGCCCATCACTTTTAATGGTATTTTAATGTTTACGTAAACAAAAAGTGCATATTGATGCTAATCAATTTGTTATTTGCTGTTTTTCGACATAAAACTTGTTGAATTGACTTCATTCTGTAGTATCAGTACTTTTTGAACAGGATTCTGTGATAACCGTGATAATTTAATTCGTGATAACTTTAATCATCTCATCGTTTCCTCTCTAGTTATGATCAACTAAAATCAACAATAACTGTGTTTTTAACAGTATAATATGCAAAAGTACAATTTTCTATTAAAAAAATCTACATCTCCCTCTCTCTCTCACACACACACATCAGATAATCCTAGATAGATAGATATATAGATAGATAGATACTCTAATGATCCAGAGGTAACTATCTATCTAACTTGGATAATGCGTTGTGTAGGTCTTAAATTTCAATTTTTATGGTCTTAAAATGTCTTAAAATGGTCTTAAATTTGACTTACTGAAACCTGCAGAAACCCTGATTATAGAGTAGCGCTTGCTTGCCGTTTTTTACGATCACAAATGCAGACATGCAGGGGTAGTTTGTGGGGGGGTTGGGGGGGGAGATAACCCCCCTAATATTTAAATCGATGCATTACAACCCCCCCAATATTTATACCATGATCACATGGAAAATATGCAGACCCAAACTTCAACCCCCCCAATGTTCAAACCAAATCTACGCCCTTGCAGACATGGTTTTATGTTTACATAGTGTCCCCCATAGCACGACGCGTAAAAAGACAGTATAAATCATTATAATCAGTAATTATGTCCCCAATGAATTACAACCTTACCAATCTGATACGATCTGGTCCAGTTGCACTGGCAAAGTTGATCGATCAGCTTGGTCATCTGCATTTTCCGGATCAGATTTGGGCTCGTCCATTACCACCTGTCATTATTGCTTTGGGAACTGATGTTCCAAATATGGTAAGGGGCGTGACATTTCCATCACACGCTTAAGGTTTTTGGGCCAATCACAATGCACTGGATCACTGGCCAATCAGAGCACACCGAGCTTTTCAGAACGATGAGCTTTGTAAAATTCAACACGTTTCAGAAAGGTGGGGCATAGAGGAGCAACAATAATGTACAGTATGTGTAAAATAATGACGTAAACACATTGCATTAAACCAAATACACAAAATAATGTTCAACTTTATGCAAATGAAGAGTGACTTTGGGAGCGACAACCAATAGGAGTGAAGTCAGTGGAGTCACGTGATCCGTCACTCTTCAGTGCCGCGTCCGACCGAGGCTAGATGAATGAGAAGTTTATTTTAGCAGTCAGAAACTGTCCAATAGTTTATGATATGTCTCTGTGTACATACAGTGGTACTTGCCGTGCTGACTCCGAGCCTGAATGGTTTCGTGAACTGAGAAAGACCAGTATTTGCCCATTTGCTGCAGTTAAATAGCCGCGATAGCACAGGGCACTCGCTGTTTCTCATTCATCTTTAATATTATGCATTTTATGACCTGATTCCATTTATATTTAGACTTTTCCTTCCAAAATGTTAGCTTGAAGAGGCAAGAAAACAGATTTGTTGTCTACAACATGGAGTAACATCCATGAATGTCACTCACAAACATTATTAGGCAACCAGTAGTGGGAACGCCCACTAACGACCTCACCGCCAGCCACTGGCGACATGCAGCGATAAAGTTGCTTGTAGTGTGAACGGGGCTTGAGGCGTAGAGCGCGGCGCGGTAGACGCGAATACGCCTCATTCGCGCTAATGGCGCGAATTGAGCGTCTGCCGCGCTAACGGTGCTTGTCCACTACAGCGGCAAAACTCCGCTCAGTGCCGCTGGCAACGCTATAACGCCTCCGCTCTGGGGTGTGTCTGTTGCGAGTGTGTTTAATCTAAGTTTTTTTCAACACACGGACGGTATAATCATCAGCGATGCACGCGATTACATTTAGAAATAGACAAGCTTTGTTTCCAAATGCACCAAGCAAAGCTATCCTTTCAATTTTATCAACTTTTATAAACCTAGCCAATGTAATTACAATGAACACATCCAAAATAAAATATTTAACATACTGCAAAGCGTCTAATTTGTAAACAAAATGATTTACGCACTAAATCCAGCATAAACTCCGGCACAATTTGCATATTTTTAAACTCTCAAGAAAGACAGACGTCACATCCCGAACCTCACAGCAATTGGCTGCCGACCGCGTTTTTCGCTTGATATTTGCATAAAGTCGAGAACTGCCCAACCTTTTGACGCTCTCAGTCGCTCTCAACGCTTTCTCCGGTCCGCTGTCAATCCCAAAATGCACTGCGCAAGCGTGAAGCTCGACTTCCATAGGAATGAATTGAAAACGCTCGCTCCGCTCCGCTCGCAACGTGCCAGTGGACACGCACCGTAAGCGCATTACGCGCGAATGATTTTATTAGTGCTTTTTGTGCATTCACGCGTTTGACGCGAATTCGCGTCTGCCGCCCGAGTTGAAAAATCTGAACTTCTGCGTCAATTCGCGCCACGTTAACCAATCAGGAGCCTGCTTGCTGCTGTCACGTGGTGAAGTGACAGTTTATAATGTTATTTTATGTTTAAATAAATTATTTTGTAATATGACTAAAATGCACAACAAAGCAATCGATTTCAATATATGAGAGATACTCATTTTGTATTGAATGCTATTTATTCCATATATATTCTAGATTATATGAAACATTAATCTAATGTAAAGACAACAAACACAATTTAGTGTATAAAAAAAAAATAAAAAAAAAAAATCACAGACAGGTTTCACTTTTGGAGGCTGGCTCCATTTATTATCAAAACAAAAATAAATGACAGATTAGGTGGGTGCGGGCGAGGGTGAACCTCGCGCCGGGCTGTACAGCGCGGGCTCGTCAGGCAGCGACCACTCGAGGCCGAGGCTTATACGGCCTACGCTGTCCTCGTCAGCGTCCTCACCGTTAGGTCCACCAAACCCAGCTCCTGGAGCAAATTGTGAAACTCCTGAAACCCTCCGGAGGGTCTGGTGGACCCGAGTACAGCGACGATGTCCCCATACGCAGCTGTTTCTGCTCTCCAGAACATATACGAGCGGTGACTTTCTCGATTAATGCTAATGCTCGATAAACATCTAAAAAAGATGTCCGCCAACGGGTTTCGAAACTTTCGCCTCTGACGCACGTAAATTTCACTTCAAACGTTTGTTTTTACGCGTGTCAATTTCGCTCTTGACGCGTGAATTAACACAAAGTGGTCAAGCGTATAACTAGACGCGGCAGGCGCGAATTTGACGCGCTATTCGCGTCCGGTGTGAACACACAGTTAGAATAACATTTTGATAACCTTTTACAAATAAATGCAGAAGACTAACTAACTGAAACTTGACTCTGCTACTCGGTTTTATCAAACAAAGCGGATGAATTAAACAGCTCACAGGAGCTGAAGGCGTCTGTTGCCATGTTGTTCAGCAAATCGCCTTACAAATGTATCAAGATCTAAAGCTTTAGTGCGTTTATTTTCAATGCTTAGTAATGCTAAGTTTGACAGCCTACTCTCGGTCATAGTGGAGCTTAAAGAGTTCTTTATTATTCTCAGAGTCGAAAAACTTCGCTCGCAACTTGCACTACTTACAGGGATCACAACAGCTATTTTGCATAATCTGTACAACTCATAGAACACATCCTTGTATTGTTCCATAAATTGTGTGTAATCCATTAAGGTAGCTGGTGAGTCTTTTTCTTCATTTTTAAGTCTTTCAAGTACTCTTTTGCACTGATGAATTTCATGTTTTAGGTCATCAGCGTTTGATCCATATGCCTTTGCCAACAGCATAACATCATCACCCAAGAAGGAACGACTGGAAGGATTCAGAGCCTGGAGTAGTCCATTCATTATGTCACAATTTGTTTTTGAAAAACGCTGCTCCACTCCTCCCTTCATGTAATCTATGACTGGATAGATCTTTGTCCCGAAAACTTGTCTTTCCGTGTGGTGAAATGTGTTGTCCCAATGTTGAGGCGATGATGGAGTCCTGAAGCGCTTTTGTTGTTTGTCTGACCCTTTTGGATTTGTTCTGTGTTGTGGAGATATTGCTCTGGTGACATGTGTCAACAATGTTATTCCACAGTTCACCAAAAGTGTCCTCACTGCAATAATCATCCAGAGTATCTTTAAACGCTTTGATCAGATTAACTGCCTTGCTGAAGTCAATGTTTTTTGATTGAAGGTGATCTGAGAGAATTTTTGACTCACTTAAAGGACAAGTTCAGTATTTTACACTTAAAGCCCTGTTTACAGATCGTTTCTGATGAAATAGAACGGTTAAGATAAAAATTTGGACACATGCTGCTGTCCCGAGAATTTTAGGTTTCTTTCGCTTTTCCCCCCACCTACAGAATGGCTGCGTATGTGCACTGGAGCAATCCTTCCTAAAACGCATTAAACTTTCGTTTACAAAGACGTGAAACTCACCGAGTGGTCAGGGGTGTTCACTGATATGCTCACACAGAAATCGCTGCAAAAGATGCTTTCCAACATGGGTTTTACCATTCGTTGTAAAACTGTGGACCTATTTTTCCAAACGCCTCACACCCGTACATTCTTCTGTTGAGAGCTTGAATAATAGACACTCCAGCCCAGTTGGTGGCGGAGTAATACCGTACCTCACAGCACATCAAATACAAGTCAATGGACATCCAATACAAGTCAATGGAGTTGGACAAAAACTACGATAAAACCTGTTGGAAAGCATCTTTTGCAGCGATTTTTGTGTGAGCATATCAGTGAACACCCCTGACCACTCGGCGAGTTTCACGTCTTTGTAAACAAAAGTTTAATGCGTTTTAGGAAGGATTGCTCCAGTGCACATACGCAGCCATTCTGTAGGTGGGGGGAAAAGCGAAAGAAACCTAAAATTCTCGGGACAGCAGCATGTGTCCAAATTTTTATCTTAACCGTTCTATTTCATCAGAAACGATCTGTAAACAGGGCTTTAAGTGTAAAATACCGAACTTGTCCTTTAAGATCGTTTTAAAAACCAAAAGGCACCCAACAAAATTCAGATCAAGTTGTCCAAGTATCCCTCTAGCTTCAACAGCTCTTTGTGGGTGCATTTCAGAAGCTATCTCCTCCAAGACGCGTATAATAGCAGGCAACCGGTCTAAAACATTGCGACACGCTGCCTGCCGACAAGCCCACCGGGTGTCACTAAGAAGCTGGAGTTCTCTAGGGGCACCATCAAACATTTCCTGCTGCACTTTCAGACATTTGTTGTGTACATATGATCCTGAAAGAAATACATACAAGTGCTCTAATAATGAAAAGAAAGTTCCTGCATCTGAGACATTTTTGACACTGTCCACAATGACCAAGTTTAAGCAGTGAACATAAAATGCATGCTTTGCAACCTCTCTCACTTTGGCCTGTACCCCAGCACGTACTCCACTCATGACAGCGGCACCATTGTAACCCTGACCAACCAGATTTTTTCCGTACTCCAACCCATGTTTTTCAAAAAAATAAATGATCTTTTCAGAGTACCTGCATCTAGTTGATCTGCCTCAGATAATTCAATAAAGCTTTCGTGAACAGCACCCTCATAAAAGTATCTCAGAACAAATTAAATCTGCTCCTTTTTCTGAATATCTTTTGTCTCATCAACAATTATGGAGAATTGTTGACTTTCTTTAACCTCTTTGATAATATTGTCTTTTACCATTCCTGCTAAGCGTTGAAGTATTTCATTTTGTATCGGTTTACTTGTGTACATTGCATTTTTTGGCTGGTTTTGTAATCTCTTTCTGATCATTGGGTCATGTTTGGAAAGTAATTCCAACATTGACAGGAACATACCTTTTCTCTCAGAGTCTGTAGTTTCCCTATGGCCACGCTGAGCAGTGTTTTCAGTTGCAGTCACGATTAAAATTTCAGCTAATGCTTTCACAAAGTTTTGGTTTTCAGTCAGTTGTTTCTTATTTTTTTTCGTCCATTATTGCAACAAGTGAAGTGTTACTGTCTTGTTTTTTTTTTGTTCTCTGCCCATGCACACATTGCATTTTGGTGGTTCTCATATTTGGCATGTGAGCTAAAGCCACTGTCTTTAAAGCTCGCCTTTTTCCAGTTTCTGTAACCCTCCGTGGACGTGAACACACTTTTAGCGGCATCTGGTAAAGAAAAATGTCTACAAGCAAAGCAGTAAGCTGCATCTTTTCTTGCAGAGTACTCAAGCCATGTGAAAGTCTTGTACCACTCAGCGTGAAAGCTTCTTTTTGCTCCTCCATGTGTAGTCTTGGGGAAATTATTTAACTTCACTTGCTTTGGTCCTTCTTGCCAGGATTTTGATATATCTAAAAGGACAGAAAATATAAATTCCTTATGATTACAGTAGGCATCAGTTACAACTAATATTTCAGCATTGATACTGCAGCTATCCCTTATTTGACACGGAAATTCATAAATCATACCAAGTTGTTCTTGAGACGATAGCCTAACATCGCCCAGCTCCCTTTCAGTTTCTTTATTGTTGCTGTCACTCATCTCTTCTTCCACTGCAACTTCACAGTCCTCATCTGTCCCTTTGTCAACTTCTACGTCTTCCTCACTCACTCAGTCTGTCTATCTGTTCCTTCACATGTTCACTCTCCTGTTCTTTAAGCGTCTTCTTTGGTTGAAAAAACTGGTCTATGCTTTTCCGCTTCATTTTTAGGCTACAAGTGATTCATGTAATAAAATACTCAATTAAAATAAATATTTCATATTATCCAATGTCTCAAAAATACTTTACCTACTGCCACAATGGGAGATCAGGACCAACCCTCTCCTCTCTCATTCATTAGGTCATCATCATGTATAGAAAAAGAAAAGAGAAAGAGAAACACTTAGTCTTTGCCATTAAACAGTATTGTGGGGTCAAGTAAACATGTCCAGTATGTCAAACATTATTTATGCATGCATTTGATTTAAGATCTGTTTCGTTTTGATACATGAACACATCTTAAGTGTCAATAATTACGTTTTTTTTTTTTATGATTGAACGATATACATTTTATTTATATGACAGTAAAGTACCACACTGAGATTGAAATAATGCCTTACTAAACGTACTGCAATTAAAAGGAAAATAAAATGATGACGCCATCATGATATTCTCATTATTTTCCTATCATGATGCAACTGATCGAATTAGGACAAAGTTGGGTATGGGAGCAACTTAATACTTTAATAGAACGAGGGAGAGGGAAGAGACAGACTGATGGGCAGCCGCGGGAAGGACTTTAATCGTCGTCATTACCCGTAACCAGGAGAGATGGCACACAAGTGTCACAATGACTGCTCCGAAAACTTAGCTGTTAACCAACTAAAACTCATGTTGGTCCCTGCTTAAACCCGGTACTTTGCGGTCTGTACTTTACAGGCAAGCAGGGTCAAATGACTGACACAGTTTAGTCAGTTTAGTCTTCCCGTGCCTTTCCTTCTTCGAAACTTCCTTGTTACGATCCTAAGGGACATGTGTTTGGTTTGGGGTGTGTTTTTGTTCTTTTCCTCTCTCAGGTAGAAGCCCGTGTCTCAGTTGCATGAGTGAGTGGCCGCAGGTGTGCCTAATCAACTGATTGAGTGAGTGGCCGCAGGTGTGCCTGATCAACTGATTGAGTGAGTGGCAGCAGGTTAGCCTGATCAACTGATTGAGTGAGTGGCCGCAGGTGTGCCTGATCAACTGATTGAGTGAGTGGCCGCAGGTGTGCCTGATCAACTGATTGAGTGAGTGGCAGCAGGTGTGCCTGATCAACTGATTGAGTGAGTGGCCGCAGGTGTGCCTGATCAACTGATTGAGTGAATGGCCGCAGGTGTGCCTGATCAACTGATTGAGTGAGTGGCCGCAGGTGTGCCTGATCAACTGATTGAGTGAGTGGCAGCAGGTGTGCCTGATCAACTGATTGAGTGAGTGGCCGCAGGTGTGCCTGATCAACTGATTGAGTGAGTGGCCGCAGGTGTGCCTAATCAACTGATTGAGTGAGTGGCCGCAGGTGTGCCTGATCAACTGATTGAGTGAGTGGCCGCAGGTGTGCCTGATCAACTGATTGAGTGAGTGGCCGCAGGTGTGCCTAATCAACTGATTGAGTGAGTGGCAGCAGGTGTGCCTGATCAACTGATTGAGTGAGTGGCCGCAGGTGTGCCTGATCAACTGATTGAGTGAGTGGCCGCAGGTGTGCCTGATCAACTGATTGAGTGAATGGCAGCAGGTGTGCCTGATCAACTGGCCGCAGGTGTGCCTGGTCAACTGATTGAGTGAATGGCCGCAGGTGTGCCTGATCAACTGACTGAGTGAGTGGCCGCAGGTGTGCCTGATCAACTGATTGAGTGAGTGGCCGCAGGTGTGCCTGATCAACTGATTGAGTGAGTGGCAGCAGGTGTGCCTGATCAACTGATTGAGTGAGTGGCCGCAGGTGTGCCTGATCAACTGATTGAGTGAGTGGCCGCAGGTGTGCCAGATCAACTGATTGAGTGAGTGGCAGCAGGTGTGCCTGATCAACTGATTGAGTGAGTGGCCGCAGGTGTGCCTGATCAACTGATTGAGTGAGTGGCCGCAGGTGTGCCTGATCAACTGATTGAGTGAGTGGCCGCAGGTGTGCCTGATCAACTGATTGAGTGAGTGGCCGCAGGTGTGCCTGATCAACTGATTGAGTGAGTGGCCGCAGGTGTGCCTGATCAACTGATTGAGTGAATGGCAGCAGGTGTGCCTGATCAACTGGCCGCAGGTGTGCCTGATCAACTGATTGAGTGAATGGCCGCAGGTGTGCCTGATCAACTGACTGAGTGAGTGGCCGCAGGTGTGCCTGATCAACTGATTGAGTGAGTGGCCGCAGGTGTGCCTGATCAACTGATTGAGTGAGTGGCAGCAGGTGTGCCTGATCAACTGATTGAGTGAGTGGCAGCAGGTGTGCCTGATCAACTGATTGAGTGAGTGGCCGCAGGTGTGCCTGATCAACTGATTGAGTGAGTGGCCGCAGGTGTGCCTGATCAACTGATTGAGTGAGTGGCCGCAGGTGTGCCTGATCAACTGATTGAGTGAGTGGCAGCAGGTGTGCCTGATCAACTGATTGAGTGAGTGGCCGCAGGTGTGCCTGATCAACTGATTGAGTGAGTGGCCGCAGGTGTGCCTGATCAACTGATTGAGTGAGTGGCCGCAGGTGTGCCTGATCAACTGATTGAGTGAGTGGCCGCAGGTGTGCCTGATCAACTGATTGAGTGAGTGGCCGCAGGTGTGCCTGATCAACTGATTGAGTGAGTGGCCGCAGGTGTGCCTGATCAACTGATTGAGTGAGTGGCCGCAGGTGTGCCTGATCAACTGATTGAGTGAGTGGCCGCAGGTGTGCCTGATCAACTGATTGAGTGAGTGGCCGCAGGTGTGCCTGATCAACTGATTGAGTGAGTGGCCGCAGGTGTGCCTGATCAACTGATTGAGTGAGTGGCCGCAGGTGTGCCTAATCAACACTCAGTGCCTGGAGGATAAGAAGGCTTGATTTTCAAACTGCAGTATCAGAACATCTGTGAGCAGACCACTGCCAACCAGTCCAGTCCAGTCCAGTCCAGTCCACCGACACAGTGGGTTGAAAACTGACTTAGATCTTTTGTGAGTCCAGAACAGTGTCTGGCTTTGAACCTCCTCAGTGGAGAGAGGACTGTACATTGTTGCTCATTTAGTGTTGAACCTTGCTCCTTCAATTACTTAGCCTGTGTCTATTGTTGCCTTACATTGTTTGCTCGCTGTCTTCTGAGAGTAGTTTTGTATTGGTTTTCTTTTGTCAATATTGTAATAAATACACTTTTCATTTTGCACATTAATCTGACTTCCTGTCCTCTTTTGCCCTGGTTTATTTTAAATATTGTTGCTCCTCCTTCCCCCTGGACTTACCATCTGGAGGAACGTAACACTACCGAAAGCACTGCCACCGCTGTCCGCCATTTGGATTCACCGCGTTCGCATTAAAAACAAGAATACTTTTTTGGTTCAACATTAGCGAGGCGGGCTGTCCCATTGTAACATTATCGACCCTTCTGATAGAGTTGCATGTAAGCCATTTTTGAAAATATGATGTATAAAAGCGTGTTCTTCTTACCGTGTTTCGTCGTGTGTGTCCACGTGAGCCTCACTTGAAACTTGTCAAGAAAAGTTGAAAGACTGCTTGGCTGGACTAGAAACAATGACAGTGTTCTTAATACTGCATTAGCATGTCTTGATGGCGTCAAATCATGGCTCTCCCAAAATTGTCTCTTTTTGAACAGAGATAAGACGGAAGTTATTGTTTTCGGCTCCTCGGACTCTAGGGCAAGAAATTTACCTTCATTTCTCCACAAGTCCGGAATTTAGGTGTGGAGTTTGACAGCTGTCTGAAATTTGACAAACAAATCAGTTCTGTCATAGATTTGAGTTTTTTTGTTATTTTTTAAATCTACACTCACTTTCAAAAATCAAACCCTTTCTTTTGGAGAGGTCTCTAGAGGTTGCAATCCATGCTATCATCACGTCTCGGCTGGATTACTGCAACTCCTTCTATTACAGCATATCAAAGACTCAAATCTCCCGCCTACAAGTAGTTCAAAATGCAGCAGCTAGATTTCTGAAGGGACGTACAAAAAATGTCATCAAGCCACTTCCCTCCTGAAATCCCTACATCAGCTGCCGATTCACTACAGAATCGAGTTTAAGATCCTGTTACTCATCTAAAAATAATAATAATAATTTGTTACATTTATATAGCACTTTTCTGGGTACTCAAAGCGCTTTACATAGAAGGGGGCGGGGGGGAATCTCCTCAACCACCACCAATGTGCAGCATCACCTGGATGATGCGACTGCAGCCATACTGCGCCAGAACGCCCAACACACACCAGCTTACTGGTGGAGAGGAGACAGTGATGAAGCCAATCAGTATATGGGGATGATTAGGAGGCCATGATGGACAGAGGCCAATGGGCAAATTTGGCCAGGATGCCGGGGTTACACCCCTACTCTTTTTTCCGAAGGACATCCTGGGATTTTTAATGACCACAGAGAGTCAGGACCTCGGTTTAACGTTTCATCCGAAGTATAACAGTATAGTGTCCCCTTCACTATACTGGGCCGTTAGGACACACACAGGCCACAGGGTGAGCACCTCACTAACACCTCTTCCAGCAGCAACCTAGTTTTCCCAGGAGTCTCCCATCCAGGTACTGACCAGGCTCAACCCTGCTTAGCTTCAGTGGGCAACCAGTCTTGGGCTACAGGGTGATATGGCTGCAAGAAGGAGTCTTGATCTACAAATCATTAAATAATCTTGCTGCTACCTATTTGGAAAACTTACTCCAGCCCTACACTCCCGCAAGAGGTCTAAGATCAAAGGGGGAAATTGCTCCTCCAGATCCCTAAGACCAGAGGAAATAGAGCTTTTGAAGTGGTTGGCTCCTCTTTTTTGGCTCTCCTTGGCTTTTAATGTGTATTTCTGTCTGGTTCTTATGGTGATTCTAATTGTGTTTTTAATTTATTGTGTACCCTTATGCTTGAACTTGAACTTGAACAAGTCTCCTGCACAAACCCATATGGCCAGCTTTGTCTCCTCCCCACCACATGCCGCTGAGATGCATCCCAATCCTTAAGCAGAAGGAACCAGATGAATCATTCTGAATGAGACCTATCCACAATCTGACTAAACTGAATGAACACTGAAGTGACCTTACCTGACCAATGACACCAATTTATTTTTAGAGCAGCTTTACAGCAGAATGTAATTCTGTTTGCATCACTGAATATTTGTGTCCTGTTTATGTGGCTTATATTGCTTGACTTGTCTATCAAAACCATAGCATTTGTGTCTCCTTGATTTAAGGGCAGAGCAGCGATGACAGCTTCTTCAGCGTCCGTCTCCCAGAGAGCACGAATCTACACAAAGATATTTGTTTGCATGTTATTTTTTCTTAAGGCACTCCCCCCCCCCCTTTTTTTTACAGCATAAAAGAAAAAGAAGATTACCTTGAGGATTGATTTTGACTTTGACTTTGATTGCAGCTATTCCAGACCATGTCTTCAGCTGCTTGGTGTTATCAAATCTTCCAGACATCAAATACCTTTGTTTGAATTGCTTTTGTAGAGGCTTGGACATCTGTGTCAGTTTGTGCCATTTAGAACAGAAATCACATTTTGTCTCCTTTTGTGTCTGTGTTTTTTATTTATTTTTTTATTATTATTTTTTTGGCACAGGCATGATAAAAGATCAAGATTCAAGCACTTTATTGTCATTGTGTAGCACAACGAAATTACTCTTGTGACAACCCCAAATGTGCATTTCAAATCCAGAGAGAAAAATGTTAAAATATAAATACAATTTAAGGCAAAGTACAAGTAGTTGACAATACATATACTAAAATGCAATAGTTAAAGATAAAATAGTTAATATATACAAATAATTATCATAACAATACAATAAATGAAGCTAAGGAAACAGAAATCATCATACAAAATGTTTAAAGTTGTTCAGAATATTGGCAAAACGTCATATACAGTGTTAAATGCACGAGTGACCAACACAATTATTATTGCACAAATGTACAGCAGCATTAATTATTATTGCACGTATTATTGAACAACGTTGCCAACATAGCTTATTATACCTGCAGTTTTGTCACCCCAGGAGAGATCCTCTGTGAACTCCCAGGCACGTATGACCTCTCCTTTAATCGTTACTGGGCTGTGGGTGATCTTTTTAGTGCTCCTAAATTTCACAATCATTTCTTTGGTCTTTTTAATGTTTAAAACCAGATTGTTGATGTCACACCACACTGTCAGGCTCTGAACCTCCTCCCTATATGCAGCTTCATTGTTGTTTAATATGAACCCAATGACAGTCGTACCACTTGTTAAGTGGGCGGTCAATTTAAAGAGAATTGGAGATTGGTTACTGTCTTTATCAAACTGAGCAAAGTAGCTGTGAAGTTCTTCTGCAAGATTAGCATTATTGTTGGTTGGCATATGCTGTAAGACATTCTTCTTTTTATAATCCGTTATTGATCGGATGTCTTGCCTCATCGCCATGGATCGGAGTTATTGCCAAAATCCTCTTCAATCCGCTGTTTGTACTTTAGTTTTGCCTCTCTTGAGATTAGCTCTGCCAGTTCAGTAAGCAGAGATCTCCTGATTTAAAGGCGATGTCCCTTGCCCTGAGCTGCTGTTTTACTTCATTGTCAGCTGCAGTTGGTGTATATTTTTCACCCAAAATGACAAAGCACATCTGCAGAGAGATTGCTTTAGCTTGCTCAAGACTTTTGCAAAAGGGTAAAGCAAAACACACCAAAGTTGTGCAATCCTTTGTCCTTTGTCACTTTGCTGACTGCACAGACATGCACCACTGTGAACCTCAATAGGTTCTTCTGGAGTCTGTATTTTTCAGATTTTGTGTGCCCTTTGTAAGGGTCAACATTTTCTTTGTTGAATGATAGCAAAAACTCTAGCCCAAGGCCCAATTAAAATCTGTCTCGATGTAATGTAATCTGAGGTCAACTTGCAGACGTTGTGCTAATTGACAACAGCTCAGAAACTGGAAGCGGAGGTTAGTTTAATAAACAATCTCTGGGAGGCGTAGTACAGTACTTTCTTATCTTGATTGGGTATCTTGCTCACTATTCCTCTAGTTGCACCAAGATAGAGGGATGTGTTGTGGTTTTCCTGGAGCCGTGACACAAGGATTCCCATTCCCTGTCCGATGTACATTTAAACTGCAAAAGGATCGACTTGCAAATTCTGCATGTACCCAAGGGCTGTTGAAAAATCCCGTGTCACACTCTCTGAGTATTTTTTTTTAGTACAACATTGTCATGAAACCGGAGATTCCTTTTGAATAGGTTTGAGAACATTCCTTGTGAGGTATTTAGAAATGTTTCCAGCTATGAGCTCTGCAGTTTTCTGTATTTGAAATTCCATCTTTTATTGCCTTTGCGATGCAATTTTGCCTTGCGAGTGTAACTTGCCCTCTGAAATTGTAGTTCTGCTTTTGCATGTCTAACACGGCCAAATTGAGTGACGCCGATTTTCTGTTGTGTTGTACTGGCTCATTACAGGTAAACACATATTTGGCCTGGCAATCAGAGAATGTGCACACTGCCTTTATCTTCATATATGGTCCGTGTTTTTGATTTTGAGGACATCTAACTCTCTGGTAGTTTTAGTTCTCCTTCTTTAGGCGCTATTTTCCTCCAGTCTAGACTATTTATGTGAATTTTGAATTGCTTTTTACCAGGTGTTGCTGATGTCCATTAGCTTTTTTTCCTCTTTTGTCCTGTTTTCTCTGGTCCACCATTGCTGTCATCCTCAGGCTCTACAACAAGCAGTAATTCAGTTCATTGCTTTCCTCAGCCATGTCATTGCATAGATAAACATGGTCTGATAATTCATCTGTATTGTCTTCCTCATTCTTATCCAGGTGGTCAGTAAGCTTAATTGTTTTTCAGAAATGTATAAAAACTACTGATTGCACATTTTTTACTTGAATGCAATTGTTAATGATGTTTTTTGCAACAAGTCCTCCAACCCATACAACCATTTTAGGTCATTTGTCAATACCTTCAAATACGACACATAAGAGTGTTTGCGGTTGGCGCCCCCAGCTGGAGATATGGAGAACTTCAACATAAAGTTTCGCCTCAATGCATTATGTTCTTTATTTTATTTACCTGCTAGTTTACGTCAAACTCTCCCAACTATTAGAAGTGGTTTATTGCTATAAAAAGATATGGATTTTTGATGACTTCATCTCACGTACAGGTAGGGTTGCCATCCGTCTCGTATAGTCCCGTGTTTATGAATGAAATTGTCATGTTTCAAATCAGTATTTCAAGCTGTGTGAAGTTCAAATCATTCAAACGGACGCCAGCATTATAAAGTTAGTTTTCATTGTGATATTAAATTTGAAATTCGCCTGTACTGGGAAAGGAATCATGCAAAAAGTCCACACAGTTACTATGTTTTACCATAGTAACTGTCGATCCACCATGTCATAGTAAAAGCACAGTAACCGCATCCCATTCCATGCTTCTTCCACTGTAACTGTAACCACAACACTAACCATGCTTTTACCACAGTAACTGTGTTTTTATTGTGTACTATTGTAGTTAAAGCTCAGTAACACAACATTTACCACGCTTTTACCACAGAAACTGTGGTTTCACTGTGTAGCCTAATATTTGTAAACCACAGTAACACAACACTCAAACTGGCTTTAAGAATGCTCTGCAATAATTGGGTTCACCTGAATAACCCTCCGGGGCAGGTAAGCGTGGCTCTGGCTGACGACTCGGATCTCTGGAAGTGGGCTGAACGGGCGGTGTGGGCGGCGCAGCGGGACTCTTGAGCTGCTGGAGCTGTTGGGTGAGCTCGGACACCTGCGTCACCAGAGCTTGCACAGCATAACCCGTGTTCGAAATGTGTTCTTCCTGTTGATCCATGCGTGCAATACTACGCGAAATGATTTCACTCAGACTTGTTGAACTCGCTGCATCCATACTGTGGTCAGATCGCTCTGTCATGATAATAAATGGAGGATACAAGATGCAAGTACAACAGTTTATTTATAAATGAAGTGTAGTCCGACAGGCAACTCGCTCGGTGATGTCAGAAGTGCAGAGAGAATCCACTAGAAATCCAGCATGCAGTAACAAACTCCAGATGAACAGTAAACCCAGGGCAGAATGCAGAGCAACAGGAACGAGAAACCAACATAGGTAAGGAGAACGTACTCGGTTACTAATGTAACCTCGGTTCTCTCTAGAAGAGGGAACGAGTATTGCGTAAGTAGCTTACGCATCGGGAAAGTCTTCTTTCTTCGAGATCTGAAGCCAAAAAATTATCCTTAATTTTGTATTCATTGTCAACGCAGTGCAGCAGCCGACAGACCTAGGCAGGCTAAATAAGCGTGCTCATTGGCTGCTCGGCTGCAACTGCTTAAGCCTATCGGTGAGCGCTCTGAACGCGGCAACCAATGAGGGCGCTTCGCGCCCTCCACACCCTTCTAACCGTCAGAATGGGCGTGGTCAGCGTGTATATATTCAGCGCTCACAGGCTAAAATTCTGGTTTTCGCAGTCTGAAGCGCAAAAGCTCGTGGCACGACACGGCAGGTTACGCAATACTCGTTCCCTCTTCTAGAGAGAACCGAGGTTACATTAGTAACCGAGTACGTTCTCTTACGAGAGGTTCTCTCGTATTGCGTAAGTAGCTTACGCATCGGGAACCCTTTGTCAACGCCGTGTGCGCCGAGCATCCAGCCCATGAATCCCAGGGGAACCGGGGAAAACACTCTGCTGGGAAATGTGGCCGGTCGGAGAGACGGGCCAGCGCAGTACATGCACTTCATGCAGCATATGAAATAGAGCGGCGCGGCCGGTCTATAAACATAACAGTACAAACAGTAGGGCCGGCGGAGCGAGCCCATACAGCACATAAGCACTCATAAGGGTAGGAGAAAACGACATAGTCGGTCTCACATGAAGAGAAAAATTCCCGCGCGGCAGAGAATAATGCGGGCGGCCAGCAACGCGGGCCAGCACCGATAACAGCGCGTAACGGGAAATAGGAAACAGAACGGATCAGCCGGTCTGAGTCAAACACTTCACCCTGAGTAGTTACCAGAATAGCGCCAGCATATGAACGTAGTCTGCACACGGGAGCTGGGCAGAGCATACATGTCACTTATACTGACAATATTTTTGCCTGTAGGGCAGGAACTTCCAGGTTATAAAACCTCACGAATGTTGACGGGGAGGCCCAGCTCGCCGCCATACAAATGTCGTGGATAGAAATTCCGCTGGACCAGGCCCACGACGAGGCCATGCCTCTAGTGGAATGGGCTCTGATGCCCAGAGGGCACTGCAGGTGTTTGGAGGCATAAGCTGCTGCTATCGCATCCACTATCCACCTGGACAAGCTCTGCTTCGAGGCGGCAAGACCTTTGGTGCGTCCGCCGAAGGAAACAAAGAGCTGCTTTGAACGCCTGAAAGCGGCGGAGCGCGTGATGTAAACTCTCAGCGCCCGGACAGGGCATAGGAGGTTATCACTGTCCCCACTATCGGATGCTGGCAGAGCCGAGAGGGAAATAACTTGTGCCCTAAACAGGGTTCCAATCGCTTTGGGGATGTAACCGTGCCTCGGTCTGAGAATGACTTTCGAGTCATTCGGCCCGAACTCGAGACATGCAGGGCTAACAGATAGCGCGTGCAAATCACCCACTCGTTTGACTGAAGACAGAGCTATCAGAAAAACGGTTTTAAGCGACAGATACTTTAGATCCGCGGATTCAAGCGGTTCAAAGGGAAAAGCCTTTAGGGCCGCCAGGACCAAGGACAGATCCCACGAGGGAACCGAGGGGGGCCGCGGGGGATTCATCCGTCTAGCTCCTCTGAGGAAGCGGATAATGAGCTCATTCCTTCCCATTGCCCGGCCGCGCGTCGTCTCAGCGAACGCTGTAATAGCGGCCACATATACTTTGAGCGTGGAAGGGGATCTGCCCTTTTCCAACAGCTCTTGTAAGAAGGAGAGCACCCGCGGGACCCCGCATGCGCGCGGATCCAGGTTTTGAGTAGCGCACCATTTAGAAAACACCAACCATTTAGACGCATAGAGCCGTCTCGTGGAGGGGGCTCTCGACTGTGTGATCGTGTTCACGACCCCTTCTGACAGGTCAACGGGTATCCGTTGATCACCCATGCATGCAGCGACCAGCGCTCTGGATGGGGATGCCAGATCGATCCAGCGGCTTGGGAGAGGATCCTTCCTCACCGGGATCGGCCACGGGGGTGAGTGCGACAGCCTCACTAGCTCTGGGTACCAAGTTTGGTTTTCCCATCGCGGGGCTATAAGCAGCACTGAGTGGTGCGTTTCTCTGATCCTCTAAATGACCTGTGGCAACAGGGAGATCGGAGGAAAAGCATACAGCGGGAGGCTGGGCCATGTCTGGGACAGCGCGTCTTCGCTCTTCAAATAAAACTTCAGGCATTGAGCATTGTCTTTCGACGCAAAGAGGTCGATTTCCGCTCTGCCGAATAGGCGCCAGAGAAACTGGACTGTCTGGAGGTGCAGAGACCATTCTCCCGGGGGAATGTTGTCCCTGGACAGTCTGTCTGGACCGACATTCAGGTGGCCCGGTACGTGCGCGGCTTTCAGCGAGCGCAGCGAGCGGTAAGCCCACACGAGAAGGCGTTCTGTCAGCCTGCACAGATTCCTGGATCTGACACCGCCCTGTCGGTTCACATAGGATACCACGGACATGTTGTCCGAGCGGACTAGCACATGGTGATCCCGTATGAATGGGAGGAAGCGCCTGAGCGCGTTCTCGACCGCTATCATCTCCAAACAGTTTATGTGGAGGCATTTTTCCCGGTCTGACCATAGGCCAAAAGCCGGTTTGCCCTCGAACAGAGCGCCCCAGCCTGAGGTGGAAGCGTCCGTTGAGATAATTTTGCGGTGTGAGATAGCTCCCATTGTCACTCCCCGCTGGTACCAGTCGGCCGCTAACCAGGGCTTCAGAGCTGAAACGCAGCTCTGAGTCACTCTGATGCGAATACCGCCGGAAGCCCATGCTCTGTGAGGCACTCGGGCATTCAGCCAGCATTGTAGCGGGCGCATTCGTAAAAGACCCAGCCGAAGCACTGCTGCGGCTGAGGCCATACAACCCAGTAGCCTCTGAAATGTTTTGAGAGGTACGGTGCTGCCCGGCCGGAGAGACGCGGCCAGGCGTCGAATGCAGCGCGCGCGCTGTGTCGACAGGCGGGCCGTGTACTGATATACCTGACCGTCGAAGGCGAATCTCAAGAATGGCCTGTGACGGGGTATTATCAGGATCTGAAAAGCACGCGTCTTTTAGATCGAGAGATATAAACCAGTCCCTCGGGCGAATTTGCGCGAGAATTTGTCTGGTTGTGAGCATTTTGAACGGTCTTCTCATAAGAGCCTCGTTCAAACGTCTCAGATCCAAAATTGGTCTGAGTGCTCCGTCCTTCTTGGGAACGAGGAAATAACGGCTGTAAAAGCCCGACTCGCTCATGGAAGGGGAAACCGGTTCCATAGCCCTTTTGCACAGAAGTGTAGCTATTTCTGCTCGAAGTAGATGTGCTACTTCCCCATTCACTCTGGTCTCGATACGCGCTTGAAAGCGCGGAGGGCGGCGAGCGAACTGCAGAGTATAGCCCTGTTTTACTGTGCTTAGCACCCGTTCTGATGCGCCTGGAATAGTTTCCCACGCTTTTGCGTGTGCAGCCAGGGGCAGAATGGCCTCCGGGCTCCGATCGCCGCGCATCGCGGGCTCGAGAGCTCGAAACGGAGGGGCGGGCGCGGCGCGCGCGCTCTTGGTGCTTAGGTACGGCAGATCGCACGCAGCGATAGCTGGCCGTTTTACACACAGTGTCCCGGTGGCTTTAGACGGGGAACATAGAGTGTGAGGCGCGACGCGCGATGGCGGCGTCGGGGCGAAAATGTTCGTTAGTATGTGTGAGCGCTCGAGGGCGGGCACAGGAGTTACATTCAGGGGCGGGCGCGGCGCGCGCGCTCTTGGTGGTTAGATACGGCGGATCGCACGTGGCGATAGCTGGCCGTTTTACACACAGTGTCCCGGTGGCTTTGGACGGGGAACATATAGTGTGAGGCGCGAAAATGTATGTGTGAGCGCTCGAGGGCGGGCACAGGACTCACATTTAAAACATGACCGGTCGTGCAAGGCCGTGTGACAGAGCGGGCAGTGAGTAGGTGTGGGCACGGAGAAGTGGACACGTGACCTACTTTTAACACTAAAGCAGCTTTTGCCTGCTTCATGAGAGTGGGCTCTGTGAGAGACACGGGATGTATAGTGCTTGTGTACAGGGGTGAGCACAGAACGTGGGCACATTCACTGTACTAGAAACACATACGGCGTCAGCCGTGCAACCAGACATTATGCTCTTTTGACATTTTTCTGGGTTGCCGTGAGAACGGCGGATGCGCGCAGGCGAGCGAGTAGATACCGGCTCGTTGACTGCGGGGTAAACAGCTGCAGTAGCCGTGGCAACGGGGACTGACAGAGCGTTAAGCTTCGACGGTGGTCCAGCCGCAGGGCTGCGGGATTTAACCGTCTTTTCTTCTCTCGTGTTTAGACGCTCAAAAAATACTCGAGCACCCTGAGAAGGTGTGGTGCGAGGGGCGGGTTCGCTTTCTGTAAGTAAGAAAGACTGGCCGCGAGCTCGGAGAAGCAAGCAGCATACATTTTATTTTCCCCGAGAGCTGGGATCGAACGCGGGTCTCTCGCATGAAAGCGTATGATTCTGCCACTGAGCCACAGGGGAATCACATAGGCTTTCAGTTAGCGCGAGCATATAAAAAGCGACCTCATGTGTCGCGTCGGCGTTCGTTTGCAGGCGAGCGTGTGTTTAAAACAGGCTCGTTTACTGCAATAGTAATATTTCCAGTCGCCTGAACTTAAGAGGGGACTGAGAAATGTGTGAGGATTGGCGGTTGTCCAGCCGTAGCGAGACTAACACACTCTCTTCTCTTTTCGCCGGTGAGTGAGGCGCGCACGCTGAACGCTGCTCGTGACCGTCCGCTTTGTCATCCCTTGAACGGCGCAATCTGCACGGCCCAACGAGGGAGAGAGCGGGCTTGTTTTCTGTAAGTAAGAAAAACTGGCCGCGAGCTCGGAGAAGCGAACAGCATAAACTTTAACTGCCGCGAGAGCGGGGACCGAACCCCGGTCTCTAGCTTGACAGTCTAGGATTCCGCCACTGAGCCACAGGGGAGAATACATTAGTACGCGGTTAGCGTCATCATGTCTTGTGACAGCGTTTGCTTGCAGGCGAGCGTGTATTTATAACAGGCTCGTATACTGCAATAGTAACAATTCCAGTCGCCTGAACTTAAGAGGGGACTGAGAAATGTGTGAGAATGGAGGTTATAGTCCAGGCCACGGCGGGACGAAAACACTCTGTTCCCCTTTCACCAGTGACGCGCGAGGACGGAGTAGCTTTCTTGTAACGTAAAGAGAGCTCAGACCGTCCGCTCCTGCCATCCCTTGTGAGCGGCGCAGTTTGCGCGGCTCGAACAGAGGGAGAGGAAACTCGCTCCGAGACCGTCCGCTCCTGCCATCCCTCGTGAGCGGCGTATTGCACGGCTCGAACAGAGGGAGAGGAAACTCGCTCCGAGACCGTCCGCTTCTGCCATCCCTTGTGAGCGGCGTATTGCACGGCTCGAACAGAGGGAGAGTACGGGTATCTATCACATTCACCTCATCTCCTGACGCGGCGGCGGCGCGGGCAGAGCCGGCGGTTGAGCGGCCGGGAGGGAGAGGGCGAGAGAGAGCTCGAGGGAGAGGTTCCGGCGAGCTCCTCAGTCACAACAGTCTCCGGTGGTCGCTGCGAGCGGCGCTTCTTATTGCGCGGCCCGGCAGGGACAGGCGGAGCGACAGCTTGGTCGAAAGCTTCAAGTCGAGCCCGCAGGGTCGACATTGAAAGCTCTTCGCACTCGGAGAGTGCGGTGGCGGCGTGCCCGCGGCCCAGGCGGAGAGCGCAGAGAGGTGGCGGTCTCCGTTGCTGAGCGGGGCGCGGCACGAGCCGCAAAAACGAGGCGTTTTAACAAAAACGCCTCGTGCTCTTTTAGAGTACACACAGAAACAGTAATAATGTAAAGGATATGTCGCCGGATAGCGTAGCAGGCACGGATGGCTGAAGGCGGCGAAGACGGCCGGCTTCCTCAGGCGCTGTCCTAAGCTTGCTGGTCGCTGGTTTCAACGGCGGCGGCTCTCAAGATCCAGCGATGCGAAGAGCGTCGCTGAAGACAAGAAAATCGGAATTTTAGCCTGTGAGCGCTGAATATATACACGCTGGCCACGCCCATTCTGACGGTTAGAAGGGTGTGGAGGGCGCGAAGCGCCCTCATTGGTTGCCGCGTTCAGAGCGCTCACCGATAGGCTTAAGCAGTTGCAGCCGAGCAGCCAATGAGCACGCTTATTTAGCCTGCCTAGGTCTGTCGGCTGCTGCACTGTGTTGACAATGAATACAAAATTAAGGATAATTTTTTGGCTTCAGATCTCGAAGAAAGAAGACTTTCCCGATGCGTAAGCTACTTACGCAATACGAGAGAACCTCTCGTAAGAGAACAGGACACCGGTAATTCTCACAACGATCTGACAACACAAGACACCAAGCAATGAACATATATAGGCATGGCTGATAGGCAACAGCTGGCGCTGTTAATTACGGTGATTGGCAATCACCCTGACACACACACACACACACACACTGACATACAGGCAGAAAGAGAGACAGTGAATTCATGAACCGTGACAATAGTTTTTGGCAGTTTGTTGTGCTTGGCCAGTAACGGTACTTACAGTTTTTTACAATCGCTATGACAGATTTTTCAATACATTTAACAAGTTTCCTAAACTCTTAACGCACCAACACACCTAAAACACACAATTGGCAAAACGGTTAATTTCATGCTCAAAATCACACATTATAAACTAAACTGCAAAACTAATTTTCAAAATACAATAATACACTAACACAATACACCATGTCTACCAAAACATTAACACATGTTCTCTTCCACCAGGAACATTTAGTCAATCATAGCACAATGTCATAAAAAACACTAACATCAGATGGAATTACAGAAACTGCATTATTTTATGTGTCAGGTCTGCCCTTATACAACAGACATATTATTCTATAGGTATATTATACTATATCTATTATATCTATAGATAATGTATTGATCATAGATTGTGTTTGCACTGCAGTTTCTTTTGAAGTCTCTCTACATTTTTGTTTTGTTTGTAATGTAAATGCATGCATTTTGTTGTTGTTTTTTTGCAGCAGAAATTCAATACAACAAAATAAATGACCCTTCTTAGAGTAGCTTTATGGAATGTATGGTTTATGAAAAAAAGAAGACAGAGACAGAATTACTGCTGTAACGGCTTTATTTGCAACAGGACATTTTTGCAAGATAACAAAAATATGCAATATAGCTGCCATTAACAGGTATCACTGTATGTGAAAATACTAAATATATAAACAGAAAAGGTCATCTTCTAATCTGCCCAGTCTTCTGCATTTGCATTTTGGCAGTAAAAATCCATTGTTTTGTTCTTGTTTGATCTTGTGTGTAAAAGAAGTTCAAGCATTTTAAATTTGTGTTAATTGTATGCATTTTGTGTTAAAGCAACAAGAAATGTGTTAATAGTATAGCTTACACAGGCGGATGTAGTGCTAACTGTGTTAAGAGTTTTGGAAAATTGTTAAATGTATTGAAAAATCTGTCATAGCAATCGTAAAAAACTGTAAAGGAGTAGTTCACTTTTAAAAAAACTTTTGCTGATAATTTACTCACCCCCATGTCATCCAAGATGTCCATGTCTTTCTTTCTTCAGTCGAAAAGAAATTAAGGTTTTTGATGAAAACATTCCAGGATTTTTCTCCATATAATGGACTTCAATGGGGTCCAAACGGTTCAAGGTCCAAATGCCAGTTTCAGTGCAGCTTCAAAGGGCTTTAAACGATACCAGACGATGAATAAGGGTCTTATCTAGCGAAACGATCGGTCATTTCAAAAATAAATAAAAAAGTTTAAGTTTTATAAGCACAAATGCTCACCTTGCTCTGTTCTGTGATGCGCGTTCGTGACGTCACGTAATACGCAATTACGTTGAAAAGGTCACGCTTGAAATTTTCTTTTAGGCTTTTTAATATTAAAACACCCAGGATACGCACACGAAATGGGCATTTTAAACGATAAACTGACACAAAGACATTTGAATATGTGTATGGTCCTCCTTCCGCACATTTGTAAACACTTACTCAGTACTTCTGTCTACGTCAAGCGTGACCTTTTCAACGTAATTGCGTATTACGTGACGTCACGAACGCGTATCACAGAACAGAGCAAGGCGAGCATTTGTGCTTATAAAACTTAAACTTTTTTATTTATTTTTTTAATGACCGATCGTTTCGCTCGATAAGACCCTTATTCATCGTCTGGTATCGTTTAAAGCCCTTTGAAGCTGCACTGAAACTGTCATTTGGACCTTGAACCGTTTGGGGCCCATTGTAGTCCATTATTTGGAGAAAAATCCTGGAATGTTTTCATCAAAAACCTTAATTTCTTTTCGACTGAAGAAAGAAAGACATGGACATCTTGGATGACATGGGGGTGAGTAAATTATCAGCAAAAGTTTTTTTTTTAAAGTGAACTACTCCTTTAAGAAGCTCTTTCACCCCTGGCGTCCATTCCACAAGGCAGGCAGGACAAACTTTACAGGGCAAACAGACATCATATCATCCTGTGAAAACAGAGACACATTAAACATGTTTCACAGAATCAACTTTTTCCAACTCAACTGTCCATTATTCATTCATTGTAGTATTTGATATGGTATAAACATTTGGTCAAGAGAAAAGCTTTGCCTTGATTGCAGTTGTTAATTTCTGCGGTACAACAAAACAAAAAGCAGGACTTTCCAAACTTACCATTCATGGTGACCACAGAAATATGCTTGCCAGAGGTGACCTCAATCTCATGGGTGCACTCACATATTGCCCTACGTGCGGGCAAGGGCAACTGACATACTGTTACATTTTTCCTGATTGAAAATTCAAAACCAACATCTACAAAATAGACCACTCTATCATATGCCATCATCACTGTTTTCTTACTAATAGCACGTTACATAGTCAAAAGACAAACAAAAACAATTTCTTCAGTCAAAGAGTGATTCAAATTAAGAGTTTAAACCTTTTCCATTGACAAAGTCTATCAACAAAGAATATTTGTGGAATTACTCTTTACTAGTCAACAGAAATGTTTGAATGAACATACTCTGCTCACAAAAGTGAGGCTGGCCATTTTCACCCATCACCACAGCCTTTGTGGGGGGGAATAGGCTCCAGGTAGCCATGGAATAGTGCCTCCCTGTCGTGGACCTAGGGCTGTCACTTTACGTTCGAAAATCGATTGCACAAGTTTCGAAAACGAAAATAGGGAATCAATTTTAACGGTCTTTTCTCAGAGTTCGTCCAGCTCGTCACGATACGCCCGAAGCGAACGCGCATCACACAGCAACTGCAGGTTCTGACAAACACACATTACAGCAAATTATACTTTTGCATAATGTGTCTCTTTTTACTACAAAACTGTGAATTCTGCCAGTATTCAGACAGTCTCATGCATACAGATACAGATTCGGGCTACGGTCTACAATCGCCTACGTAGGCGAAGTTTTCTAATGATAAAAAATACTTAATACTGAATGGTACGACAATAGTCTGACTTTGACCATGCCACACACTACAGTGTCCATTCAATGTTGGTGTAATGTATTTGGACTTTCTCATGGTATAACAAACCATTGTAATTAAAAATGTGATGTCCGCAACACTGCTCTTTGCTCCCGTATTTAATAAAAAAATGCAACGTTTCGACCCTGCTGGGTCTTCTTCAGGCAAAATCACAAACCATGGTATCACAAACCAAGTAATATGCTTCCGATAATAGACCAGTTTGAAATGAAGAGTCTGGAGTGTCTATCACTTCCAAACTAGGCAAGAATTAACTACTCTGCAAAAGCAAAACAGTGCAGAATTGTCAAAAATCAGAATATAATGCACATGTTCTGTCTACAACAACAAAATACAAACACAAACCACTTTAATGTAGGTTACGTGGAGAAGAAGTGTGAGACATCAACAACAATGAATCAAGGAAAAGTTTAGCAAGGTCATTAGAAAAGTTGTTGATATGGAGGAATAGGAAATGTAGTCATAGGGATAATACAGACATACTCACCAAGACTTGCAGTCAGCTCTTCTTCTATCTGACGGACTTCCTCAGACACTGGGTTCAATCGAACTTCGGAAGCTGTAGAGGCCAATACATTTGGTTATCTATTCTATCAGGGTCTTAAAGCATCATATATTTTAGTCTAGAAAATTCACAAAATTCCATCATACATCTGGCAAAGTGAGCTCAAACCATCTTTATATAGGGTGACCAAACATCCTGTTTTCCCAGGACATGTCCTGTTTTCACGTCCTGTCCTGGCCATCCTGTCTGTTTTTTATAAAGTGATGAAAATGTCCTGGTTTTCGTTATTTTTCATTGGGCCATTAAGCGTGTACTTTAAATACATGATTGTCTTTACACACAAAACATATGAAACCAGCCTCGGCTTCGCACCGTCTTATAATCAGCGAGTTCCTCAATCCGCAGCGGCAAGCAGAGAGCACGTCAGAATACAGAGGCCTGTGTGTGTGTGTGTGTGTGTGTGTGTGTGTGTGTGTGTTCATCTCAGCCTCATTGGTCTGTCACTGCTCCTCAATGTCAGAATATTTGAAATCAAACCATCTTTACACCCACCAACATTTAGAGAATTATCGTTATTAAACTATGACAACAGTGCTATAAATAACAAACCTAATGCACAGCGTTCTGCTTTTTGATGTTTCTCACGACTGTGACTTGTGGCCGCTGCGCTTGCGACTGCTTTCTTTCTTAGTCCTTTTAGTTTTTTGAGGGAACTTGGCTTTCCGTTGCCATTGCAGCCGATATGAAAATAAAAATACTAATGTTTTCTGATAGAATATTAGACTAACTTATGGTTATGTTTACTTAATGGATGCTTTTTTCCAAAGTAACAAACAATAAAAAACACAAATCAAAACCAACAAAATATAAAATACTACACTACCAATGTGCAATAAAACATCATACCTCAACAGCAACTACAACAAACAAACAATATGTAATACCAATAGTGATTTTCATAGACATGGGTGTAAGTTGATCAAAATTTGTCTCACCCTGGCCTCACGGAGAAGAGCCTTGATTATTTCAGCAGCCATATGACCCCTGACCTCACTGGGATCTTCAAAGACACTTGAGTGGTTTTCCGACATGGTGCACAGATACAACAATACAATACAAAAATACAGACAATAAACACACAATGTAACAGACTTTGCAGTGATAAATCTTCAAATTAGTTTTTGTATACATTTTTGATATTTCTTTGAGTTTAAATAGGTTTAAGAAATACATTATCTGTCTTACTAAGGAGGGACTTTTATTTTGACAGGTATTGTAGTCTAAGGAGCGATACGGGGATGGAAAGGGAGAGCATGCAGTTCCCTTTCGAGAACGGTCACTTCGTATTGCGTAGCTATACGCAGTGGGGAAACTCCTTTTCCTCGATTTACTGAAGCCTAAAATGTAAAACGCATTTGCAGTTGCACAGCTAGCACAGCGAGTGTCTGGCTCACTCATTGGCTGTGCTGCGGCAACTGCACATCCAATGGCGCGCTCTAACAATGTGATGCTTGATTCTATGGCGAAGACTTGCAGAGGATTCAGAGACGCGAAGATGTCGCTGAAGGAGTAAAATCTGGTAAAATAGCGTTTTCGGGGACTAATATAGGTTAAGGCCACGCCCCCTTGGCTGGAAAGAGCCTGCTTCCTTCCAAGGGGGTAATCTTTCAGAAAAAACTGAAGCTTCCCCGGGCACCGCCATTGATTAGCGGACCATCACCTGCTGTTAGCATTCCATTGACTCCCATTCATTTTGGCGTCACTTTGACAGCGAATAACTTTACATCCGAGGCGTTTAAAGACTCCATTTGTCCATTATTTATTTCTAAAGAAACACGAAAATGTATAAAAGACTTCATTACCTTGTATCTTACGTTATGGCCCCGTAGAAGCAGTTTTTGTAAAAATAGGCCAATGATTGCGTCATAACCACGCGACTCTCTGTCGCACAGTAGAGATTACCGTATGGACAGGAGGAGAAGCTCGCGGGCAATCGGGGGGACATGGAGGCAAATGTTTGACCCCGCCCCCCATCTAAACCCAGCATGAGTGCAATTGGACGAAGCATGGCCAGCTAGTCATGTTAAATTACGATTCTAACAAAGCTATAGCTGCAGTCAAGGGGCCCGCTGTAAACCGTGCACCGCTGCAAACTATCACTGTTCTCACAGCAGCTCAAACAGAGTGAGAAATAAATGTTCCCCCACAGCCCCTGCTCACAGGTGGCTGGGAACGTTCTCAAATCAGTCATTAGGCCCGTTACAAGTGCGCGCTACTCATACCGCACACTATCACTGCAGTCAGTGCGCCCGCTACAACGCATGCGCCACCACTGATAGTCACTGCTCAAAAACCCATGACACTTCTCACAGCTCCCTGTTTAGCTCAGGCGGCTGGAGATTGTATTATTGTAAACAGGCCTGCTGCACTGCGCACGCCTCTACAAACTAACATCGTTTTCATGGCGACCCACGGTAAGCACAAAAAGAGTATGTTTCACAAACACAACACACGGGTTCACGGTCCCCCTTCATTAGGCGGCCCCCTCCCAGTTGTTACACTGACTTTCCCCCCAGGCAAAAGCCTGTACAGTCAGTCCAACACTCAGTATGTGCACAAATCACAATGTAAGGGTATCAGGTCCCCCTGTGTTAGACGGCCCGTCCCAAAATGTATGTCAAACCTTAGCCACACGGGCGTTGGCCTGGCAAGCCATCCCCGGTGTGCCAAGTTGGGTTATAAACACAATAAAGCGAGGCTACTCGCTCCAATTCGCTCGCAGACCCCCAAAGTTTCAGGCGGTTATCGAGACTTCGGTGAGAAGCAAAGAGGGTCATGTGCTTCGCTCTGAAATACAGAATCTGTTAGCAAAAGGGGCGATAGAATTAGTCCTGCCTGCGCTAAAACACTTCAGTTTTACAGCCGCTATTTTCTAGTCCCGAAAAAAGACAGCGGTCTAAGACCCATAATAGATTTGACATATTTGAACAAGGCTTTCATGTGACGGCCTCTCAAAATGTTGACTACCAAACATATCCTCGCACAAGTTCGCCCGGGGGATTGGTTTACCCCTCGTCACAGGCCATTCTTGAGATTCGCTTTAGAGGGGCAGGCTTATCTGTACACCGTTCTGCCGTTCGGTCTGTCCCTAGCACCCCGTAAACTTACGAAGTGCATGGATGCAGCGCTCTCTCCTCTGAGGCATCAGGCAGTGCGCGCGCTAAATTATCTTGATGACAGAAACCTGGCTAAAACCAAACGATTACATTACTTTAAATGAGTCCACCCCACAAGATTACAGTTATAAACATGAACCTCGTCTGAAACACAAAGGGGGAGGTGTCGCTGTAATTTATAGTAATATTTTCAAAATCACTAAGAAACCTAGTTTTAAATATACTTCTTTTGAAGTGTTGGTGCTTAATGTAAAAATATATAGTGTAAATGACAAATCACGTTTGAGATTTGTGCTGGCTACTGTATACAGGCCACCAGGGCACCATAGGTCAGGTCAGAATTTGCTGACTTGCTGAGTTAGTATTGGCTGCAGATAAAGTCCTAATTGTTGGTGATTTTAATATACATGTAGATAATGAAAAAGATGCATTGGGATTAGCATTTAAAGATATTCTGAACTCTTCTGGAGTTAGACAACACGTGTCAGGACCTACTCATTGTCGTAATCATACTCTAGATCTAATATTATCTAACGGACGGAATAGATGTTGATGCTGTTGAAATTCTGCAGCAGAGCGATGACATCTCAGATCATTACCTAGTCTCGTGTAAACTTCATTTAGCCAAGGCAAAATGCAAGGCTGCAGACTCCGTGTTACAAATATGTTAGACCTATCACTTCTGCCACTAAAGATTGCTTTATCAATAATCTTCCTGATCAGTTTCATCTTCTCAGCATCCCAGATGGCTTAGAAGAACTAGATATTGCGACAGAAACTTTTAACTCTCTCTTTTCCAGCACTTTAGACACAATTGCTCCCTTGCGCTTAAAGAAGATTAAAGAAAATAGTCCAACGCCATGGTAAAACGAGCACACTCGGGCCCTTAAGAGAGCAGCCAGAAAAATGGAGTGCAACTGGAAGAAAACAAAACTAGAGGTATTTTGCATTTCATGGAAAGAGAATAAATGGCATTTATTGCTATAGGAGAGGAAGAATTCGTTAAACTCATTAAATCATCTAAACCGACAACATGTTAGACCCTATACCGACTAAGCTACTAAAAGAGATGCTTCCAGAGGTCATAGATCCTCTTCTTAAGGCCATTGCACACCAAGTCCAATATTCGCATCTGAATTTTTCGGACGTTAAAAAATAATTACGACCTCACGTTATGTCAATCACGCTTGCACACTGCCTCCGAAACTTTCGTCCGTAATAAAAATATTCGGATTGGATTCGATTTTCTGCGTTTTTCGCATCCACGGGCAACGTTTTGAGAGGATTTTTGACTATTCAGAGCCACCGTACAAGCAAACGACAACATCCAGAATGGCGTCTGACAAGTTGATACACTTGGTCTCGCAGCACAAAGCACTGTATGATAAACAAAATTCGGAATACAAAGACACAGAATATAAAGACAGATTGTGGCAGGTGATTGCTGAACAGCTTGGGAAACAGGATGGTAGGCATTAATTTCAAAACAAAGTGTGTACGAAAGTGTATAGTATTGTGTTCAAGTTAGCTATACACTTTTGCTAATGTCATTCATTCGTAGTGAATAATGAACCAGGGTTTATTCATTCAGTTGCTAGCATACTTGGACTTTAATAGAATACATGCAAACCTCTGGTCACCTAAATTACTGCAATATAAACTATATATATATATATATATATATATATATATATATATATATATATATATATATATATATATATATATATTATGTTACAATACATGATATTAGTATATGATAATACATATTATGAATAAATAACTGCAATACATATAATAACAATAATGTACCTTTTTTACATGATGTTAGTTGAAGCAGTGAAGAAAATGTGGCGAAACCTGCGGGGCACATATGTCCGCTATAAAAAAGAAGGACAGGGCAGAAGTGGACAGGGAGCCAGCAAGAAAAAGAAGTGGGTCCATATGGACTCAATGTCCTTCTTACAACATTCATTGGCAAGGAGAAGGTAATGTTACCCTATCCATAAATGCAGCATAGAAAGCTTGCAGAGTGCAGTGTAGCCTATCATTTCATAACTCAGATAGCCTACTTTCAACAGGTCAGATGGTAATATCCAGATGGACGATGATAATGAGGAGGATGAGAATGGAATAGGGGAAGATGATCAAATGCAGACAGAGAAGGAGAGAGACAGCGTAGTGATGGAGACAGAGAGAGAGGGCAGCACAATTTCTTCAGGTAGCTGCGGTGCAAAAAGCAAGAAGATGCAGGCAGAGAGTGAGGACAACTTAGAGAGGTACTGTCAATGGAGAGAAGCAAGGGATGAAAGGAGAGAGAAGGAGAGAGAGGCAGAGCGACAGCAGCGTCAGGCCTGGCAGGACCTGCAAAATGATGAGGTGTCCACCTTTCTCTCCAGCTTGGCCCCCAGCATGAGGAGACTCACCCCAGAGAAATTATCACATCTGAAAATTAAAATGCAGGAATTGGTTCACAAGGTTTCATTTGGAGGGGTTTACTATCAGCAGTTTTCCCAGGATCCAAACTACCGTTCTCTGTAAATTAACTAGTTTTTGTACATGCTTAAATATTTTTTCACAACCATTAAGTGTTAAAGTAATTATTAAAATTAAAGTAATTATTATTACTGATGCATTATTCTAGTTTAACTGGGGCTTAAGAGGTTCATCTAAAATTTCAGTTTAAATTATGATTATTTTTGATATGCAGAAACACATTTTAAATGCTTGATTTTGATTCTGTTCTTTTGGGCAGCAAGTTCTTTTAAAAGCAGAATAAACAAGAAATGATTCATTCAACTGTCTTAAGTTGTTTTTCTATATATATTTACATGTTTATTATATAAATATTGTATAACAATACTACAATACAAAAATAAATACAACAAAAACTACAATACAAAAATGAATACATATTATTGTATGTACAAAATCTAAATGTATAAACTATATAAAGTATCATGTTTTACAGAGTATAATGTATATTTAACAATTTGTGGATCAGTGTTGCATTGAATGTAATAATAATAATAATAATAATAATAGTTTAAGTAATAATGTTAACTGATTGTATATATTTGGTTGTGTTTACAAACTACACTGCATACACAAATGCATACATAATGCACGACTGAGGTCTATCCGTTGTGATTGGTTGTGTGAGTCCACGACGCACATGGTCATACTGCCATGGTACCTCGCCAGCAGGTGAGACAAAATATTTTGTGTATGTGTCTCTAATGTGGAGAGCCTCTTCAGATGCGTGGTTGCCCCTTGGTAGTTGCATAAGATACAGGTTGCCTTGATGATGCTGTCTGACAGGTCAGGGTTCACCTCCATTGGCCTTTTGTAAACTCTGAATCTTTGAGTCAAAATGCCGAACGCATTTTATGAGATACGCCAGGCTCTTGACAGGCGGAGGTTGAAGATGCCCTCTGTTGGAGTTAGCATGTAGGTGTCCTTGAGCTGCAGCCAAATTTGGTCACAGGTCTCCCTCACAATCTTCCCTACAGTGCTTATGCCCAACCTAAAACTGCTGGCGATGGTGGTGAATGAGTCCCCAGTGCTCAGATACCTAAAATTATACATATATTATTATAGAACATGAAATGATGTGGTTTTGTATGCTGTTTTCAATAATGTGTGTGTGTGTGTGTGTGTGTGTGTGTGTGTGTGTGTGTGTGTGTGTGTGTGTGTGTGTGTGTGTGTGTGTGAGAGAGGCCAGGGGAAGACAAGCCAAGGCTCTGGGAAGAACAGCTCGTTCTGCACATGCGCAGTACTTTCACTTTCGGTTTTCAATTCGATCAAGTGTTTACATGTTACATGTTCTCTCGATTGTATTAGATCGGATCGATTAAGGTGTGATTGAGCAGCCAATTCGAATACTAATGTATTATTTGGTTAAAAAAATAAAGCCTGTTTTTTCGCAAATGTGTAAAAAATACGCATCGGACTCAGTGTGCAAGGTTTCTGTGCGTGATGAATTTCTAGGCTGACGAACACGAAAAAACGCATGCGAAAATTTCGGACTCGGTGTGCAATGGCCTTTAATATCATTAATTCATATAGGATACTTACCAAAAACCTTTAAGCTGGCTATGATTAAACCGCGTGTTAATAAAAAGCAACCTGATCGTACAAAATTAGTCAATTACAGGCCGTTCTCGAATCTACCTTTTCTGTCCAAAGCCACTTTCTGACTGGAGGAACCTTTCACAGTTCCTAAAACTATTGGCTAAAGTACCCGGATGTCGGCGTGTTCGCACCGCAGGAACTAGGAATGATTTTAGTTTTAGGAACTCCATTTGTAGGAACTAATTTAGGTCCTACTTCAGAGTCGGTCTAAACCAGCACTATAGGAACTACCCGTGAGGTTAGTGTACGCTGATTGGCCGAACGCACGCGGAACACCAGCACCCGCCATTTTTTAAAACAGCTAGAATGTAAACAAACAGATTATAGCCTATATATTTACTCCATAAACTAACTATACAAACATGGAAAACAGTGATAGATGGGTCTCTAAACCTTTATGCTGAAGAGAAAATCCAACGCAACTTTGAGGGGACCAAGCCAAACGTGATTATGTTTATCTGCCCAGCTAGCAACACTGGACATCAACCACACGGCATAGGCTAATAACCTTTTTTTCATATACTGTCTACTTTCTATAACAGTTCTATCTAATAAGATATTAAACAGTACTGTTAGACAGATCACTAACTAATAAACACAGAGAATGCGAGCATTGTTTTCTATGGCGTTCTCAGCGCCGCCAAAATAAAAATCACCGTGCTTGCGTCACTCCCTTACCCCTCCTACCAGTTCCTATGGCCACTTGGCCAGTGCGAACGCAAACAGCAAAACCGAGTTTGGGGGAGAGTAGTTCTTAGAGCTGTTTAGAAGTGGACAGTTCCTAAAACTAAGTTCCTGTAACTACTTGGTCGGAAAGCGGCTAAAGATACTAGAAAAGGCAGTATCTTCACAACTATGTTCCTTTTTAGAACGAAGTGATTTAGGATTTAGACCGTACCATAGTACCGAGACTGCTCTCATTATAGTCACAAATTATTTGCTCTTATCATCCGGTCGTGGTTGTGTCTCTCTATTAGTGTTACTTGATCTAAGTGCTGCATTTGACACCATTGACCACAACATTCTTTTAAATAGACTGGAAAATTATGTTGGCATTAGTGGAATTGCACTAGCATGGTTTAAATCATACTTATCTGATCATTAATCAGTTTGTAGCAGTAAATTAAGAGATGTCTCATCGATCGCAAATTCAGTATGGCGTACCACAAGGCTCAGTACTAGGACCGCTGCTGTTCACTCTGTACATGTTACCATTAGGAGATATCATTAGGAAACATGGCATTAGCTTTCACTGTTATGCCGACGATACTCAGCTCTATATTTCTTCAAAACCTAACGATACTTACCAATTCACAAAATTAATGGAATGCATAGCTGATATAAAAAACTGGATGACTAGTAATTTCCTACTACTTAATTCTGAAAAAACAGAGATTCTAATTATTGGACAAAAAACTTCCTCACGTAATAACCTAGAATACTGTCTAACTCTTGATGGCTGCTCTGTCAAGTCTTCATCGTCGGTTATGAACCTGGGTGTGCTCTTTGATACCAATCTTTCATTTGAAAGTCACGTGTCTAGTATCTGTAAAACCTCATTTTTCCATCTTAAAAATATATCTAAATTACGCCATATGCTCTCATTGACAAATGCGGAACAGTTAGTTCATGCGTTCATGACCTCAAGGCTAGATTATTGTAATGCTCTACTGGGTGGTTGCCCTGCACGCTTAATAAACAAACTACAGCTGGTTCAAAACGCAGCAGCTCGAGTTCTTACCAGAACCAGGAAGTATGACCATATTAGCCCGGTTCTGTCAAAACTGCATTGGCTCCATATTAAACATCGCATCAATTTTAAAATATTGCTGATTACTTACAAATAGGGTTGGGTACAGAAACCCGGTTCCAATAGGGAACCGGTTCCGACGTAAACGGTAGTAACCAGACCGAATAAGAACGAAACTTTCGGTGCCTGACGTTTTTTTTACCGCCCCTTATAAAACATCTCGCGGCACGAATGATCCAATAATAAAACATCTCCAGTTAACCAGCAGAGCATTCATTTAGTTCGTTTGTAAAATAAGAGATCTAAAAATGAAATCTAGCACTGAAATGTGTTTTTTTTTTAAATCAAGTGATCAAAGTGCTCGTTGCCGCTGCGATCAGTTTAAGGATACAGTGTTTTCTCGTGGCTCGCGCACACCGCACTTTTCTTCACTCGGAAGCACGCTTCAATGCGTTGCGGAGATCGATCCATTTATGAGGCGCCGTCTATATGATTATGTGCGCGGAGAGTTTGTGTGTTTGTGTGCTCGCGTCTCAGATGAGTATGTGCACGCAGGGCCGTTTGAAGGAATTTGGGGGCCCCAAGCAAAATGGACATGGAGGCCCCCCCAATAAAAAATATATTATAATATGTAACCATATTCCATCCGTTCGAAAAAAAAGTTGCACTAACTGTTTGTTACAAGCAGCATTTGCCGTCAGGCAGGTAGCTAACATAAACATATTTTTTTCTAGCCTACGGTAGGCTGCCTACTGCTGCAAAATTACACTAGGCCTATTTGTACAAGACAAGTGGAGCTATTTTATCCAGTGTAGTTTATCACTTACCACTAGGGGTGTAATAAAATTCACGGTTCGGTTCAATACGATACACTTGTGTTACGGTTTGGTACGTTTTCGATACAGCAAAAAGAAAGAAATGCCAGAGAAATTTCCTTGATTTATTTATTTTTCTTCTTTTTTTTTTAAATTAAAACTAACATCATAAAATATGATTATTATTTTTTTACTTTGAGCAATTCTGGAGCTATAATTGACTCTTCTTAGGAGCATATAAAACAAAACAGCTCCTTGGAAAAAATGAAATGTAGCCTAATATTGTAGTAGTTATAAACAAATGTTTATTTTAGTTCAGATTAACATTTGAGGGCATTGTATTCATAATATCAAAATAAAACCAACGTAATGTTACTTGAAGGCATTATAGCCTACTATTCCTGCCAAACTATGTGAATGTTTCTCACTAGATCTCGCAGCGATGTTACTTCTGTGGCGAATTCAAATGCTTTCTTTACTGGATCTCTTATTAGTGCTGTGTAGTAACAGTGTCGCATGATCACGATCGGCTCGCGCTGCACTGGTCCAAACTGATAAACAACAGTCCGTCAACCACACAATAATGAGCAGTTTCGTTCCGCTTGCATTACGTTTGCCATTTGATGTTGGGCAATGCAGGGCTCCAGACTAACTTTTTTTATTAGGAGCGCTGTAGCCCCTGACTTAAAATTTTAGGAGCGCAAGCAGAAAATTTAGGGGCACACCTTAAATCACCTTGCAATGCAATTATTCACATTTTCCCCCAAAATAACTGTATTACTGACAAATGCTTTGATAATAAATAGCCTTAAAGTGCAGAAATTACAATGTGCAGTTTTATTTTAAGTTCACAGGGCTCCAGACTAACATTTGAGGGCAGCGGCACTAAGTTCTACAGAACGTATTTGGTAGCACTGTGGGATGACAAAGCACTGAGCTTAATTTGAGGTGTATAGATAAAGTTAACTTTAATTATCATCATTCATAATGTCTTAATATTAATTCAAAAGCAAAATGAGTGACAAAATAGATATTAGGGAGTGAAAATAGCAAGTAAGCGTCCTCTGCAGCTATGTTTACAATAGTAATTTAATCTTTATCTTTTTTTTTTTTTTTTAAATAAGTGTGTTTTCCTACTTCTTGAAACTTTTAGTTTTATAAATAGGTACAATCTTTAAAGGATGAACAAAAAATGTTTTGGTCAACACATTAAAAATAACATTTAAATAAGATAATATAGTTTGAAGTGTTGGAAAATATGTGTAGGCTACTGTTATAACCACAGTATACCATAGTTACAGTTAGTGTTACTACAGTAAAACCAAGGTGAATGTTGCTGATCTGTGGACCTAAAGCCTTCTATAACTTGTTCGCTCATTGCACATGTTTCTCCTGGTTTCCACGTCAGCGCTGTTTGATCTGATATGGTTTATAACAGAGAATTCTGCGTCAAATCTGAATGTTTCTCACTGGATCTCGCAGCAATGTTATTAATTCTGTCGCGAACTCAATGGATTTCTTCACTGGATCTCCACGATGTAACTGTTTCGCGTGATCGCGATCGGCCCGCGACTGGCGAGAGGAGCTCTGCGCTGTCTATTATTGGTTCGAACTATTAAACGGTCTGTGAAGCAGAATGAGTGCTGAGTAGCGCAGTTTTTTTCCACTTTCATTTTGTTTTTATTTATTAACATGTCACGGCACACTCTATGCTTGAGGCTGAGATTGAGTGTTTAAACTGCGAAGTGCCTGCACTGTCTGCAAACTTCGTTTTCCCCGCAGTTCTGGGGTAGCGACTGCAACATTCGCAGCTCATGGAGTTCGTCTCCTTACAGTACCTCAACCAGCTGAATTCTCGTAGCCAGTCTTCCCGAAAATAGTGGGTTCAGGCCTTTATCACCTTACAAACCTCTGACTCTGAATCATCATCATCCGACTGTGTCTGTCCGTGACATTGATATTTGTCTCCGTCTCCTTCCCACTGACGTTTACGCGCGCTCGATTATCTCTAGGACCCTCCCCCTCCAAACATTAGCCAGTTACAGTGGCCGTTCCCTATTCTTCTCACACTCATTGGCCTGCCACACATTCGCGCCCCTTCCACGTTTAACGTGAAAAAAAAAAAAAAAAAAAAAAAAAAAAAATTACTGGTCGCACATGTGCGACTGGGTGTAAAATTCAGTCGCACACTCTCAAATTTTGGTCGCAAAATGCGACCATTTGGTCGCAGTCTGGAGCCCTGCAATGTTGTGGTCGCGCCGGCGTCTCTACATTATGAGCGCGCTTGCCTTCGCGCAACGCGCCTACATTTGAAATAACGAAATTTTGGTCGGCAGGACAAATGGTCCAACGAAAACGTTCGGTTTGAAAATGCGTACCGAACACAGAACCGAAAGCCTCGTACCGAACGGTTCAATACCAATACGTGTATCGTTACACCCCTACTTTACCACTATCTTGTTTTTTCTTTCCTCATCTTCCTTTCTCTTCATTCTTTTCTGGCTTCCTGAAGCATAATTCCGCTTCATGATGACTGCCGAGGAGTTTTTTGTATTTTGCGGCAGCAGAGATCGCGTGGTTGGCTGGCTGCTGTCAGCGACTACTGAGAGGGGCCCCCTTGAGGGGGATCCCGATAACAGTGTCATTGCACTTTACTGCATTGACTATCAAAGGGGCGCTCACACAGTTTGTCGTTGCATTTTATTCTTAACCAGTCGTTGTCTTGGGGCCCCAGGCCAGCTCGGGGCCCCAAGCAATTGCTTGGTTTGCTTGCCTTGTCGCGACGGGCCTGTGTGCACGGAGAGTTTGTGTGAGTGTGTGTGTGTGCTCGCGTCTCAGATGAGTATGTGCGCGGAGAGTTTGTGTGTGTGTGTGTGTGTGCTCGCGTCTCATGAGTATGTGCGCGGAGAGTTCCGCGCGTCTAGTGTGTGTAGAGTTTGCGTGTGTGTGCGTGAGCGACTTTAGAAGTTGTGCATTTCATATGTATTAGTTTGAACATTCAACAGTATACATGTATGTGTGACTACCTAGTATACGTGTGCAAGGGTTTCATGTGTGTGAATGAAGTTTGATTTAAGCCCTAGACGGCGCCTCATATTTATTCGTTCTGGTGAAATCTCAAAATATACCTGCTTGATATACAACCACTGATGAGCATAATCGGTTTAAAAAAAAAAAAAAAAAAAAAAAACTACGAATGCGGATTAGAACCCAAAACCTCTGACAAGCTTGACTAAAGTTCAAGTTCAGCTGCCAGTGTTCCCCTTCGGGTAAGTCTAGTATTTTAATGCCAACTGCAAATCTTGCATATCAAGTATGAAGTATATCAATATCAAGTACATTTATATGAGGCTATACTGTGTTTGTTAAATATTTCTGTTCAGTGTCAGATATTTCTCTGTTCTGTAAAAGTCATAATATGAGAAGACAAAATTTTGATCTTAACTCAATTTTTTTGTGCTACATCAGCAGCCTTTTAAAGGGCACAATTTTTCATTTAATCAGAAATCAGAAAATCTTTTTCAGAAAATCACACACACACACACACACACACACAGAGGTATTGTTTTTTTTTTTGATAAAGTGTGTGCGGTTTAGTTTTGTTAAGTACCGTTTCAAGAACCGTTTAAGCACCGGAACCGTTTGCAAAATACTGAGTAGGTACTGGTATCGGATAAAACCCAGCCAATACCCAACCCTACTTACAAAGCACTAAATGGTTTAGCGCTGCAGTACTTGAGCGAGCTCTTAACGCATTATAGTCCGTCACGTCTATTGCGATCTCAAATTTCCGGCCAGTTGATAATACCTAGAATATCAAAATCGACTGCTGGCGGTAGATCCTTCTATTTAGCACCAAAACTTTGGAACAGTCTTCCTAACATTGTCCGGGAAGCAGACACACTCTGTCAGTTCAAAGCTAGACTAAAGACACATCTCTTTGACCTAGCATTCACATAATACATTATTAGACTTCTATAATTCAGTGTTAGGCTGCATATATTAGGTCAGCTGGAACCGGGAACACTTCCCATAAATCCTGATGTACTCGTTACATCATGAGAAGAATGGCATCTACGCTAATTTTAGTGTCTTTTATTTTAGTTGCTCCTAGTAGAGTGTGCCCTCAACCTAGGTGGACAAGGCACGTCCTGGGACTCATAAGCCCGGACGATAGCATCCACTAGCCAGTGGGCTAACCTCTGCTTGGAGACAGCCTTCCCCTTCTGCTGGCCTCCGTAACAGACAAAGAGCTGGTCTGAGGTCCTAAAGCTTTGAGTCCTGTCAATATAACAGCGCAGAGCACGAACAGGACAGAGCAAAGCCAGGGCTGGGTCTGCCTCCTCCGGGGGCAGCGCTTGCAGGTTCACTACCTGATCTCTAAACGGAGTGGTAGGAACCTTGGGCACATATCCGGGCCGGGGTCTCAGAACAACGTGAGAGAAATCCGGCGCGAACTCTAGGCACGATTCGTCGACCGAAAATGCCTGCAGGTCCCCTACCCTCTTGATGGATGCCAAAGCGAGCAGGAGAGCTGTCTTCATTGACAGAATATTTAGATCGACTGCATGCAAGGGCTCAAAAGGTGGATTCTGGAGTGCTCTCAGCACTAAAGTCAGATCCCAAGAGGGTACGGGGTGCTGATTACGAGGAGGATTCAACCTCCTAGCACCCCTGAGGAACCTGAGGACCAGGTCATGCTTTCCCAAGGACTTACCTTCTACTGCATCGTGATGTGCGGCTATTGCGGCAACATACACTTTGTGGGTGGAGGGAGACAGCCTTCGCTCCAACCCATCTTGCAGGAAGGAAAGCACGACACTGATCGGGCAAGTTCGGGGGTCTTCCCGACGGGAAGAGCACCAATCGACAAATAGGTTCCACTTCAACGCATAGAGGCGCCTCGTAGAGGGGGCTCTAGCGGAAGTGATGGTGTCTACAACAGCCTGTGGTAGGCCACCTAGAACCTCCGCGTCCCATCCAGGGACCAGACATGAAGTTTCCAGAGGTCTGGACGCGGGTGCCATAGAGTGCCCCGTCTCTGAGAGAGAAGGTCTTTCCTCAGAGGAATGGGCCAAGGAGGGGCTGTCGCGAGGAGCATGAGTTCTGCAAACCAAGTCCGGTTGGGCCAATACGGCGCAACTAGCAGGACCTGCTCCTCGTCCTCCCTGACTTTGCACAGGGTCTGTGCGAGAAGGCTCACTGGGGGAAACGCATATTTGCGAAGACCCTGGGGCCAGCTGTGTGCCAGTGCATCCGTGCCGAGTGTTCCTTCGGTCAGGAAATAAAACAACTGGCAATGGGTCGTGTCCGGAGAGGCAAACAGATCTACCTGAGCGGCTCCGAAGATCCCCATATCAGCTGGACCACCTGGGGATGGAGTCGCCATTCTCCCGGAAGTGGTGGCTGTCGTGACAGCTCGTCGGCTGCACGATTGAGCGCACCAGGGATATGAATGGTTCGAAGCGACCTCAGATGCTTCTGACTCCAAAGGAGGAGATGGCGGGCGAGTCGCGACGTACGACGGGAGCGTAGACCACGTTGATGATTGATGTACGCAACGGTCGCAGTGCTGTCCGTACGGACCAGTACATGCTTGTGTCTGAGAAACCCCTTGAGGCGACACAACGCTAGACGTACTGCTTGCAACTCTAGGCAGTTGATGTGCCAATGCAGTTGGGGCCCCGTCCACAGACCCGAAACTGCATGCCCGTTGTACGTGGCCCCCCAGCCGTTGGCAGAGGCATCTGTGAAGACCACAGCATGCCTGGACACCTGGACTAGAGGCACTCCGGCCCGTAGAAACGCAGAGTCCGACCAAGGACTGAAGGTTTGGCGACAGTGCGGGGTGATGTTCACCTGGAATGTGCCGCTCTGCCACGCCCATCTCAGGACTCGATCGTGAAGCCAGCGCTGAAGCGCTCTCATATGCAGCAAGCCGAGCGGCGTTACCGCGGCTGCGGCTGCCATATGCCCCAGGAGCCTCTGAAAAAGTTTCAGTGGGACCGCTGACCTGCCTTGAAAGGACTTGAGGCAGTTGAGCACTGACTGGACGCACTCCTCCGTGAGGCGCGCAGTCTGGCTGACCGAGTCCAACTCCATACCGAGATAAGAGATCCTCTGCACGGGGCAAAGTTTGCTCTTGTCCCAGTTGACCTGAAGACCCAACCGACTGAGATGGTGAAGCACCATATCCCTGTGTTCGCACAACAGATCTCGCGAGGGAGCTATTATAAGCCAGTCGTCGCTCTTTGAAAAAAGCAGCTCGCTTGAAGTGACAGATGGAACCCAGGAGATCGCGAAGATCACTGCCGCGCCGTAACACCAACACCAAGAGACTCCTTGAAACAGCAGACTTGTTGAGCTTCACGGAAACACAATCCAAAACGCTCATACACTCAGAGGACACAACCGGTCGGCTCCGAAGCAGAAAGCGTTTGTGTATGCGCTTGCTTCCGCTTTATACCCGCGCTGGTAGGCGGGCCGCGGGATGCAAATCTTGCATGCCAATGTTTATTGGCTCGTTTTATTTCACTCGAAGACAGTTGGTCTCCCTAGCGTGATCCCAATTCGTTGGAAACTCCTCCGACGAGACGTAGGAGTTCCCGAACAAAAGGGAACAAGGAACTACTGTATAATCAAGCAGCGCTTAATATAGTGTTATTATGCCAAAATACTTATTTATTTAGTTTCAAATGAAACCATTGTAATCCTGAAAGTATTCCCCCTTTTTTCAAAATGTAACTATAATCTAATTACAATGTTTTTGACGTAACTGTAAACAATCTCCATTGTTAAAAGCGCTATATAAATGAAGATGACTTGACTTGACTCTGTCGTCATTATGTTAAGCCCGCCCACCGACTCTATACACAATGTGATTGGCCTGACTAGAGTTTGGTTTTTCCAGTTCGAAAGTCAACGGAGAGTTGCTAGACTACCCTGGCTGCAAAATAAATTTTGCTGCCGCTAAGGTGCGTCTAGATTTCTAGGCTAGTGATTTACCCCAAATATGGTCAATTGTGTATAAAACACTAGTTTAGCGACACGTGCTATTCTTTGTATTTTCCGGTTTGTAGTAAGAGTAGTTTATTTAGGGTGTCTTTGGCACTGAAGATCTTTTTGGTTTTGTTTTTGATGAATGTTAATTTAATTAGATTATAAATTGTTTTTGTTTATCTAGTAAGATTGTTTTTTTTTCATTCTTTTAATTGGCACAGTCTAGTTCTTTTCTCTTTACCTCTTTCTTTTGTGAACCATTTCCTTGGTTATGATTTGTATATAAGTTGTACATTTATGTAAATATGTATATTGGGGTATTCTTTTCATCTCGGTTCTCACTGTAATAAATTATCACTTTACCTAAATTAGACTGGTTTGTGTGAGATTTTTTCCAGTACACGTTCAGTGTTTTGATATTGCACGCCTTATTCTCCCTAGACTTAAAAGGTTTGCAACAAAGTTTGTTACTAAGTAACGCGTTACCGACATCACTGGTTGGGAGGAACATCTTGCAGCTGCCGCAACAATCAGTAACGCTGGAAAATGTAGCCATATAAACAACAAGGAAATTATAGTAAATAATGATTCAAAACAGAAAGATATACGAAGCTTACAGACGCAAACCAACTCAGCAGCAGCAATGAGGCAGATAGGAGCAATCGATCAGACAGGAGCAGTCGAACCCCTGATAGATTTCTATGAAACCCTGATAGAAGAGGCTTTGCAGAACATCCACAAACACAATCACACAGAATGGCCCAAGGCCTTTGAGATAGCTGCTGGTTGGGCGGGTAGAAATTTTCAGAGCCAAATTAGTACGGAGGCAATCGAGCAGGCAGAAGCTTTAATCACAGCAAACCATCAGGGACGCTGGAAAACGTGGAAGGACAACATCTTCATCTCTTTGAAGGGTTTTTAAACCAGTCATGGTGTAAAATGGCATCTAAGGTCATCCGTGACCTTCTGTCATTAAGTTTCTCAAGAAGATCCAGGCATTCTGTCAAAGTTTTCAGAAGACAGTTGATTAGTCACGTTTGTCCTTATAGACACTCATAAACAGATTTTGAGAAATGTAGTTCATGTAAGGTCATGTTACCATTAAATACACAGCATTTCTTGCTGTTACTATGATATTCTCTAGATGCCCATGAACATTTATTCATTGCTAAACATTCATTAGCAGCGTTTCCATTACACTTCTAATTGCGCAAATTGAAATTGCGAATTGAAAATACGACCAATGGAAACACGTAAATTTCTCATTTATCGCAAAAAGTTTTTACGCTCACATGAGGGGTTTTTTCAGGCAATTCGAAAAAGAAATATTTCGCAAAACTGGAATGGAAGCGTTCTTTGTGCATTTACAGGTCACCTGACATAGATGACGCGGTGTGTTTGGACAGAATACGAGACAGAGTTCTTTATTAAATTAATATAAGACAAAAGAATTACAGGAATAATGGATTCTAAACCTCAAATAAATGCCACAATCAAGACCTCGAAGCAGATCTGAGGAAACACCTCATATGTGCCGCTCTCAGTATAATAAGGGTCGTTCCTTACCATTAAAGCTACACTGTGTAGGATTTTCTCCCATCTAGTGGTGAAATTGTTTATGACTACCAACTGAATATTACTTTCTAGCCCCTCCCATCCCGAGGGCGTTTTAACTCCTACGGTGGCCGTATTATTTCAAATCTGCCGGCAGTCCCGAGTAATCGCCCCCTCACATTCGTCACGGCGCCACTGAGAGTCAAAACACAAAAGGTGAAGCTTGAATTTCCAGGTATGTACCTCTTTGGCTAATGTATTTTCAAGATGGAGGCGCAACATGGCTGACGCCATTCGAGCGACTCGCTCATATGTATTCTAAATGGCAGATTCTACGCTTACGAGAATACTTGATTAGTTGGTAGAAGTAATTACACATTAATGAGCACATTTTTGCTAAGAATCAACTTAAAAAATGACACAGTGTAGCTTTAATTCTTGGAAAACACACATACATCTCCTTCTATTAATAATAATGTCCAGTGCAGTGGCTGGGATATAGTACATAAACCTACAACGTCCGGTGCCATGGTTTTTGAAATGATTTTACTTATCACAAGAGGAAAAAATGAAGTTGCATAACATTGGTTAATGGAAACGCCGTCATTTCGCAATAGTTTTTTGTCGACATTTAGAAAAAAAAATCAAAAAAGTTTTGCACAAATCTGTAATGGAAACGTGCCTATTGTCAGTCCGCTGTGTTTTACACTTTGCTCATCATTGACACTAATAATTTTACTGAGCTCTATATGTATTTCAGGCAATGTTATTCCCATTCCGTTCTTGTTGTTGGTCTCACCTTTGGACAGATGTGACCTTTGCCAAAACCAATGGCCTTTTCTTGGGACCAGCGCATCCAGCAGTTTGTGTATGTCAGTCACGGCCCGCACAGCGTACTCTCTGCCCGCTGAGTTTAGAATACAAGAATACATTCCAGTGTTTAGTAAAACATCATCGAACACATCAACAGTGAACGGTGTCGAGAAGTCGACTCACGTCTTTCTTCGAAGAACAGTGCGTTTCCGAAGTCCATCAGCTTGACTTTCAGGGTGTTTGGGTTGACGAGAACGTTCATCATGTGTGTTTTGTGATAAACACCATGATCCAGGCAGTGCTGCAGCGCCACAACGAGCTGCTGAACGATGTATTTCACTGAGTGTTCCGTCAGGGAACCTCGGTTTTGTTGGACGAACTCATACAAGGTCATTCTGTGATGTGGATAATCCAGAACCAGGACGTCTTGATCTTCCATGACAAATATGTCATATAACTGTATGATATGTGTGCTAGTTGGAGACTTTTGAAGCATCAACATTGCAGCTGCGTCTCGACTCAAAGGAATTGTATACCCCGGCTAAAGAAAAGAGATTGACAGAAGGTTAGTTGACTCCTGACTAATCTCTAATCTCCTAACTAAAGGCCCGGGATACTTCATTTTCCATCTCGTGAGCCTTTCAAAGTAAACTCTTGGGCTGCCCTGACTAAAGAGTAGTCATTCATTCAAGCCATTAGTTGATTAATTGCATGTTTATATCTATCTATAAATTACAGAAACATCTGTCTGTCTGTCTGACTGTTATTCACATATCTCTCGAACCGTAAATCCGATGGACAGGTGTCTTGCTACGGGCAGGAGTAAGTGCAGTGCCAAGTTTGACGTTGTTTGGATTAGAAATGCAAAAAATATCGTTAAATATATCGGTAAAAGAAGGACTTATAAGGTTGTGGTTTAAAAATAAACATTCTGACATAAACACTCTGTCAGCTAAACATTAAGTCAGCTACAATGTTTACTTCTGAATATTATATTTTATTTATGGCCATCATTTGTAGTAGCCTATTCACAAACTGTTTGCTCAAGCGTAGCATTTTTTCAGAGTCCACTTTGCACTGCTGCCTGAATCGTCGCTTATTCATTTGTGGATGTTAACTGAATCTGTAAGTCAGCTACACTGACTGTAAGTCAGTAAGTCAGACTGTAAGTCAGCTACTACTGTACACTGTTTATTTCTGAATAATATATTTCATTCTGGTGCACTTCATGTTATCGCTAACTGTGTAATAGTAGCCTATGCTATTCACCAACTAAACATATCATATTCAATGCGTTCACAATCTCTTTCACGGGCATCATTTGTAGTAGCCTATTCACAAACTGTTTGCTCAAGCATAGCGTTTTCTCGGAGTTCACTGTGTGCTTTCTACCATGCACAAATAAAAATGTCACTGAACTTTTGCTGTGTAATTGTAACAATAAGCACTCAAACACACCAAACCAACAATTACTAAAAACACACACAAAAACTGATTTTGCACAGGCATTTTGCACTAGTTAATTTAATTACTTAAATATATTTGGGAATGGGGGGTGCTAAACCACATACTTTGGGCTTCAAGAGTTCATTAAAAATGAAAGCAATGTACTTTACAACTGCTATTTCAAGGCTTTCAACTATATCTTATACTGTCTACATATAGGTGTATCAATTACCAAATTAGAATTTAATAAAACGGTTCTTGGAGAATTTCATGAAGAATAAAGTTGTCAACTTACCAATTCCACCAGCTTCTCAGGCTGGCTCTTCGCAATATAACTGATGATCACCTAAAAAATGAAGATTATTGTTGCAAACGTAAGTAATCAGATCAGATTTTTGTTTGTGTGCACGGTAATCTACAATCTTTACATTTCTGATCAAAACTGTACACACTGATGTTTCTGTCAGGACTGAAAGACTAAAGATAGAAGGAAACAAGAGGAGAAAAGTTTGAGCAACATACTCGTTTGATATCCGGGTTTCGAAATCCCAAATAATCCCAGCGATCGCCTCTGGATTTCAGTTTCTTTACCACTTCATAAAGAGATTCACACGATCCTGAAAAACACACGTTTGCATGTTAATATACAGCATGAGACTGAACTCCAGCAGCAAACACACCTGAGATCAGGTGAGGAACCGACAGGAGTGGAGATTAAACTAAAGCCAGAAGCATCAGGCAGAAATGGAGATAATAAACACTCACTGTCTGTCGGCCTGGACTCAAGAGGGGCGGGTCTGTCGGCCTGGACTTGAACGGGGCGGGTCCGTCGGCCTGGACACGAGCGGGTCCGTCGGCCTGGACTCCAGCGGGGTGGGTCTGTCGGCCTGGTCTCGAGCGGGTCTGTCGGCTTGACACTGGGTGTGTGTGGAAGCTCCTGCGACGGCACAAAAGCACACACTTGGGTTTCGTTGGTTTGGAAGAGCCGTTTCCCAGCATTCCACACTCTCAAGACATCAGCATGGAAAATCATCCATTTTGAGTGGTTTTCTGCAAACAACCAAATTGATTAGAAACGTATTTTATAAGTACAGATTACATGTTTTATGTTGCTAGTTCAAAACAAATGGGGGATTTTTTTTTGAAAAAGGATATTTTATTCATATGAGGGTAAAATGGCCATAAATGTCATTCCCATTCAATAAATGATGTTTTATTAACAAAGTTCGGGAGGAGCAGGTTCAGATAATTAACCAAATTATGCACAGCTGGAGATTAATCAGTAATCAACTCAATGACAGAGTATAAATTCACAGCAGACCTATCTCTGTTCATTGAAAGTTTGTCAGCATCCCTCCTCCACCCCATCTCCTCACTTACAGTTCCATCTACACTTACCAACTGGGGGGAGTACTTTGGGTTCGGGCCTAACTCCGAGCTCGGAGCCCTCCCCCCGGACAGCCCACCAAATACGCATAAACTTATTGTACTAATTATATGTAGATGTGAACTAGTGAAAATGTATCAATATACTATATCTAATTTGCATATTTATGTGTTCTTGTTGACTTTTACTACCCAATGCATTTATTTCCCCCGAATTAAAAAATAAATAAATACTGTCATCCTAAATCTCAGACCGGATGGTAATCTCTCAAACTCATGCCTATGGTCTGACAGGATATGGATTTGCTGAGGAATCTGGTTTGGCAAATTAGGGCAACATATTTACTATTAACTAGTAGTAGTAAGAGTAAGAGTAAGAGATGCCATTTACAAGCGCCAAAACAGTATTTATTGTTTGAATTTCTCAATAAAACTGACAGAATATGAGCGGTTCATATTTGTTTCATATCAAAAGTGAGAAAATGGATTGTGAGAGCGTGAGAAAAGTGTCAATTGCGTGTCAGTTGACAGCCCTGGTGTGTGTGTGTGTGTGTGTGTGTGAAAGCACCTGAGGTGTTGTTCCCCCACGCGACTCTAGAGGGCGCAGGAGCTTCACACTCCTCTGCTGTGTTTCTCTCCTCAACAGCGCCACTCAGCGGCTCCTCCAACACTGCACTGCAGATCTCCTCATCCATTGGGAAGTGTTCAGACATCGTGCCCTCTGCAGACCCTGGACTTTATCACTGTTTGACTAACTCTGTGTCTGAGTTTCTACAATGTTTGACTAATAACTCTGAGTCTGGTAATCGCTGCACTGACCTGAACAACTCTGCCTGTGACGTCATATGGAACTCGCGCTGCCTGTGACGTCACAGCGCTGCTCTGGCCGCGGCCGATCGATCGCCGCGAACACATTTAAAGGGACATTCACCCAAAAACAAAAAAGTCATAATTTAATCACTCATGTCGGTCCAAACGCGTGAGACTTTCGATCGTCTTTGGAACACAAATGAAGATATTTTTATTTAAATCTGACAGATTTCCACACAACAGAGTTAAAGAGATTGTTAAACTAATCTATTTAAATCAAGCGGTTTAGCCCAAATCTCCTGAAGAGACTCGAACGCTTTAACTTTATATGATGAACAGATTGAATTTAGGCTTTTATTCTCTGCTGTAAAAAACAAACCCTCTAATGCTAGCGTTATAGGGAATTGTATTGTTTAATGTCCAAAAACATACTGCATTCGTTTATTAATCAGCATTTATATCAGTGTTACACAGCCAATACAATTTGAACATTATAGGCTACAGATTCTTTAACCATGTACAGTATTTCCAAGTCATGAGTACAGAAAACTGAACACATCAATTCATAAATTAAAAAATATAATCAATATGAAGAGGGTAACCAATGGTTAAATTTCTTTTTGAAAAAGTAAGTCTCATCAGCCACCATTGGAAAGGAGCTAGAACCACCACAAAACCAGCTTCTCCCCGATGAAACTGACCTGATCACACTTGACCACCCAGCTGGTGCAGATGTAGATGCAATCACCATACAATATTACACTTAATAAAAGCACATTGAAACTGCAGATAGGTCTCAAACTGTTTTATTGCTTTTGTGGGATGGGAGGGAGAAAGAGAGCAAGAGAAAGTTGCATTAATAAATATTCATTCTAAAGTGTTACTTTGCTAAATAAGTTGACTGAGATCCATTTTATCCAGCTGTTTGATCTCCAATTTATTTATTTTTTAAGAGTGTACAGCACCTGTGTAAATAACCATAAGTTTGTTACAGAAGAGGCGACTGTCTTTTATTTAGAAATTTTTGTGTTGAGGTGGTTGACTTCCGCTGCACGCTTTTGTTTTCTTTTTGAATGCGCGCTCCCAAGCTAGCGCAGTTTATAGCATATAGAGAGTCTAAGTCCCTCCCCTTCCGGTCGACCACCATGGGACCTTTTTTCGGAAAAATATTGTATGACAGTCAATGGCGAGAGACAACAAATATTTTGATCTCGTTTGAATTGTGCCCTGATTAACACATATGATGTTTGTCAATTTAAAAGATACATTTTAAAGTCAAGAAAGTCGCAGCTTGATGTAAAACTGCTGAGGAATGAGACTGTGAAAATACGTAATTACAGAGACTACAAACCCAAAAGGCGCACATGCGACGTCATACCTTTTCTCTCAATGAATGAAGCTAACTTTACTGAAGCTAACGTCTGTCATTTTTTCTATAGTCTTACGTTATAATCGTAACGTTACGCCGTCATGCCTGAGTGTTTTGTACCAGACTGCACAGATACGAGCAATGGATCTTGCTCGTTGATTCGCTTCCCGGGTGATGATGAGAGATGTAGTGCATTGAGCAATTTTCACATAAAACTAAATGTTACTCTTCTGTTTTACTGCAAACTGAGACTTTCTTGACTGTCATAATTATCTTTTAAACTGACAAACATAATATGTGTAATTCAGGACACAGTTCAGACAGAATAAAAAGATAAGTTGTCTCTCGCCATTGACTTCCATACATATTTTTTCCGAAATAAGGTCCCATGAGCCGGAAGCGGTGGGGAGGGACTTAGTTTCTCTATACTCTGCGTGGTAGCTCGTACCAAGGGCGTGGTGAGCTGGAACCTGCTTACGTCACGCAGTACCGCAAACATCCAATAGGATAATTCAACTGCAGTAGTCAACTCAAAACTAATCCTGTAACCCAGAGTTTGTTCAGCTACCTTCATGGTACGGCCTCCAAGCTGGGAGACTGCTTGATACTTTCAGACGCGCACACACTCACTCCGGCTCTTTCATAAAACCTACACAAAAGTGCAGTGTAGAGTTCTCAACGGGTCGGGTCGGCCCGACAAACCCGACGGGACCCGCGGGTTTTTCTGGCTGTCGCGTGCAACGTGCATCATGGAGAGGGGCGGGGGCAGACCTGACGCCGCTGCGTGCACGCCTTTAGCCTGGAGAAGAAGATGGAGTTGGTGAAAAGTAAACTTGCCGCAGGTGAATTCACCGTCGCTACTACAGGAGTGGGAAAATCAGAGGTCTGGAAAGTTGTTTGTATTGTTAAAAGGCATGAACATTAAAGGTTGATTTGAATTCCCGTCTGCTGGTCATGATAATACGTGTATGAGAGGTAAAAAAAAAATTATCGTCGGGCCGCGGGCCGGGTTCGGGCAGATAATTCATGATGGTGTGTCGGGTTACATCGGGTCCGGGCTTTAAAAGCCACAGGCCGGGTCGGGTCGGGTTGTAATTTTCAGGCCCTTTGAGAACTCTAGTGCAGTGCTCTTATACAGCTTGATCCTTGTCACAAGTTCTCAAAACTTCTCACATGCTCTTGAAAAACTTTCAGACACACATTTGTCATAATACATGAAGCAGAAGCAATAATGCAAGTAACTCTTTATTGAGGGTCAGAATTACACAAAGTACAGAACTCGGGTGGGCTGGTGGTGCAGGGACTAGATGGTCAGCGTGCTGGTGAAGACAGGTGACGGTGAATCCAGTGATAGTGAACATCCAGACGAGACGAACACCACGAAGACACCGAACAGGAAACTTGAATCAGGAACAGGACTGGAGACGGCACACGACGATATACACACTGAGGACACCAAAACAACGATCTGACAAAGAGAGGAGAGTGCGATGAGTCTATATAGGTGAGTGAATTGGCAGCAGCTGGTGCGGGGAATGAGATCAGCTGGTGCGCTGATCAGCTGAAACGAGCGGCCACGCCCACTCACACACACCCACACACACAGAACAACAAATACACAAGACATGAAGAAAACAGTGAATTCATGAACCGTGACACACATTTCTGTCAAAAAACTGATTAACGCTCATGCTCACGCTCATGCCCACACAAACAAATAGAATGTTGAGTTTTGTTTTTTATGTTATTTGTTAAATTTTTGGTACGTTTGTATGGATTTAATAAAGATTTGCATTTACTAAGCTTTTCCATGTCATGTTTAACAAAATACACATCACTCACACTCACACTCATGTAAGTGATACCTAGCAGAGATTGTTGTGTTGTCATTTTAAATACCTTATATATTATGAACAAATAGTGAACATTTATTCCACAGCATGTATTAATCTTAGTTAAAATGCCAAACATTATTATTTAAATCTAAAGTTTTTTTGCTAAAATATATGCAGTGTGAACTAACATGAACCAACAATGAAATACTATAAATAATGTATTTAAGTAACATTCATTTTACATATATGGCTTATAGTATGTGTATAATATTTTACTATAATAATGTGTATTTTGCTTTTGATAATGTGCCCCTTAATAAGCATGATTTCCATTTGCCTCAGTTATAATAGCACAGCTATTACTTTATTTATATATTAAGTTCACATCAGAGTGCAAAAATACAAAGGTGCTTATTAAATGTGCATGCATACACATACAAATTAAATTTAACAGGTGCTTTGGAGAAGTACTATTACAAATGTGCACACAAACGAAACGGCAGGTGATTTTAAGAAGTACTATATTTACACAAAAAAACTTTTAAGGCATTAAGGCAAACAGAAAGATAGATGTTTTGTCCATCTACTTCCTCTGGAATGGGCTCCAGTCAAATTACTGAAGACTGATGCAAAAGACTCCGATTTTTTCTGTCTTTGTGACATCTCCTCCCGTCTGAGTTGTGCATCATAGTCCAATTCCTCTCGTCTCATCATCATTTCTTTCTTCAGTTCTTCTCTTCTCAGCTCCCGCTCTTCTTCCATCTGTTGCTGTGTTATGTCCCGCATACACTGCAAAAACTCCCTTGATGGCAAATCTTCAGCTTTGTGTTTGCGACTCTCTGTAAAAGCAGACACAAAAATAAGCAGGATATTTGGGATGTCTTCTGATAGATTATAGATTGTGGTATAGCACATCCAGTATGCCAAACTGTAAAGTTTGTTACATATATTTAGCAGGTACATTAAACGTAAAAATATCTGGTCTAGTCCTTTGTGGAACGTGATGTGATCCTCCTCCTATGGTTAGATCTTCAGGGCCGTCATGTCTCTCTGTAATAAACACATATTTAGACATAATTACATACTGACAAGAAACTAACAAAATACTTAATACTTCTGTGGTGTATTTTGTATATTTGTTTGCATACCGGGTGTCGATGTTAGCAGTGGAAGTGTAGTAGACGGTCCCTGCTCCACTTCTGAGTCAAATGGGGTCAGTGTTGGGACCATTGTTGTTTAATTTGTATATAAATAATGTGTGGGAGGTGTCAAAAACACTGAAAACTATTTTATTTGCTGATGATACTAATTTAATCTGTTCTGGGAAAAATCTGGAACAACTCTTGCAACAACTCTCAACAGCGCTCGGCCAGGTCGTCCAGACCACCATGAAAAAGCACCATGTGCCACATCACATTGCAGATCTGATCTTGGATTATTACAACCATTTCAGGATGTGAGTCTCTGCAGGAGATGTGACATCAGATTGGCACAAACTGGAGGTGGGAATAATCACAGGCTGCACCATCTCTGTGATCCTACTAGCGGTGGCTATGAATATGATTGTCAAATCGGCAGAGCCTGAGTGTCGGGGGCCCTAAAGCAGAGGAGGGGTCCGCCAACCGCCAATCAGAGCATTTATGGATGACCTGACAGTCACCACAGAGTCAGTGCCAGGAGGCAGGTGGATACTCCAAGGGCTGGAAAACCTCATCCGGTGGGCTCGGATGGAGTTCAAACCAGCCAAGTCCCGTTCGCTAGTGCTGAAGAAGGGCAAGGTCACGGACAGGTTCCATTTCAGCATCAAAGGGGCAAAGATACCATCACTGTCAGAACAGCTGGTGAAAAGCTTTGGCAAGGTTTTTGACAACAGCCTCAGAGACTCAGCATCAGTCCAGTCAACCTGCCAGGAGCTGGACAGCTGGTTAAGAGCAACAGATCGTTCTGGCCTCCCCGGCAAGTTTAAAGCGTGGATTTACCAACATGGTATCCACAACTTTCCTGCGAGTCTTAATGGGCGTCGCCATGACACTCGATACTTCCTGTTGCCGGTATCTCAGTTCCGGTTTAGCCTAACGCTTAATAAAAATAGCACACAGGGGATACTCGCGTCGCGGTACAAACGGGTGAAACTGATTACTGACAAGTAGTAATGCTGACAGATAAGCAATGGCTCCTTGTGGCTCAACGTGTAACGTTGTCAGGTGTACAAACAACACGCGAAAACTGAAGGATTTAATGAATGGGAGTTGTTTCCAATATAAACGGACCCTCTACGCAGAAAGAGTGTTTCTTGTAACGCTATAGTACAACTGTATATATTTTTAAGTGGTATGTTTATTGTTTTCAATAATTTGAAAATTAATTCGAGAATTAACTTGAATGTGCAGCAATTTGTACAGATAGAGAGTATGTAGGCCTAGGCTACTATATTTGTTGTAGCCATTAAATACCATTTAGTTTCATATTTGTTCAAATATTATAATGTCATTTTTTCCATCTATGTTGATTATGAAAAGTGAACACCATGATAGGATGCATCGGGAGACATAGTGGGGTCAGACATGAGAAATATAGCCTATCTTAAGAAAGCTTTAAATGTCTTTAAACGAAACACTCTCTGATTATGTAATCCAAGATGCATTTCTCTCTAGGTTATAGGCGCGTTCACTACGGAGATGGCGATCGTCAACTTCATCTTTGCAGCAGACACTGACAGAAAACACTACAGAAAACACATTAAAAATCAATGCACGCGTGTCTCTGGATTTACAAATGCACATCTTGCTTATTGCACGCACACTCGGCACACATATGATGTCGAAATAACGAGATATTGTGTTGAAATAACATTATTAATAATAATAAATCTTTAATAATATTTGATTGAATGCCGAATGTTGTGCTTGTGCAATTTAATACAATTAATACTTTAATTGTGATCATTAAAATAATTGAATATTAAATATTAAGTGGCCAATTTTTGCTAATTTATTAAAAGTATTTATATGTAATATATCTAGCACCCCCTCAGCACACGTTAAAAAAATATCTGGCGCCACCCCTGGTTATAACGGCCCACGTATTAAAAATGATTGGGTCAAAATTGGGCTCGGGCTCATAATTACAGTTAATGTGTCGGGCTGGCTCGGACACAACGGGCTCAGGTAGGGTCGAGCTTGATTTTTTTGGGCCCGATCTAAGCTCTACTCCTCATTATCCAAGCAAGTTGTTTGTGCTTGTTGAGGCTCTATGATAGCGGTATCTTCAGGCTAACGTAAACCGGAAGTTCGTTACCGGCTTGTTCTACGTTGCCATAGAGATCACGGGAAAGGTCAGAGTTCGGGAAAGTCGTGGATACTGCCAAGAATACTCTGGCAGCTACTTGTGTATGAGGTTCCCATTTCCATGGTGGAGACCTTGGAAAGAAAGGTCAGTAGCTGTCTCAGGAGATGGTTAGGGTTGCCCAGGAGTCTCAGCAACTTCACCCTCTATGGAAACACCACAATGCTTCGGTTGCCTTTGAAATCCCTGGAAGAGGAGTTTAAAGTGACTCGTGGGGTGCTGATGTACAGAGACTCCAATGACCCAAAGGTGGCCCAGGCAGGAGTGCTGGTGAAGACAGAGAGGAAGTGGAGCGCCCAAGCCGCTGTGCTGAATGCACAGGCTCGACTGCAGCACAAAGAGCTTGTGGTAGTGGTGGCCCGAGGCAGAGCAGGCTTGGGGATGTTCCCAACACCTCCTCGACATAAGTCAAGTCAAGTCAAGTTTATTTGTATAGCGCTTTTCACAACACAGGTTGTATCAAAGCAGCTTCACAGTATTAAATTAAAATAATACATCAATGTTTGTTAATAGTAATAGTAGTTAATAGTAATTTGTTAATCAATAGTATTGTTGATTGATTAATTAAATTAAATAAAATATCCCCAAATATCCCCAACTGAGCAAGCCAAAGGCAACAGTGGCAAGGAACCCATCAGGTGACCTAATGAAAAAAAAATAAAAAACTTGGGAGAACCCAGGTTCAGTCGGGTGCCAGTTCTCCTCTGGCGTTTATAAACTAGAGGTAGGATTTAACTGTAAGATTAAAAATATTATATGAATGCCTGGCTGAAGAGATGCGTCTTTAATCTAGTTTTAAACTGGGAGAGCGAGTCTGAGCAACGAACAGTATCAGAAAGGCTATTCCAGAGTTTTGGAGCAAAATGCGAAAATGCTCTCCCTCCTTTGGTGGGCCTAGATATCCTAGGTATGACCAAAAGCCTCGAATTTAGTGACCTTAAAGAGCGCGATGGATTATAGGGCGATAGAAGGTCCGTTAAATAGACTGGAGCTAAGCCGTTTAGGGCTTTATAAGTCAGTAGCAATACCTTGTAGTTAATTTGGGACTTTATAGGTAACCAATGTAGTAATATTAAAATCTGAGTGATATGATCATATTTTCTTGATCTAGTAAGAACTCTAGTGGCGGCGTTTTGGACTAACTGTAGCTTGTTTATTGAGGATGCAGGACAACCAGCTAATAAAGCATTACAGTAATCTAACCTTGAGGTCATGAATGCATGAACTAACTTTTCTGCATCAGAAACTGACAGGATATTACGTAGCTTAGCAATGTTCCTAAGGTGCGAAAAGTCTGTTCTTGTAACATATGAAATATGATTATCAAAAGACAGGTTGCAGTCAAGTATAACACCCAGGTCTTTTACTGTAGATGATAAAGTAACAGGACACCCTATTATGTTAAAGTTGTATTGTGAGAGGTTTTGTGGGCGGTTTTTTGAACCGATGATTAGTACCTCTGTCTTGTCTGCATTTAATAAAAGAAAATTACGCGTCATCCAATCTTTTATATCTTTAACACACTCTGTCAATTTGGATAATTTCATCTGGCCGTGATGAAATAGATATATTTGAGTGTCATCAGCATAACAATGGAAACTAATTCCATGTTTCCTTATAATATTTCCAAGTGGCAACATATATATTGAGAATAACAGAGGGCCTAACACAGATCCTTGCGGCACTCCATAGTTTACTGGAGTTATGATCGATTTTTCTCCATCAAAATGGTAGCGGTCTGATAAGTATGATCTGAACCAGTTTAATGCTTGTCCTTTAACACCAGTATAGTTTTGTAGTTGATCTAAGAGTATTGTGTGATCTATATTATCGAATGCAGCACTTAGATAAAGTAAAACTAGTATTGAGATACAGCCTTGGTCAGAAGCTAATAGTAAATCATTTGTGATTTTAACGAGCGCAGTTTCAGTGCTATGATGCGGCCTGAATCCAGACTGTAACTTTTCATAGATGTAATTTTCTTACAAGAAAGAGCCCAGTTGGGCGGACGCAACTTTTTCTAGTATTTTAGACATAAAAGGAAGATTTGAAATGGGTCTATAATTTGCTAGATTATGTGGGTCTAATTGTGGTTTCTTAATGAGAGGTTTTATAACTGCCAGTTTAAATGCTCTTGGAACATGACCTAAAGTTAAAGATGAGTTAATAATATTGAGGAGAGGCTCTTCCACTACAGGTAACACTTCTTTCAGTAGTTTAGTTGGTATAGGATCTAATAAACATGTTGTTGTTTTAGATGAGGTGATAAGTTTATTTAACTCTTTTTGTTCTATAGTTGTAAAGCACTGTAAATGTTCTTGCGGGGTGATAATTGAGGCAGAATTATAAGGCGCAATTGAGGATTGAACATTTACAATTGTGGTTCTGATGTTTTCTATTTTCTCAGTGAAGAAGTTCATGAAATCATTACTACTAAACTGTAACGGGATATTTTGTTCAGGTGACGTCTGTTTATTTGTTAGTCTAGCCACGGTGTTAAATAAAAACCTAGGATTGTTTTTTTTTTTTTATCAGTTTGCGGAGGTGCTCAGCCCTGGCTGCTTTTAGGGCCTTTTTATAACGTGACATACTGTCTTTCCACGCGATTCTAAAGACCTCTAAATTAGTTTGTTTCCATTTATGCTCTAAATTACGGGTTTCTCTCTTTAGAACATGCGTAGTATTGTTGTACCATGGTGCTTTACTTTTCTCTCTGACCTTTTTTAATCTAATTGGTGCAACAATATCCAATTTTCCAGAGAGAATGGTACTCATAGTGCTAGTTAATTCCACTAGTTCATCTGTTTGTTTGGGTTCACTGAGCAGCTGAGACAGATCAGATAAGCAATTTGAAATATTATCTATGGTGGATGGAAGGATTGTTCTGCCTGGTCGATAATGTGGTGCAGCATGATGCATTACAGGAGTACGTAATATGCAAGTTACCATGTAATGGTCAGTGACATCATCACTTTGTGGAATGATATCTATATCGGTTGGATCGGTTCCATGTGATATAATTAAATCGAGTGTATGATTAAAAAGATGAGTTGGTCCGGTAACATTTTGCTTGACCCCAAAGGAGTTTAATAAATCTGTAAACGCAGCCCCTAACGCATCATTTGGATTATCTACGTGTATGTTAAAATCTCCAACAATTAATGCTTTATCGACATTGACCAATAGATCTGATAGAAAATCTACAAACTCTTTTAGGAAATCAGCGTAAGGCCCTGGCGGTCTATATACGGTAGCCAAAGCTAGAGATAATAGGGATTTTTTTCTTACATCTGAGAGCGTAACATTTAGTACTAGTACTTCAAACAAAATAAACTTATAACCCGTTTTCTGAGTAACATTGAGAATATCTCTATAGATTGTTGCAACACCGCCGCCACGACCAATCAGACAGGGCTCATGTTTAGAATCCTGATGGAGTAGACTCATTTTGACCGAAATAATCATTTGGTTTAAGCCAGGTTTCAGTAAGGAAAAGTACATCGAAGCTATTATATGTGACTATTTCATTTACAATAACCGCCTTAGGTGTGAGTGATCTAATGTTTAGAAGACCTAGTTTTAGAAATTGTTTTTGTTTACGAATAGCAACATTTTCTGTTTTAATAACAATGAGATTTTTCCTAGATCCTGCAGTAGATTTATTATTTGATCTCACTAAACAAGGAATAGACACAGTTTCTTTGCAATGTTCTACACTAGTATTTATATCAGTTAAATTGGTGCAGCAGAGACTATGATTTGGACTTTTGGTTACTAGTCAAAAGGTTTTTAGCATTTTGGAGATATTATCCGACAGAAGATCCGCTCCGAATCTGCTTAGGTGTAAGCCATCAGCGCGGAAAAGCCTAGGACGCTCCCAAAACAGATTCCAGTTATTTACAAAGAGCAGTTTCTGCTCATTACACCATGACATTAACCATTCATTTAGCGCGAATAACCTACTAAACTTTTCATGTCCTAGTCGGTACGAGGGAAGCGGTCCTGACACAATGATCGTTGTTTCAGGCGATGTGCTGCGTACCGTATCGATCAGATTCCTGAAGTCTTTCTTCAGAACCTCCGTCTGGCGCAGCCTGATGTCGTTCACTCCCACGTGCAGGACCACAGTTCCGACGCGCTCGTCAGCGTTCAGAATCTCGGGAACGCGAGCAGCAATTTCAGAAACACGAGCACCAGGAAAGCAGTGACTGTGCACCTTACTTTTACCTAACGTAGCGTGTACGTGCCGAACGATGGAATCACCGATGATCACAGCATCGCGTTCCGTTTCGCGAAGAGGGGAGAAGCAGTTTTGGGTGGATATCTCGAAAACCGGGAGGGTCGGAGAGAGTCTTGGTCTAGACCTGACTCGCGTCTTCCGCTGCGGAACCATCCAGGCTTCGTGGTGGCGTGTTGGAGCCTGAAGTGAACAAGACCATGGCTGATCGCGACCTTGGCACACGGGACCGATACTGAGAAACGCATGGAGTAGACAAGGTCGGAGTCAGCGGGTTAGTAACACTAGTCACTGATTTGTGTGAATCGGCACGTGATGTTTCAAGAGATAAACGCTGGTCTATCAGCTCGGCTTGTCTCACTAAAAGGTCGTGGATCTGTTTCTCCACAGCTTCCAGCTCAGACTGCAGTGCTCAAATGTGTCCTCACCTGCACCAAAAGGTAGACTACTTACATCTGATATATTCGCCATTTCAACAGATGGACAGTAAGTTAGCAACGACGCTACCAGTGATGCTATCAATATTAATACTAATTTATGACTGAAGTCTTGGATATAATCCGTCTATTTAGTGGTACGGGTGTAGAGTAGATGCACGATAGGTGAAAAAAAAATTGTTTGTAAGTGAGTGTGGAGAAGAAGCGTTCATCCGTGATCCACAGGAGTAACCTATAAGAGTATCCAATGTTGGATCACTAATAGGCTTGAGTCTGCTCAACAGTCCGCGTTGTAACTATGTAAAAAAAAAAATTGTTTGTAAGTGAGTGTGGAGAAGACGCGTTCAGCCATGATCCACAGGAGTAACCTATAAGAGTATCTGATGTTGGATCACTAATAGGCTTGAGTCTGCTCAACAGTCCACGTTGTAACTATGAGGTGAGGAAAAGTAGAAAATGTTAGTTGTAAGTGAGTTTAAAGAGAAAATCAAGAATTATAAATCAAATCGATGGAGCTCCAAAGACAACAACTCGTTCAGATGCGACGCATGCACATTCATCAACAGGAAGTGACACTCTAAATAGCGGAAGGGGAAGGAGAATCGCAGCCGAATACATGAAGACGTCAGAGCTGCTGTGGAGGAAGGAAGGACGAGCAGAGCAGCTGGAATGGGGCAACAGGGGGCCTGGACCAGGTGGGAGCAGGCCATGGACCGCAAGGTCACCTGGACGGAGCTCTGGCAAAGCGAGCCGCACCACATAACCTTCCTGATTCGGGCAGTGTACGTCGTCCTGCCTAGCCCAGCAAACCTGTGTACATGGGGGAAAGCAGACACACCAACTTGCAAACTGTGTCCAGCTCGTGGAACTCTGGAGCACATTCTGAGCTCCTGCCCAACAGCGCTCGGCCAGGGTCGTTAGACTTGGCGTCACAGCCAGGTGCTGAAATCTATTGCAGACACCATCAGCAAAGAGATCAGCAAAGGCTGCCTAGGGAGCAACACTACTCGCTCAATCGCATTTGTTAGGGCAGGAGAACAGCCACAAACAGGGAGGAAGGCACCAGCAGGGATCCTGGCATCAGCCAAGGACTGGAAACTCTCTGTGGATTTGGAGAAGCAGCTGAAATTCCCCCAGCACTTCATCAGCACAACTCTGAGGCCAGATATCACCCTTGTCTCAGACAGCACCAAGAATATAATCATCATGGAGCTGACCGTGCCATGGGAGGACCGCTTGAGAGAAGCCCACGAAAGAAAGATCACCAAATATGAACAACTGGTCACAGACTGCCGAGCACAGGGCTGGAAGGCGAGATGCATGCCTATCGAGGTTGGCTGCAGAGGATTTGTGGGGCGCTCCCTCCACAAAGCCTTTACTGCGCTGGGTATTGCAGGAACAACAAGGAGCAGGGCCATCAAGCCTCGAGATGGCTCTGGATCCGTAGAGGAGCACCATGGGGGCAAGCGAGTGCTACCTGAACACAAGTCGCAGTCTGATCACCCGTGGCTGGGTCGCCTGGGCGAGGGTGTCTGATGTTGAAAGACCCGAAACACCCGAGGACCCCGGGTTACATCACTGATGAGGTGTTCAGGTGCATCTGAAGAAAATAAAAAGCTTATGATAAATGATACTGAAATAGAAAGAGTAAAAGAACTTAAATTTCTGGGAGTAATATTCGATGAAAAATTATGTTGGAAGCCATATACATTATATCAAGGCCAAAATATCCAAATCAATTGCTATACTGTATAAAACCAATTACCTATTAAATCAACAAACACTGTACACGTTGTATTGTTCCTTCATACTTCCATAGATTACGTACTGTTTGGAAGTATGGGGAAACACTTACAAAACCAACACTGAACCAATATTTATTCTTCAAAAGAGAGCCTTAAGAATTGTAAATAAAACCACCTATAGAGCACCAACTACTCCGCTGTTTATTAAATTAAAAGCACTAAAATTCAGAGATATTGTTGACTTCAAAACTGCACAAATTATGTATAAATAATCAACAGCTACCGAACAGTATTCAAGGGTTGTTTCAAACAAGAGAGAGCAATCATCACTTAAGAGGAACATTTGTATTTAAAAAGAAACTTATAAGAACAAATTCTAAATACCACTGCATCACAACCAAAGGAGTTAATGTATGGAACAGCTGCAGTGAAGAGATGAAAGCATGTACAACTATGAGTAATTTTAAAAGACTATTTAAACTGAATATATTAAAAGAATATGAAAAGGACTCGAGGTGATAGTATTGTATACAGGTTCATTGGTCTACATATTAAGTCTAGTATGGAGGTGTTATTATTTGATTTGATATAGATAGTTGGAAAGGAAGAAGATAGATGGAAAAGAAAGAAAAAAATGTGAATGTGTCTGTATGCATGTATGTATGCATCTGTATCTATGTTAATGGATGGGTCTATGTGAACAGTAGGTAGGTAGATATACGGTGTATGTAAAGATGTATGTATAAGAGAAGCATCAAAATGGTTTGTATTTAACTAAAGGATAAAAATAGAGAAAGGGGGTAGGACCTGAAAAGTTTGTTATGAACATCTTCCTACTCCTTTTTGAACATGAGAAATTCTAATTTGAATTACTTACAATTATTTTGAAAGATTGTGCTGAGAAGTGCATGACTTTATGTAGCTGTTATTTTAATATTAATTTTATGTATGTATGCATGTCTATATATATATATAATTTTTTTTATTATTATTATTTTTTTTATTTACATGTTCAAAATAAACTACTACTAAAAAAAATAAAAAATAAAAATAAAGCACTCTGGGATGACGATTCTAGCACACAAAACATAAACATGCATGTGAGCCACTTATGCAATGTTTTATTTGTTTTCTTAGGAAATTAGTAAACTTAGAAGTTAGGAAGACAGCATGTATATTAACTCACCGTCCACGGCTGAACATAGTGTGCCATATTACTAGAAAGAAAAGCAGCACCATCCCAGGAGGGATGAATACAATCTCTTTTCAACATGTCAGGTCTGCCCCAAAAACTTTTCCAATTGTCTATGTTTTCTGTATTATTTTGCGGACACCACTTAGACAGCCAGCCATTACGTGAGGACAATCTACTAACTATCTCATCACTCCTGCGAACAGGAAGGGGACCAGAGCAAATTACAGTGCCTGACATCGTACTTGCGAGTTCACACACCTCTTTAACATTAATTTTGGTGATCTCCGACTGGCGGAGTCGAACATCAATAGTGCCGACGTGAATAATAATCTTAGAGAAATTAAAATTAGCATTAGCCAGCACTTTTAAATTTGCTTTGATGTCAGGCGCTCTGGCTCCCGGAAAACATGTGACTATGGTAGCTGGTGTCTCTATTTTCACGTTCCGTGTAATAGAATCGCCAATAACTAGGGCACATTCAACAGGATTCTCAGTGGGTGTTTCACTGATTGGGGAGAATCTATTTGAAGTTGTAATCGGAATGGAAGAGCTGTGTTTTGCTGTTCTCACCCAGAGTCCTGCACGGGTCCATTTTTGGAGACTGGATTACTGATGACCGACACCTGTGAGACACACTGGTCTCGTATCTCTCACGAAGGAGTGGGTATTTTCTTAGCAATGATAAAACGCACATCAACCGATCACGCCTCGCGTCATTCTCCCGTGGCCCTAGCCTCGTCCTGCTCGCCACAGTAAACATGATGAATGGCGACTGTAGAACGCAAAAGCGGTGGCGTGATTACTGATGAGCGCCTGTGAGACGCACCGGTCACTGATCTGTGATAGGTCTGTTAGCGCATTAGGTCCAGCCCCCTATGGGAACTAGTGCTTGTAGTCTCAACAGAAATCCCCCCCCTCTTACACTTCCTCCGACAATGACGCAAAATGACGATTTTTGCGTCATTGTGGGAGGAAGTCTAAGAGGTAAATACGGATTTCTCCCGTCTCAGGGGAAAATGAGAGAGTGTTGCACGACCATTCAATAGTATGACTGGGTTTCTAACAATGCAAAGCTTAATGCAAATGGGTGGAGTGTTCCTTTAAGGTTACTGTGCAGGAAAAGGATATCATCCACAGTTTTAGGTTTAAGTTGCGTTCTCCGTTCTTGAATTACAAATCCAGCTGTGGAAAAGTCTCTCACTCGCAGCGCTCGATGCTGGGATGGAGAGAACATTCCGCGCAATCATTGCACCACAGCAAAACATCGGAAGGATCCCCCTTGGGTGGCTTGAACTCGATGTATGCAGAGACCTCGTCCTCGGGCAGCACAGTGTCATCGCTGGAGTCCTCTATGTCTGAAAAACAATCATTTGTTGAAACCAAACGAACTCTTTTCACAGCTGGGCCCGCCAACATGCCGAGGCCCGGTAGCAGATCTTCGCATTTCTCCTCGAGTTCTATAAAAAAAAAAAAAGACACATGGATGTATATATTTCACTAAATTATTAATTTGCCCATTACCAAGGATTGTTAATTGTTAAAGACAAGTAGCATATATTAGTTTGTGATTGAATAGCTTACCTTTCACAAGACGCTGTGCTTCGCTATGAACTCCCATAATTTCACCATGGTCTGTCAGGCTTTTCAACTTTGGATTCAAGAACATTGCAGCTTGTGCAAGAGATGCAGCTCAAATTTCTCAGTTAAAATCTTGAGGCATTTTTCTCTAAGCGATGACAATGTCAGACTGTCGGTAGAAGACGGCTGAAGGTGACGTCTGAGGTGCTCCAACCACACAGCTGTCAAGCGAATGGTCGGAGTTTTGGATGCTTCCAGGGCTTTGGTGGCTTCTTTGAATCATGCCAAAAAATTCACAATGTCATGCAAAGTCTCCTTGCTTATGCAGTTTAAGTGGTGTTCTTCGTCACGTTCCTCCAGAAGAGCACGGATGGCCTCGTACTGGCTGCTAATGGAGTCCAGCATAGTGTGAAACGAGTTCCATCGCGTCTCCACGTTTGCTTTCAGTGTTTTTTTGCAGATGATTCTGGAGATGTGAGTGCTTAAAATAAGTCACAAGCGACTTGGCGGACTCAATGACACCAGATACCTCTTCGCCAAACAAATCGTCCCCAGCAGGTTTCCCAAGTGTGGTACGCAATACTGTGTTCAGGACATGTGCTGCGCAACTCAATCTCATGGCTGTGCAGAGGGCCGTAACAATGTTTGCACCTCTGTCAGTTACGTACACTAGTTTGGGAAAGAACTCATCCAGTCCAAATTTGCGGAGTGCTTGGACGATGGCTGGTCTGAGGTTGTCAGCTGTTTTACGTAAATTGCTGTCCCATTCAGCTGTACAGAGCACTCGCTCCTGCAGTTCCCAATTGCTTTTAATGTAATCTATTGTCACACAGAGATATCCAATTTTTTGAAAATCATCTGTCCCCAAATCCACCGTCACTGCCCTGTTGCTCTCGGTCAATTGTTCCCTCAGCTCCGGAATTATGACTTGTCTGTTATCCTCGGCATATTTAGTTATCCTACGGGAGACAGTAGTTGGATCGGGCAGAAGCTGACACGCGTCCACAAGGCCAGCTCGTGCCCCAGTGTCAATTAAGCCCTGTGCAGTTCCATCGCCACACACAGTCTCAAATGATCTAATGTCTCAGCACATAAACTGCATAGCCAATTGTGTTATCGCCTCCTTGTCTTCCCCTCTTGGAGGTTTGTAGCCTTTGGCAAAGTACCTGTCAATTGTCGCACTGGCAACCCCTATGCTCCTGCAAGTTTGTTTGTTTGTTTGTTTGTATATTTATTTCAACAGGGACATTATGCAAAAAACATTAATTAAAGATGCCTTGCACCAGATTTAGCCTAAGCTAGTTTCCATCTGCAGTCCCTGAGCAGGTGAATTACAATACAAAATATACAATATAAAATGTATTTGACCACTCAAATGCAACTATTAATTCATTCATTCAATCAACCATACACCCATTACAGCCACCAGTCCTAATATAATCATACCAAATTTACTATAATAAAACATCACTAAAAATCATATATACATACACAGTTATCTATGCTGACACGACTGGGTTTCCACATGCTTCCTAAGAGAAGACGTGCCCAGCTTCCGGCTATCAATCGCCAAAACTTTATGGCATGTTTTGCAAGCCGCAAAGCCGCTTATGATGTTATTTTCCTGATCTCGTATTACACCACACTTTCTCCACACATTCATTTTGCCTTTAAAGACTCGTTGTCAACAATTTTATATACTCCACTCGCCAACTTTACTTTTACTTTATCCATAGCTACTCCTGCAACGCTCCAACTAGGCTACGAGAAGCATCAACGAAAGTCGCACTGTCGCAGTGGTGACGTGATGGGTCAAAAGGTCATATCATTGAGGCCATCCTTAACCCTCTGGGGTCTAAGGGGTTTTAGGGGTCCTTGAGATGTTCTGACATGCCCTGACATTTGTGCTTTTTTCAGTTGCTTATAAACATATTAATGGCAAAGGTGTAATTACACTCTATTTAGCACAAACAGGGCTACCATAATATGTGAACAACTTGCATGTACATGTTTGTATTTTTGATAGAATAATGTTTATGCATGGTTTTTTCAAAAACAAAAAACTAAAGTTTCTGAAATAAGGCCATAAAACACATTCTAAATATATGTAAATAAGACTTTTGACTAATGGATGACGTTGCCTACAATTTTTTCTTCAAAATTATGTGAAAATCATCCTGCCTAATCATTCACATAACACAATACATTGATTTAAATCTTGTAAAACACTTTTTGTTTGGAAAGGCCATATGCGGGTGGGCGTGATTCACACCTGCGGAGTCAATGGGGCCCGCATAATGAGGCTGCATACGTAATGAGCCTTTCATTCAGTTGTGTGACTGAGCCACAAGAATGCAAGGACAATATATAACTGGTTTGTTGGTTTTTTTCCACAAATTTTGCTTGCAAATTGTACAATATCCAAGGTAAACATTTCTAGTAATTGTGCAGTTAATTGTTCTCATACTGTATTTTCAGATTTGGAATATATTCTCTTCCCAAATGTGTCACTAATAAAGCATATTAAAATTATTTAAAGAGAAGGCTTATAATGACCTTTTAAGATTTTGTTTACATCTATCCTTATATATATATATATATATATATTTTTTTTTTAAGGTTATACAATTACAACATTTAAAATTGTAACAATCCTCCCAGTGTAATCTTTCTTTGTATTCGCGATTCATATTAAAACAGTATTTTTGCCAGCTGTAGTAGCTCCACAACAGCGCGCATCTGTGCGTTCGTTCGTTCATTCATTCATACACAGAAACGCGATCAATATTTAAACAGTATTTTTGCCAGCTATAGTAGCTCCACAACAGCGCGCATCTTTGCGTTCATTCATTCCGATTAGAACAAAGCAAACAGAACTGACCTAATTCCTCGGGATCCGTTTGCTCCTCGAAATGATACTTCCAGAACTTCTGAGGTAAATTTTTGCAGGATTATTATCAAGATAGTATTATTCCTCACAGCATCGTAAAGTACATAAGTCTGAAAGTGAACTCGGGGTGTGTGTTATCCAGCTGATGTGGGCGTTTCACAGGTTTGTTTGGATCGCCTCACATTTGCGTTTGAATAGCGCGCGCTCTCCGTGGGCGGAGCACATTAAAACTTAATTAGCTGAGATGAGAACGACTGACATCTCTCTCTTTGCATACATATTACATAAACTGTGAATAATTGTTTTTTATAAAAATTACTTTGTTTAAAAGAAGAGAATTCAAGCTTCATGCCTGTGTGACTGTATGCCTGTTTGACTGAGTATTCGCTGAGTTACAGTTAATTTTCGGACTCGTTTCAGAATTGACTTCACTGACGGAGAGTAGGCAAAACTCGCATCATGTTTATTTTTCTTTATTTGGCGAAAAGCACAACACTTTGTTTTTATTGTGAGCATACACAAAAAAATACACACTAAACAGGATCGATTGATGTATAACAAAAGCATATAAGATAAAAAATTAATCTATTTTTTTTTTTTGCACTCATACGGAAAAAAACGAGCCTATCGCGACAGCGCGATAGCCGACCTCAGGGGGTTAAAAATATTTTGGTTTGCCGTAACAGCCAAAAAAAAAAAAAAAAAAAGGGCCGGTAGGTTGGTCTATATTTTTTTTAAGATAAAATGTAAAAAATAAAAAAAGTACGATTTTGAAAAAAACCTGTATAAACTGAACACCAAAGAATAATATTAACTATTGGTGGTGACGCGTTCATGTAACATGTAAGGGTGCGCTGCGAATACCGCACCCAAAAGCTGTCACAAAGAACTGGGAAAAGTAATGATTATTAATATGTCAAATATATCAAGGAGACATTTCAATTGTTTATTAATAAACAAGTGTTTTCTGTGTCAAAGATGAAGTTGACGATGCTGACTTGCGATCTTCGCACAAAGTAGTGAACGCACCAGAGAGAAATACACATTTCATACGGATTACATAAGCAGAGAGCAGTCTGTTTTCTTTCATTTTGAATTGTTTTGTTTAAAAGTACACATTTCATGCTTTCTATTTCTCAGGTCTGTGAGGCAAGTAGCTTATACGCTGAGTTTCGGTTAATTTAAGAGAGGAGCAGTTCATGCGCCCGCGCCTCTGTGTCCTGATTATATTGTCTGCTATATTTAGCCTACCTCTCATTTATTTAATCCAGAAAATTGGTTGATGAAACATTGATTAAAATTAAGATACAATTAATACAAAACGAAATTCACTTTAAAGAAAGGCTTTCTACAAAAACAAACTTAATGAAGGGGTCAAAATCATTTCTGCCCACTCCATTTGTCTCCCGATATTCGGGATCATCTAATCTTATTCATGCTTTTCACTTTTCATATAATCAACATGAAATAAAAAAATATATATATTTTATTTAAACATGAATATGAAACTAAATAATTTTTAATGACTGGGCTACAACACATAGGCCTATTAGCCTACAGTAGGCTACAGAGAAATGTAATGTCGGAGTGTTGCCGGTGAGCATGTGGAGAAAGAGATACGATTTTCGATCAATCATCGTATATTATTTTGCTTGATATGCCAATTCTTAATATTTGGTGTTTTAAATGCCTGTTTGAGATCTTTGTGAATGTTTTAATTGTTTTAAATGTTTTAATCCTTTACAGTGACCTCCAGGTTCTTATTCATCCTTCCTACAGTAGTTGCTAGAGGTGAATGCACTCTAGATGTGATTAATATGGGTTCTGTCCTCCATTCATTTGTTAAATAGGGATGTTTGCTAATGCCAGCCATAATGGACAGAATCTGCCTCATGGACAATAATGTATGTCAAGTCAAGTCAAGTCATCATTTATATAGTGCTTTTAACAATGTAGATTGTTCCAAAGCTGCTTTACATTGATAATATGAAATTAAAGTAACAGAGATTGTTTTTGCTTTATAGACCCTATGCGCCAGAGAAACGAGGGCGCTGCCATCTTTAGAATATTGTCTTTTAACTTCTGTTTTTGTGGTCGCTCTGTATATTTCTATGGCATTGCTGTCCAGGAGTAATTAGCTTTTGAAGTGGATTTACTTAATGTAAAGTTAACAAGAGTTATCATGAGGACTGTAATGTTTAAAGCAGATGACTTAACAAATGTCAGTCGACCGGGAAGATTTTAAAACGAGCCGTTCATTCATAAACACGCAAAATCTCTGTGAAAATACAGACCGGAAGTCAAAAGGCAACGAGCGCAGCGCTGAAAAGGGGCGGGGCTACATAAGGTCTATAGCAGCTCTAGAATAAAGTTATTGTCCAGCTAAAGTTAGTTTTGATTGATTTACTTTCGTCGCAACAATCATTAGTTATTAACTTAGGGGCCGCTAACACGACACCATTTTAACAGAAAACTGTTTAACAGGAAAAGTTCTTGCTGCGTAAACTTCAAAAACGCGAACCCGTGAGAACGCTGATGGCGTGCACATGTGTATTACAGGCTCAGTCTAAAGGTATGCGCATTTGAATAAATGTGTGCAGGCGCGTAGTCTTTCCCTACAAACCAACCCTCAACAAACTACTTGTCTGGCCTTAAAATTTATAATACAGAATTATTATCGCTTCCGCATAGCCAAGCGAACCGAAATTATCCCGACAACGCTTTATCTGTAGAGAGGTAAGGGAAAGGGAGGGAAGGGGAGGAAGGCCTTCACAGGGGAGAGACTAGTTGACACTTCAGCATTGCAATGTCGTCGCGTCCAGGAGCAGGTCCTTCATTAGATCTGGATACGCCCTGGATCCGGTGGACTGCAGATGTAGATGTAATGAGGTGTCCGTAGGCTGGAGTGTTGATATGACAGATCAAAGAGAGACCAGAGGTTACCAGCTAAAGCCAGACATGAACTTCTTACAGCTTGGCGCTCAGGTATCTCAGGCTCAGAACAGGGCTGCTTGCTGGACAGGACTGGAACAGGGAACAAGACAGACAGAGCCAATGGCAGTAACCAGAGCACTAACAAACTTTTACAACAAAACACTTAAGAGAAATGATACTGAGAAACTGTAGTACTCAGAGGTACAGCATTTAACAAACTGGCAAACACAAGAGGGAAAGAGCGAACATATAAAGGGAGCTAAGGACATGAGGAACAGGTGAGCACACTCAGACAAACAAGGACTTAACGAGGAGACAGGTGCTAACACTCAAACAAGGACTCACCTAAACAAGGGGGCGTGGTAACGGAAAACAAGGAGGAAAGGACAGAGGAGCACATGGCAAACACAAACAAAGACACAACCATGCGTTTAAGCATAACATAAACATAGATACATTAAACAGAGACAACACAGACAACGCTGCCAGGGCAGAACCCTGACAAAAACCCCAATATTTTTATTCATTATTATTTATTAATTTAAAATGCACCATGTGTGAGCCTATTGTGTGTAGTAAATGGTGTCTAGGGGAGGGAGAGGGGTATATCTGTCCAATCAAATAGCCTATAGTTTACATATAATGTCTGTTAAACAACTGCCAACTTAACCCTCAGGGATCTAGGGTGTTTTTGGGGTCCTTGAGATGTTCTGACATGCCCTGACATTTGTGCTTTTTTCAGTTGCTTATAAACATATTAATGGCAAAGGTGTAATTACACTATTTAGCACAAACAGGGCTACCATAATATGTGAGCAATGAATGTATACATGTTTGTATTTTTGAGAGAATAATGTTTATGCATGGTTATTGAAAAAAAACTAAAAACTAAAGTTTCTGAAATAAGGCCACAAAACACATACTAAATATGTGTCAATAAGACTTTTGACTAATGGATGCTGTCGCCTAGAGTTTTTCTTCAAAATGATGTGAAAATCAACACTTTCTAATTGCAAAGGCAATATGCGAGTGGGCGTCAATGATCCAACACCATCATGCATATGGTGGTTTGCACCTGAGGAGACAATGGGGCCCGCATACTTAATGAGCCATTCATTCAAGTGAGTCACTGAGCCACAAGATAGAATGCAAGAGCAATATGTGTATATATATATATATATATATATATATATTACCAAATTGGTTCACAGTTGGAAGCATCTAATTATTTTATTTATTTTTTCACAAATTGTGCTTGCAATTCGTATAATATCCAAGGAAAACATGTCTAGTAATTGTGCAGTTAATTCGCATATTTTCAGTTTTGGAATATGTATCCTCTCCCCAAATCATCTACCTTGTAAATATATTTTTTTTATTAAAAAGATTACAATTACAACAACAATTCAAGTGCAATCTTTCTTTGTAAAAACAATTTTAAAAACAGTATACAATTTATCATACATATTTCAAAGTTAAGGATTTGATTGATTATTTGATTACTTTATTTTTGACAAAACATACAATATTTAATATATAAGCAAAAATTGGCAAACAAAAGCTTATTTGAGGTGGCAGATATTTTACAGTAAAAATTTATAATCTATCCAAAACTAGTCAACGAAATGTTGTCTTTCATATGTCTGTAACATAGGTCTTTCGCTTATATAAGAAATATAAATGTTAATTTGAAGTTTAATACGTTGCTTATACAAATACATTTTATTTCAACATATTTCAGTTGATTTTTACTCGTCTCAGTATAGCAATATAGTTTGCTAAAAGTGGATCATTCATTTACACACAGAAATGCGATTCAAATTTAAACCATCTTTTTGCGAGTTGTGGTAAACAGCGCATCTCTGCCGTTCATTCATTCACACAGAGAAACGCGATTCACTTGAGAATGAAAAAAAACTTACTACAGTCTTCCATCCTTTGCTCCTCGAAATACCAGCACTTCTGAGGTACATTTTCCATTATTATTATTATTCCTCACAGCGCTGCGAGACGGTGTAAACAAGTAATGATCTGAATAAACTTGATGTGTTTTCTCGAGCTGATATGGGGGCGTTCACAGTTTGCATGGATCCCTCAGTCATTTGCGTTTGAATAGCGCGCGCTCTCCGTGGGCGGGGCAGATTAAAAATAATTAGCTGAGATGAGAAGGACTGACATCTCACTCTTTTCATACAGATTACATTAATTGAGAATATTTGTTTTTTATAAAAATACTTCATTTAAAAGAAGAGAATTCAAGCTTCATGCCTGTGTGTCTGTATGCCTGTTTGACTGAGAATTCACTGAGTTATTGTTCATTTTCGGACGCGTTTCAGAATTGACTTCACTGACAGAGAGAAAGCAGAACTCACATCATGTTTATTTTTCTTTATTTGGCAAAAAGCACAACACATTGTTTTTATTGTGAGTATACACAAAAATAATACACACTTAACAGGATCGATTGATGTATGAAACTGGTTTGTAAGATCAAAGTCAACAGAGTATTTGGACTCTCGTTTGAACTGATAAGAAAAAACACAAGCAAATCACGCCGGCGTGATTGCCGACCTCAGAGGGTTAAAGCCTTGTTTATAGTTTCGCCTGGCACCGCAGCGCGAGCCTCCACTGACTGCGCGCGCACCTCCCCAAACAGACGAGGCATTTATACTTGAAGCAACTGTTTTAGATTGAAAACCAGACCATACAACTGATTTAGACGCACAAACTGGGTGCCGGTGTGATGAGATGTGCTAATATCCGTCTGCTCAGGCAGATTCGGCTCAAAGTCGTGCATCTTCGGATGCGGAAGCACGCACGCTTTTACAATGATGTCATTTTTGCCGCATCAGAAGATGCACGACTTTGAGCCGAATCTGCCCGAGCAGACGGATATTAGTTTTTTATTACCTTCGCGCTCATGCGGACTCGTCGAGTATACACAAGGTTTTACAGCTCAGCCACTTCACACTACTACGCTCACTTCAAGCTAACGATACGCAAGCAAGCTAACGAAATGATGGCTAAGGCACAACCGGCACAAAGGAAAAAGCAAAAAACTAAATTTTCATGTAGAATGGGAACATGATTTTCTATTCACCATAGTTAACGACAAAACTATTTGCCTGATTTGTCACCAGGCTGTTGCGCTAGCAAAAAGGGGTAATATGGAGAGTGGTGCCATCCACCCCAATTTCAAAGATACATACCCGCTAAAGAGCACTCTTCGTTCAAAGAAAGTTGACGAGCTGAAGTCTGTTTTGAAAGCACAGCAGTCACTTTTTTTCCAGACCGACAGCTAAAAATAAGGCTGCAACAGAGGCATCCTTCCGTGTCAGCCACCTGTTGGCTAAACATAAGAAACCGTTCACCGATGGAGAGCTATACAAGGAGGCAATGGTCGTTGCCGCAGATACCTTATTTAAAGATTTAAAAAAAACAAAGAGGACATAACAAATGCTATCGGAAGTGTGCCACTTGGCCCAGCCACTGTGGCAAGAAGGGTAGAGTTGTTATCGGAGGACGTGTTATTCTCTGCAATTTGATGAATCCCAGGATGTGACAGACACTGCACAGCTAATGGTATTTGTTCGCATGACTTTTAAAGATTCAACTACTAAGGAGGCTTTTCTCACTCTATTACCATTACAAGGGAGGACAAGAGGTGAGGACATTTACAACGAGTTTAAATGTTATGTGCATGATAACAGCATCTCTATTCATAAGCTGATTGCGATCACCACAGACGGGGCACCGGCAATGCGTGGGCTGCATTCAGGCTTCGTTGCACTGTGCCGTCGTGATCCCGATTTCCCCAGGTTTTTAAACTATCACTGTGTGATCCATCAGCAAGCACTGGCTAGTAAAGTAGTGCACTTGTCTCATGTCATGACACTTGTCGTTAAAATTGTAAATTCGATTCGGGCAAAAGGACTTCAGCACCGCTTGTTTAAATCTTTATTAGATTAGCTTCATGCCTCATATGGTGACTTGATTCTCCACTCTTCCATAAGGTGGTTGAGTCGTGGAAAAGTACTCCAGCGATTTGTGGACTTGCTGCCTGAAATCAAATCATTTCTGGAGTCACGAAATGAGCAGCATGAGGAACTGTCTGATGATGCATGGCTGCTAGACTTGGGTTTCCTCACAAACGTAACAGCAAAATTGAACGAGCTGAACTATGAGCTTCAGGGAAGAGACAAAGACGTGACCCACATGATCAGCGCTGTCAATGCCTTTAAGGCCAAGGTGGTAGTGTAGGCTTCTCAGCTGAAGAATGGAAGCCTAGTGCACTTCCCAAGCTATAAGCCTGTGGAAATACTTAATGTTATATTACTGTTGAAAATTTTGAATTATAGTTGACAGTTTGTATAGTTATATACTATTTGTATAGTTAAATAAATATTTTGCTAGTGACTAACAGGCAACAAAGAATGTCAAAGTAGAACTACATTGTGGCCTTGTTTTTTCATAATTTTTTGCAAGTGGTAGATCTTGGTTTACATTTGGACTTTGGATGTGATCTTAGGCTTGAAAAGGTTGGTGACCACTGATTTAGTGCTTTGTAAGTAATGTAACAACTACGAGAATGAACCAAACACAAACTAATCTTCTTCCAGAAAATTAATTCTAACTTTCCACTTCCTGCCGAACAAAGGGGAAGATTTGGTCAGGACTTCGTATCCTCATCAGTCTTGTCATGAGGTCCAGGCATCACCGGTCTGACTAATTAAAAGAGCCCCCAGCACTAACGAAATAACTGGTCAATGCTAGGTTTGTTGCCAAAACACTGACTGGTTAAGAGAAAGACAGAGACCAAGGTCCCACACAGAGTTCTCACATTCCAGGCTCAAATCACCCAGGCTCCAGAGAGTCTGCAACCAAAGACTTTTATTGGTTAACTTTAATAATAATAATAATAAACTTTATTTTATATAGCGCCTTTAAAAGTAGCATCTCAAAGAGCTTTACATAAAAATATGAAATTAAAAGGTACATATACCTTTTAAAAGGTACACATAACAGTGCAAACAGTAAAAAACTGACCAAACAAAAAATCAATAAAAAAAATCAATAAAGAAAAACAAGCATAATAATGACATGAATCACACAAACGCTACCCTAAAAAAGTCAGTTTTAAGGGATGATTTAAAAACCCTAAGGGATTCTGCATTCCTAATCTCAGAGGGAAGGGAATTCCACAATTTAGGAGCCAAAGAAGAAAAAGCCCGATCACCCATAGTTTTTAGCCGTGTTGTTTGGACAGTTAAAAAGACCAACTTCAGAGGAGCGTAGAGCACGTAAAGGAGTGTAGGGGGTTAGAAGCTCACACAAATATTGAGGGGCCAGATTATTCAAGGCCTTATAAGTGAGCATGAGAATTTTAAAATCGATACGAAAACTAACAGGAAGCCAGTGCAATTTTTCCAGGACAGGTGTGATGTGCTCCCTTGCACTGGTCCTTGTAAGAATTCTAGCAGCTGAATTCTGTACCAACTGTAATTTACTTAGGGTAGCTCTAGATACTCCAGCCAGCAAAGCATTACAGTAATTAATACGTGAGAAAACAAAGGTGTTGATTAATTTTTCAGCTACAGAGAAAGTCAACATGGGACGAAATTTGGCAATGTTTCTGAGATGAAAAAATTATGTTTTTACTGTGTTACGAACTTGATGGTCAAATGTTAAATTGGCATCAAATATCACCCCCAGATTTTTTAGGTTAGTTTTGAATTGCAGAGCAGAGCCATCCACACTTAAGGTTATGGACTCTGCTTTACGCAACTGATGAGGTGAACCAATAAGCATCACTTCAGTCTTTGTCACTGTTTAGACAGAGAAAATTTTCAGACATCCATTTCTTAATCTCAGTAAAACACTGAGAAAGGAAAGACACAGGCATATTGACATCAGGTTTTGAATGTATATATATATCTGAGTGTCATCGGCATAAAAGTGAAAGTTAAGACCAAGTGTTCTTAAAAGTTGGCCAAATGGAAAAATGTAAATACTAAAAAGTAAAGGGCCCAAAACTGATCCCTGGGGAACACCAGAGTGCACCACACCGACCTCAGACTTGCAATCACCCATCACAACAAACTGCTTGCGATCAGAGAGGTAGGACTTAAACCACTTTAATGCAGAATCAGAAACTCCAAAGATAGTCTCTAAGCGGGTGATTAAAATGGAGTGATCTATAGTGTCAAAAGCGGCACTAAGATCAAGAAGAATCAGTATAGATAAGTGGCCAGAATCAGAAGCCATTAACAAGTCATTAGTGACTCTAACTAGTGCAGTTTCAGTGCTGTGGAGTTTACGGAATCCAGACTGAAGTGGCTCAAAAAGATCATTAGATGAAAGATGAGAAAGCAGTTGAGAAGCCACTGTTTGTTCTAAAATTTTGGCAAGGAATGGAAGATTAGAGATGGGACGAAAATTATTCAGATTATCAAAGTTCATGTTGTTAGTTTTGGGTACAGGGGTGACAGCAGCAATTTTAAGTGCTGCTGGCACAATACCGGTGCACAGAGAGTTATTGATAATTCTCAAAACAACAGGAGAGAGGGAATCAAAACATGATTTAAAAAGACAAGATGGTATGGGATCAACTCTGGAAGTTGAGGCTTTCAGTTTTGAAACCATATTACATAGAGACTGGGAGTCATGAATTGCAAAATTAGAGAGAGAGATACCAGAAAATGCAGAAATATTTAACCCTCTGGGGTCCTTCGGGTCCAAATGGACCCGAAGCGTTTAAATAAAAAAATGTAAAAAATCATAGCTTCATCGGAATGGTCCGAAATTTGGTGACTTTGTTGGTACTTGGTATATGAACACCCAAAAAAATTGGGGACAGGATTTGAATAGTCTAAGTGGTTGTAAAAAAAATAGTCACACTCAGGACCTTCGGGTCCAAATGGACCCGCCATAGGAAATGAATGGGAAATTGGCAAAAATGTGACAATACAGAGTTTTTTTGTGCGTACAATCTACAAATCAGCCACGATCCAGAAAAAAAGCACACAACAGTGAAGGGGTGAATCTATAAAACATCAAGAGTGCAAAACAGACACATCCACACACACACACACACACACAAACACACTTTTATACACATACACACTAATAAATTCAGATTACAAAGATCTGTTTAGAATTTTTAAAAATCACACCTTCATCGGAATGTTACGAAACTAGGTGACTTTTATGGTATTAGGTATGTGAACACACAAAAAATATTGAGGTCATGATCCAAGCATGCTAAGTGGTCATCACACTTCTGCTCTTTGGTTAAAAATGACCCCCATAGGAAATGAATGGGAAATTGTCAAAAATATGAAAACACAGTTTTTTTTTTGTGCATACAATCTACAAATCAGCCAGGATGCAGAAAAAAAGGACTCAACAGTGAAGGGGTGAATCTCTAAAACATCAAGAGTGCAAAACAGACAAATCCACACACACACACACACACACACACACACACACACACACACACACAAACACACTTTTATACACATACACACTAATAAATTCAGATTACAAAAATCTGTTTTGAATTTTTAAAAAGCACAGCTTCATCGGAATGTTACGAAACTAGGTGACTTTTATGGTATTAGGTATGTGAACACACAAAAAATATTGAGGTCATGATCCAAGCATGCTAAGTGGTCATCACACTTCTGCTCTTTGGTCAAAAATGACCCCCATAGGAAATGAATGGGAAATTGTCAAAAATATGAAAACACAGAGTTTTTTTGTGCATACAATCTACAAATCAGCCAGGATGCAGAAAAAAAGGACTCAACAGTGAAGGGGTGAATCTCTAAAACATCAAGAGTGCAAAACAGACTAAATCTGTTCAGGCAAAAATCACTAGATTCGCAAGCCTTTCTACAGAGAGCTGTAAATCCACTAGTGGTAAAAATGTGCTATTGCGTGATAAAAATGCTCAGTGTGTCCACCAGTTGGCGCCCATCTCATTTAAAAAATTGCTTTCATGAGGCCTAGGCTTGACTCTAAAATGAAATACAGCTTTAATAAAAATAAAATAAAAATTATGTATATATAAAAAAATTCTATTATATTCAATGGGAAAAAATGGGTCATAATTATTGCATAAATATTAATTATAAATTATAAAATTATCTCAAAACACCAAAAAAGAAAAGAAAAAATATTATAAAAAACAAGTAAAAAAAAAAAAATTATGATTTCTTTTTATATATATTAATTCCGCCCTCCGGGTCCATTTGGACCCGAAGGTCCCAAGTGTGACTGTTAAACGAAGGACCCCAGAGGGTTAAGGAGGCAGCAGCAATAGTATGAGTAGTAACAATGTGGTTACGTATATTATCAATCTTGGTGCTAAAAAACTCCAAAAACTTATTACAAAGGTGATTTGAAGCAGGAACATTAGAGAGGCTGGGATTTTTAAGCAGCTTGTTGATTGAGTGAAACAGTAGTTTAGGATTTCTCTGATTGCTGACAATTATCTGAACTTTAAGGAAGAACGTTGTCAACGTTTGATGGTTTTTAAAAGAATGATCGGTTCAGAGAATGGTACTGCTCAGGGCCCTAACAAGAGGTCACATGACCCCTGCGACTAACAGACCCCGTCTTTCTTAAGGACCAAGGAGATGAACAAAACAGACGTCAACAGGAACTATACATGACCTCAGATTGGAATTTCTTAAACCCCATAAACTTTACACACCAACACACTTTACATATCAAAATAAATAAAATCATCTCAGAACAAGTTTCGATGAACATCATGCAACTACATAATCCTGTGTTGTTTCTACCACATATGTGCATTTTTAATATGTTTAAATCCCATGTAAGTCATTTAATGGTTATAACTGTTAGATGTTTGAATGAAAGTGTGTTGTGTTTCATATCAGTAGGATCGTATGCTCGTGATTCAAAAGATGGCTTGATTGAAATCTGTGTAAAATGTTTTGTATTCTTATAAAGGTAATGATGTCTAAACTGTGGCCTCTGTACTCTCTGCTAGAGCTTGGAAAGTAAGGAGATCCCAGATAACGCATGATTTACGATGAGACAAATAAAGCCAGTGTCTAATTGGTCCAATCTCTTCAGGAGGTGGGACAAACTTTTGAGTTTAAAATCTTAGACCCGAAACAAAGCTCTCTCTCTATCTCTGTGCTCTCGCTCTCTGGGTTCACCCTCAAGAAACGATCTGCTATCACTCTCAAGAGATATGGGCGGAAAAAGATGAAGATCTCAATCAGACCAGTAACCATGTAGACGCGAAGAGACAGAACCCAAATCAAGATCAGAATAACATGAGTTAAACAACTTCATTCAAGCCATCATCTACTCTCGTCTCAATTTCCTTTCTTTTCTAAGTTTTCCTCTCTTTTCGTTGTGAGTCTCGGTTCTAAGTTGTTTTGCGACAAGATTTCGAGCCACGTTTCTTCTGCAAAGCCAGCTTCAAACAAAGACTTTCATTCCGCCAGCACACCACGTGACTGGCTGCCCCAGACATCAGGCACGAGGAGACCAGCCAACGAACGGACCGGGAAAAACCTCTTTCACGCAACAAAAGGGAATCCCCAAAAGCAAAGACAAGCAAGTACTGCCTCCAGACTCCTAAGCTGAACTGGTGTATTTGATACAGATTTAATAACCTGTCTAAGAAACGAAAGAAGGTTTAAATTAATGATTGATGGTTTGTTCCAGGTCATGTCTTATAAGTGCATATAGAAATTTGGGATTTCATCATCTCACTCTTAAAACTCACTCTTTCCTCTCTCTCTCTTTCTTTCTGCAACTCGTATGAATGTGTGTGCATGTTTTTGTGTTGTGTTAGAATAATCAATAAAGTCATGTTTGTATTTTAAAGAGAAGTATTACTTGTTATGTGCTTACGAATTTATTGTCTTGAACCTCGATCTAAGTTACCTTGCTAACTATTAGGGATTGCACGACTACTGATTTCTGCTAGTCGATTTCTTATCAAAACAATAGTCGAGTTACTCGACTACTCGTCGTTCATGCTACTGTAAATGAAATAGCTAGATCTTATCAATAAACATTTATTAATTCATAGCCTAATGCAACAATTACATAAGTAAACTCTCAAAACATTATAATTATGACATTTCATTTTTAAATTTTCATGTACAAGTCTAAAGCCAAATAAATAGTCGTTCTTGCCTTTCATTTTAGACGTCTGCTTCTAGGGGCCGTTCACATATCGCGTCTTTTCCGCGCTCAAGGTCGTTATTTCAAATGTAGGCGCGCGGCGAGCGCGCTCATAATGAAAGAAACATGGTGCGCTATTTTTTCCAGGCGGGTTTTTCCTTCTCATCTCCAGAAATATATCTAGTAGTAAAGCTAATGCAAGGGCTAGAAATAAATGAATCCTTTGCTGAATGATAACTTCCTCGTCGTCATCATGGAGAGCGCAGTTTGGTTGCATAGCGACGACAGACGCCGCGGGAGCGCAAGCGCTTGGAGGAGACAGCGGCACGGCCACGCGCGCTTTCCACACGTTTTTAGACGCAATATGTGAACGGCCTCTTGCAGAGTTGGCCAATTACAATATTTTTGTCATCCTTGATGAAATACTTCCACACATCTGACGTGTGTTGTCTGTTGGTGACGTTCGCCATTTTTAATTAATTTATGTTTAATGGACGCTCGAGTAGTCGATTGTTTCCGACAGCGTCGAATAGTGGTTGAAGTAGTCGATCTATCGACTACTCGACTAGTCTATGCAAGCCCTACTAACTATAGTGTTTCACTATAGTTCGGATATTTATATCCGTTGCAGAGTTGATAGTTACAGCCAGTTCAAATGAACCGTGAACGAGTCATTTGCTTGGTTGCTATAAGTGACTCTTTCGAATTCCCTATAAAGTAATTAATAATTACTTTGAGCTAAATTGACGAATCACTACAAATACAAATATCTTACAGTAATCAGCAATATTTAAAAATTTATACAATGTTTAATAGGGAGCCAATGCAGTGTTGACAGAACTGGGCTAATATAGTCATACTTCCTGATTCTGGTAAGAACTCGAGATGCTGCGTTCTGAACTAGCTGTAGTTTGTTTATTAAGCGTGCAGGGCAACCACCCAGTAGAGCATTACAGTAATCTAGCCTTGAGGTCATGAACGCATGAACTAATTGTTCCGCATTTGTCAATGAGAGTATATGACGTAATTTAGATATATTTTCAAGATGGAAGAATGCGGTTTTACAGATACTAGACACGCGACTTTCAAATGAAAGACTGGTATCAAAGAGCACACCCAGGTTCCTAACTGACGACGAAGACTTAACAGAGCAGCCATCAAGTGTTGGACAGTATTCTAGGTTATTACGTGAGGAAGTTTTTTGTCCAATAATTAGAAACTCTGTTTTTTCAGAATTTAGAAGTAGGAAATTACAAGTCATCCAATTTTTTATATCACCTATACATTCCGTTAATTTTGTGAATTGGTAAGTTTTGTCAGGGCATGAAGAAATATAGAGCTGAGTATCATCAGCATAACAGTGAAAGCTAATGCCATGTTTCCTAATGATATCTCCTAAGGGTAGCATGTACAGAGTGAACAGCAGCGGTCCTAGTACTGAGCCTTGTGGTACGCCATACTGAACTTGTGATCGATAAGACATCTCTTCATTTGCTACAAACTGATAACAGTCAGATAAGTATGATTTAAACCATGCAAATACAATTCCACTAATGCTAACATAATTTTCGAGTCTATTTAAAAGAATGTTGTGGTCGATGGTGTCAAATGCAGCACTAAGATCGTGTAACACTAATAGAGAGACACAACCACGATCGGATGATAAGAGGAAATCATTTGTAACTCTAATGAGAGCAGTCTCAGTACTATGGTACGGTCTAAATCCTGACTGGAAATCCTCGCAGATATCACTTCTTTCTTAAAAGAAATATAGTTGTGAGAATACCGCCTTTTCTAGTATCTTTGACAGAAAAGGTAGATTCGAGATCGGCCTGTAATTGTGTCACGATTCATGTCTGTGTTCCCCTGTCTTATCATGTTTAGCAGTTCCCCATTATGTTGATAAGTCTTCCCAGGTGTTTCTTATTTACCACGCCCCCTTGTTATCTTGGCTAGCTTGTTTGCCTTTGTATTTAAACCTCTGTGCTTCAGTTGTTGTTTGTCGGTCGTTGTAGCTGTTTCCTGTTCCTGTCCTGAGTTCCGTTGTTCTGTAATTTGCCCTGGATTACCTGTTTGTTTTATTAAAGTCAGTGTTGCATGTGGATTATCTCTCTGCCTTGTTCCTACCTCATCGACTAATACACAAATTGACTAATTCTGTACGATCAAGTTGCGTTTTTTTAACAAGCGGTTTAATCATAGCCAGCTTAAAAGTTTTTGGTACGTATCAATGACAAAGATGAATTAATGATATTAAGAAGAGGATCTATGACATCTGGAAGCATCTCTTTCCGTAGCTTGTTGAGTTTTCAAGGTGATGTTGAGTAAGCTATATTTAGCCATATAAACAACAAGGAATGATAGTAAATAATGATTCAAAACAGAAAGATATAGAAAGCTTACAGACGCAAGCCAACTCAGCAGCAGCAATGAGGCAGATAGGAGCAATCGAACCCCTGATAGATTTCTAAGAAACCCTGATAGAAGAGGCTTTGCAGAACATCCACAAACACAATCACAAAGTAGAAATTTTCAGAGCCAAATTAGTACGGAGGCAATCAAGCAGGCAGAAGCTTTAATCACGGCAATCCATCAGGGACGCAGGAAAACGTGGAAGGACAACATCTTCATCTCTTTGAAGGGGTTTTAAACCAGTCATGATGTAAAATGTTATCTAAGGTGATCTGTGACTTTTTTTCATTAAGTTTCTCAAGAAGATCCAGGCATTCTGTCAAAGTGTTCAGAAGACAGTTGATTAGTCACGTTTGTCCTTATAGACACTCATAAACAGATTTTGAGAAATGTAGTTCATGTAAGGTCATGTTACCATTAAATACACAGCATTTCTTGCTGTTACTACGATATTCTCTGGATGTTTTACACTTTGCTCATCATTGCCACTAATAATTTTACTGAGCTCTATATGTTTTTTAAGCAATGTTATTTCCATTTCGTTCTTGTTGTTGGTCTCACCTTTGGACAGACGTGACCTTTGCCAAAACCAATGGCCTATTCTTGTGACCAGGTGTTCAAACAGTATGCGTGTGTCGTCAAACGGGACCCATTTAGCGTACTCTCTGATCGCTGTGTATAGTATGGGTTCATCAGCACCTGTAAGAATACATTTCCAGTGTTTAGTAAAACATCATCAAACACATCAACAGTGAACGGTGTCAAGAAGCCGACTCACATATTTCTTTGAAGAACAGTGTGCCTCCGAAGTTCATCAGCTTGACTTTCAGGGTGTTTGGGTTGATGAGAACGTTCATCATGTGTGTTTTGTGATAAACACCATGATCCAGGCAGTGCTGCAGCGCCACAACGAGCTGCTGAACGATGTATTTCACTGAGTGTTCCGTCAGGGAACCTCGGTTTTGTTGGTAGAACTCATACAAGGTCATTCTGTGAAGTGGATCTTCCAGAACCAAGACGTCTTGATCTTTCAGGATATACATGCCATATAACTGTATGATATGTGTGCTAGTTGGAGACTTTTGTAGCATCAACATTGCAGCTGCCTCTCGACTCAAAGGAAAGGGACACTCAGACTAAAGAAAAGAGATTGACAGAAGGTTAGTTGACTCCTGACTAATCTCTAATCTCCTAACTAAAGGCCCGGGATACTTCATTTTCCATCTCGTGAGCTTTTCAAAGTAAACTCTTGGGCTGCCCTGACTAAAGAGTAGTCATTCATTCAAGCCATTAGTTGATTAATCGCATGTTTACATTAATTTAATTACTTAAATATATTTGGGGATGGGGGGGGGTTGCTAAACCACATACTTTTGGCTTAAAGAGTTAATTAAAAATGAAAGCAATGTACTTTACAACTGATGTTTCTAGGCTTTCAACTATATCTTATACTGTCAACATACAGGTGTATCAATTACCAAATTACAATTTAATAAAACGGTTCTTGGAGAATTTCATGAAGAATAAAGTTGTCAACTTACCAATTCCACCAGCTTCTTAGGCCGCCTCTTCTTAATACAACGGATGATCACCTAAAAAATGAAGATTATTGTTGCAAACGTAATCTGATCCATTTTTGTTTGTGTGCACGGTAATCTACAATCTTAACATTTCTGATCAAAACTGTACACACTGATGTTTATGTCAGGACTGAAAGACTAAAGATAGAAGGAAACAAGAAGGGCAAAGTTTGAGCAACATACTCGTTTGTTATCTGACATTCGAAATCCCAAATAATCCCAGCGATCGCCTCTGGATTTCAGTTTCCGTCCCACTTCATAAAGAGATTTAAAGGATCCTGAAAAACACGTTAGCATGTTAATATACAGCATGAGACTGAACTCCAGCAGCAAACACACCTGAGATCAGGTGAGGAACCGACAGGAGTGGAGATTAAACTAAAGCCAGAGGTCATGATAAAAAACACTGACTGTCTGTCCGTATGAAGTCGAGCGGGTCTGTCGGCCTGGTCTCGAGCGGGTCTGTCGGCCTGGACTCGAGCGGGTCTGTCGGCCTGGTCTCGAGCGGGTCTGTCGGCCTGGACTCGAGCGGGTCTGTCGGCCTGGACTCCAGCGGGTCTGTCGGCCTGGTCTCGAGCGGTTCTGTCGGCCTGGTCTCGAGCGGTTCTGTGGGCTCGACACTGGGTGTGTGTGGAAGCTCCTGCGATGGCACAAAAGCACACACTTGGGTTTCGTTGGTCTGGAAGAGACGTTTCCCAGCATTCCACTCTCGCAAGACGCCAGCACGGAAACTCATCCATCTTGATTGCTTTTCTGCAAACAACATTATTGATTAGAAACATGTGTTTTATTAGCACAGATTAAAGCTGAGTGGTTATCCTCATGTACAGCTGCTTTATGTTGCTAGTTCAAAACAAATGGGGGAACACATTTGTGAAAAAGGATGTTTTATTCATATGTTATGCTATGTCCTCTGTAGTGGACACCGGGGACTTTAAAACAATTGTTTTTTCAACTATGTTATGGAAGATATAACGGAATGAATTGATATGCCATTTTACTTAATGCAATTTGAGGGGAAAATGGCATAAATGTCATTTCCATTCAGTAAAATGTATCAATACAACAGTGTATATATAATTTGAATTTTTGCAGTCCATATTACAATTTAGACTAATCTGTTATCAGAGGAAACGGTCTAAGTTATGCAATTTCAGAAATGTACATATAGTCACAAAAAATACTCATCTCTATAGCAGTTTTAACGTGCTATGGTCATTCTGTATGAAGCATAAACACTTCTGTAAGTTGTAGCCTACTGTATCTTTCAACATATCGTTCATTCGTGTTTATTTACTATTAACTAGTAGTAAGAGTAAGAGATGATTGGTTCACGTGCGCCAGCGATCTGTCACCTCACATATACAAGCGCCAAAACAGTATTTATTGTTTGAATTTCTCAATAAAACTGACAGAATTTGAGCGGTTCATATTTGTTTCACATATCAAAAGTAACCAGCTCTGTCTTGTCTGGATGTGTGGCGTGAGAGCGTGTGAAAAGTGTCAATTGCGTGTCAGTTGGCATCCCTGGTGTGTGTGTGTGTGTGTGTGTGTGTGTGAAAGCACCTGAGGTTTTGTTCCCCCACGCGACTCTAGAGGGCGCAGGAGCTTCACACTCCTCTGCTGTGTTTCTCTCCTCAACAGCGCCACTCAGCGGCTCCTCCAACACTGCACTGCAGATCTCCTCATCCATTGGGAAGTGTTCAGACATCGTGCCCTCTGCAGACCCTGGACTTTATCACTGTTTGACTAACTCTGTGTCTGAGTTTCTACAATGTTTGACTAATAACTCTGAGTCTGGTAATCGCTGCACTGACCTGAACAACTCTGCCTGTGACGTCATATGGAACTCGCGCTGCCTGTGACGTCACAGCGGCTGCTCTGGCCGCGGCCGATCGATCGCCGCTAACACATTTAAAGGGACATTCACCCAAAAACAAAAAAGTCATAATTTAATCCCTCACGTCGGTCCAAACGCGTGAGACTTTCGATCGTCTTTGGAACACAAATGAAGATATTTTTAATTAAATCTGACAGATTTCCACACAACGAGTTAAAGAGATTGTTAAACTATAATCCATTTAAATCGAGCGGTTTAGTCCAAATCTCCTGAAGAGACTCGATCGTTTTACATGATGAACAGATTAATTTTAGGATTTTATTCCTGACTGAGTCGAGCTGTTTCAGTGGATGATGATGCTGAAGATGATGAAGATGATGCTGATGATTATGACTATGTGCATCTGCCATACGTCTGGAGCTATCTATTTTCCATTATTCTCTCAAACATACATTTATTGTTATAGACATTATCATAAATATTCTTATTTTGGCACAGTTTATGTCGAACTACATGATATACTTATTTCTATAATGCTGAATTTTTGTTAATGTACCATACATTTGATATCCCAATGAAAGATGTAACTTTGTAATAAAAGTCTATTGTCATGTATTTTGATTATACAATCTCTTTTCAGTGGGTTTTTTGTACAGTCTGCCATACCTTTCAAGGAAGAGCCTGACCCCAACACTTTATATTGTTATGTAAATATGTAATTTTACTCCCTTTTATGGTGACTTTTTATGGTGATCTGTCTAGGGACTGCAGATGAAAAAAATAGCCTTTTGGCAAATTCTGGCATATTGACAAATGTTTATTAATATGCACAGTCCCTGTAATAAAAAAAAATATATAGTAAAAAAATAACTTTCTGTTTGATCTTTAAGGTCTTAATAATGCATGTGCTGTATATAAAGTTATTTTTGACAAATCACTGAACAACCCCATTTCTGGAGTATTCAAAGACAGCAATTTTGCAGGATCTTCCTCTTGAAAATTATTTTTCATCAAAAAGTCAAATTCCGAAACAGAATATGGCTCTGTATCATCTCCTGTACAAGTCTCTTTAATTCTTTAGCTGAAAGAGTAAGTGCAGCTTCTAGGTCTTCTAGCACTCGATTGGCAAGATGCACAGACCTGAAGCCTACTTTTTGAGCAAGTTCTTCAGCTTCAGTCCACCCATCTCCTTTTCTTAGATCCCGAAACATGGATATTCCAGTAAAAATAAATAAAAAATTGACCGTATAGTCTCAGAGTTCAGAATCTCAACAGGAAAAGAGGATTGAGAAAAAGAGATTTGTTAAACAGGCATGGACCTGGTTTTGACCACTCTCTTGAAACAGAAAACAAGTGCCATGAATCCAAAATATTGAGGTAAAAAGAGTTAAGTCCACCGAGAGAAGTTCTCTGTAGGTCCACGGTGAATAGCTGTTATCTCCCATTATATAATAACTGGGGTAGCAACCATTTCCAACGGAATTTTAACTGGTACACTTAACCCACCTTATCATACTCACGGATCCTTTATACAACAATTTTATCCAAGATATTAACTTATCGCCAAAACACTTTAAAACATGAAACAAATACAGATGATCCACCCGATCAAATGCTTTTTCTAGAGATATTAGACCAGCGCTAACATTGTACATTCTTGCATATTCCAGAAGATCTCTCATTAAACACAAATGATCATAAATACATCTTTTAGGAACACAATAAGACTGATCTTCATGAACCAAATAACCGTCTTAAGACGATTTGCAAATGATTTAGACAATCTTTCTTAAGAGTTAAAGGATTAGTTTTTTGATTAAAATTTTTGCTGATAATTTACTCACCCCGATGTCATCCAAGATATCCATGTCTGTCTTTCTTCAGTGGAAAAGAAATTAAGGTTTTTGAGGAAAACATTCCAGGATTTTTCTACACAGAATGGACTTCAATTGCAACCAACTATACCAATGTTCAAAGAAGGTTCAAATGTCCGTCTCAATGCAGCTTCAAATCTCGACACGATCCCAGTCGAGGGTCTTATCTCGCGAAACAATCGGTCATTTTCTAAAAATAATAATAATATATATATAGGCTATATACGGTCACGCGTCACGTCATCTATCTAAGTTATTTGTCTGTGTTCTCCGGTTCAGAAAGCTGGGAAAGGGCGAAAAATGTCATCTCATTTTCTCCTCCAACTTCAAAATCGCCCGACATCTTTGTTTTAATTTATTATTATTATTATGTTTATTTTCGTGACCTCTCCAACATGATGACGCAATACGTGGCGTATCTCAGAGATGGTACACGACGAGCATTTGTGGTTAAAAAGTATTTATTGTTTTTTTAGAAAATTACAGATTGTTTCGCGAGATAAGAGCCTTATTTCTCGTCTTTACTTTGCACACATTCACACGTTTAATCGATGTCTGATTACAGCAATCAACCCTCATCAATATTCTAGCAGCTTCTCTCTGAACGGAAGAATTTACAGTTTAACAGTGTAAATATAGAGCTTATTCCTGATCTTAACACCACTTTTGAGATTAGACCAGTAGATCTCAACCTTTTTCACTTCACTCACAATTTCTACTTGATAAAACACATTAGAGCTGAGCATAACTAGAAATATGTATATTTGTTATCTTGATTTTAGTTGTTTTTAGCTTATTTTCATGCTTATTTTGTGTTATTTTTAATCATTTTAAGATAATCCTCTATGATGATAACCGCTGATATAGTCTAAAATACCATGAAGAAATAAGTAGGTTACCGGTAATATAATAAAGTAGGCAAACACAACACTCATTTGATGTTTGTAATTATTTACTATCTGGATGGTGTTCGTTTTGTTGCAAGAAAGTGTTCGAACATAAATCTCACAACATTTAATTTAATGAATCAATGGTAGACCATCATGTAAAGGCAACACGAAACTCAGATAGAGGAGTTAGAAATGAATTATGCAATAGTTTCTGAATGACTATTTGAGCAAACATTTGCACCTGGATAATTGAGAGTGACTGTAAATGTGATGATCATCTGCTAAACGAGCAAAAACGACCACAATTCACTCGTTCAGTCAGTGAAGCCGTTCCCACAGCCGTTCACGAGAGTTTAAATGCTGGGAATATTCCCATCTTCCCACAGGAGAAGAAGAAGAAGCAGGAGAAACGACTGACACACTATTGTAAAGATGGAGTTTGAGGAGGAACCCTGCGGAACGAGAGATGAAGAAACAGAGGAACAAACTGGTCTGTGTTTTCCTTCATTCTCTTTAATCACTGATGAGGAACATTAAGATGAAAACTAGGGATGCACAGACATGATATATCAGCCACCGTATCGGTATCGGCCGATATATGTTTATATTTAATGTTATTGTTATTATTACAGCCGATAAATAAAGTATTATCAGCTGAGACTCTTCAGATGCGCACTGTTCAACATGATGGTTTTGAATTGCTTGAAATATGATTGAAATCACTTCAAAAAAGGAAAATATTGTAAAGTGCAACATGTGCAGCGCAAGTCTGACATATCGGCTACATGAAAATATAATGAGAACGTTATAATTGTGTGTTTGGGACATTAATTTTAATGGCGAGACTTTTGTTTTTGTAATCAGGCTCTCAAAAGATTGATCAAAATATGGATTTAGATTTATCGGCCAATATATATGGCAAGCCGTTTTAACTTTTATTCATTTCCAGGATATCAATTTTCACTAGTTAAAATGATAGTTATTGATATCAGGAATTAGATTTCTACAGGTAACAATGGCTATTTTTGATATCCACAATTAAATTTCAACTAGTAACAACTATAATTCTTGATATCTGTAATTGTATTTTCACTAGTGAAATCAATTGTTGATATCAAGAATTGATTTCTTACTAGTTGAAATTCCAGTTTCACATATCAGAAATACAATTCTTACTAGTAAAAAACTTTATTTTTGATATCAAGAATTCAGTTGTCACTAGTTGAAATGTCTATTCTTTATATCAACAATTGAATTGCTACTAGTAACAATGTTCATTTTTGATATCAATAATTCCATTTTCACTAGTGACAATGTTAATTTCTGATATCATGAATGTGATTGTAACTAGTAAGAAAGCCATTTTAGATATCTGAAATAATATTGATATCAGAAATAAATTTTCTTATATCAAAAATGAAAAATTTTACTAGTAGCAATTCAATTGTTGATATCAAGAATAGACATTTCAACTAGTGACAGTTGAATTATTGATATCAGTAATTCGCATTTTTACTAGTAATAATGTAATTAAGTCAAGTCAAGTCAAGTCAAGTTTATTTATATAGCGCTTTTCACAACACAGGTTGTATCAAAGCAGCTTCACAGTAATAAATTAGAACAATACATCAATGTTTGTTTCTAGTGGAACGTCTACGTTCGGTAATGCTGATCAATAGTATCGTTGATTGATTAATTCAATTAAATATCCCCAAATATCCCCAACTGAGCAAGCCAAAGGCAACAGTGGCAAGGAACCGAAAAACTCCATCAGGTGACCTAATGGAGAAAAAAAAACCTTGGGAGAACCCGGGCTCAGTCGGGGGCCAGTTCTCCTCTGGCGTTTATGAACTAGAGGTCGGATTTAACTGTAGGATTAAAAGTATTATATGAATGCCTGGCTGAAGAGATGCGTCTTTAATCTAGTTTTAAACTGGGAGAGCGAGTCTGAGCAACGAACAGTATCCGGAAGACTATTCCAGAGTTTTGGTGCTAAATGTGAAAATGCTCTCCCTCCTTTGGTGGACCTAGATATCCTAGGTGTGACCAAAAGCCTCGAATTTAGTGACCTTAAAGAGCGCGATGGATTATAGGGCGATAGAAGATCCGTTAAATAGACTGGAGCTAAGCCGTTTAGGGCTTTATAAGTCAGTAGCAATACCTTGTAATTAATACGGGACTTTATAGGTAACCAATGTAGAGATGATAAAATCGGTGTTATATGATCATATTTTCTTGATCTAGTTAGAACTCTAGCGGCGGCATTTTGGACTAACTGTAGCTTGTTTATTGAGGATGCAGGACAACCGGCTAATAACGCATTACAGTAATCTAGTCTCGAGGTCATGAATGCATGAACTAACTTTTCTGCATCAGAAACTGATAGCATATTACGTAGCTTAGCAATGTTTCTAAGGTGGAAAAAGGCTGTTCTTGTAACATATGAAATATGATTTTCAAAAGACAGGTTGCAGTCTAATATAACACCCAGGTCTTTTACTGTAGAGGATGAAGTAACAGGACATCCTACTATGTTAAAGTTGTATTGTGAGAGGTTTTGTGGGTGGTTTTTTGAACCGATAAGTAGTACCTCTGTCTTGTCTGGATTTAATAAAAGAAAATTATGCGTCATCCAATCTTTTATATCTTTAACACACTCTGTCAATTTGGATAATTTAGCGTTTTCATCTGGCCGTGATGAAATATATATTTGAGTGTCATCAGCATAACAATGGAAACTAATTCCATGTTTCCTTATAATATTTCCAAGTGGCAGCATATATATTGAGAATAATAGAGGGCCTAACACAGATCCCTGCGGCACTCCATAGTTTACTGGAGTTATGATCGATTTTTCTCCATTTAAATAAACAAAATGGTAGCGGTCAGATAAATACGATCTAAACCAGCTTAATGCTTGTCCTTGAACACCAGTATAATTTTGTAGTCGATCTAAGAGTATTGTGTGATCTATAGTATCGAACGCAGCACTAAGATCAAGTAAAACTAATATTGAGATACAGCCTTGGTCAGAAGCTAAAAGTAAATCATTTGTGATTTTAACGAGCGCAGTTTCAGTGCTATGATGCGGCCTGAACCCAGACTGAAACTTTTCATAGGTGTCATTTTCTTGTAAGAAAGAGCCCAGTTGAGCGGACACAACTTTTTCTAGTATTTTAGACATAAAAGGTAGATTTGAAATGGGTCTATAATTTACTAGATTATTCGGATCTAATTGTGGTTTCTTAATAAGAGGTTTTATAACTGCCAGTTTAAATGTTCTTGGAACATAACCTAAAGATAAAGACGAGTTAATAATATTGAGGAGAGGCTCTTCCACTACAGGTAACACTTCTTTCAATAGTTGAGTTGGTATAGGATCTAGTAAACATGTTGTTGTTTTAGATGAAGTAAAAAGTTTATTTAACTCTTTTTGTTCTATAGTTGTAAAGCACTGTAAATGTTCTTGCGGGGTGATAATTGAGGCAGAATTATAAGGCGCGATTGAAGATTGAACGTTTACAATTGTGGTTCTGATGTTTTCTATTTTCTCAGTGAAGAACTTCATGAAATCATTACTACTAAACTGTAATGGAATATTTTGTTCAGGAGACATCTGTTTATTTGTTAGTCTCGCCACTGTGTTAAATAAGAACTTAGGATTGTTATGGTTGTTTTCTATTAGTTTGCGTAGATGCTCAGCCCAGATGCCCAGATGCTCAATTATTGATATAAAAAATTATATTTCTACTAGTAAGAAATCAATCATTGATATCAACAATTGATTTTGAATGGAAGCCTAGTGACATTTCTACGGTGGCCGAGAAGGGTCACAACACAAACAAACGCCACAACAACTACATATGCAGAAAACACATGTAAACGCTGCCACAACAACTACATATTCAGAAAACACCTCCAAATTCAGAAAACACATACAAACGCCACAACAACTACATATTCAGAAAACACATACAAACGCCACAACAACTACATATTCAGAAAACAACTTCGTCGATTTCACATCACGTAGGCCTACGCGGCAAATATTCACAGCACGAGCAAATAGGGAAACGAACTGCAAACTGCAAAGACACAACGGAAATGTTTCCAGGGGGGCCATAATCAGTGACGGCTACTAGAGGTAAGTGTTTCTCTTTTATTATGGCCAGAGAAAGTCTATGGGCTTTGTTATGACAGACTTGTCGATGTGCTCTGATACCGAATTGGTTTTTGTGTGTTTTCAACATATTAAGTTATTGTCCCCATAACGTATTAGTCCACGCAGATAATTGTTAAATGTTCTGCCAACGTTGTTAGCTGGAAACTAGCTGGCTAGCTCGCTTCTGGTCACTAAATAGATGCATTACCGGCGTTTGTACATTGTTGTCCTGATATCTGAACTATTTATTTATTTTTCAGATTGAAATGTTCTGTCCGTTTTGTGCAGCAAACCACTTCGGTATCAGAGCACATCGACAAGTCTGTCATAATAAAAGAGAAACACCAGAGAATGTCTAATAAGGCCGTAGACGGGCTCTGGAAACACTTACCTCTTGTAGCCGTCACTGATTATGGCCCCCCTGGAAACATTTCCGTTGTGTCTTTGCAGTTTGCAGTTCGTTTCCCTATTTGCTCGTGCTGTGAATATTTGCAGCGTACGTGATGTGAAATCGACGAAGTTGTTTTCTGAATATGTAGTTGTTGTGGCGTTTGTATGTGTTTTCTGAATATGTAGTTGTTGTGGCGTTTGTATGTGTTTTCGGAATATGTAGTTGTTGTGGCGTTTGTATGTGTTTTCTGAATATGTAGTTGTTGTGGCGTTTGTATATGTTTTCTGAATTTGGAGGTGTTTTCTGAATATGTAGTTGTTGTGGCGTTTGTTTGTGTTGTGACCCTTCTCGGCCACCGTACATTTCACTAGTGAAAATACAATTACAGATATCAACAATTCATATACTGGAAATGAATAAAAGTTAAAATGGCCTGCCATAAATATATCAGTTATCGGCATTAAAATAAAAAGAGTTATCGGTTATTGGTATCGGCCAAAATGTTCATATCGGTTCATCCCCTATAATGAAAACTGACATATAACAATACATCTAAAACTAGATACTACCCGGACAGCAACATAGTGTCGGCCCAGATCCGGTACATGTGGGTTCAATGTGTCCCAGATGTGGGCCGGATCTGGGCCGACACTATGTTGCTGTCCGGGTAGTAGACTCAATATAAGACCAGATTTGTGGTAAATTAAGAATGAACTTAATTGTTTATGTTCCTCACTTATCCTTCTTTAATTATGGCAATTTATTATGTTGATTTTTAGACCCGATGGAAGTGAATGAAGACAAACAGCATCATTTCAACGATGTAAACGCAGGCGTTTCACAGACTGAAAAGAATTTCACACAGAAACAAGCTGTAAAAACGGGATCTTTCTCCTGCTCTGAGTGTGGAAAGAGTTTCACACGTGAAGGAAACCTTAAAGTGCACATGAAAAATCACACTGGAGATAAACCCTTCACATGCACTCAGTGTGGACACGGTTTCGTACATAAATCAAAACTCAAAATACACATGATGATTCACACTGGAGAAAGACCGTTCTCATGCAGTCAGTGTGGATACAGTTTCGCTTACAAAAGAGACCTAAATAATCACATGCGCATTCACACTGGAGAAAGGCCGTTCTCATGCTCTCAGTGTGGAAAGAGTTTCAGGAGTAAAACGATCTTGTCCTGTCATCTGCGGTCTCACTCCGAAAAGTCCTTCAGCTGTGATCAGTGCCAGAAGACATTTGTTCAGTCATCAAGCTTAAGAAAGCACCTTAGCATCCACACAGCTGTCAGGCCTCACTTTTGTTCTTCGTGTGGAAAGAGTTTTAGACTTCTGCAGCATTTACAACGTCACCTGCGTATCCATACTGGCGTGAGAGCTTATATGTGCTTTGACTGTGGGAAGACCTTCATTACACAGGGCAATTTAACAATACATGAGAGAGTTCATACTGGAGAGAGACCGTACAAGTGCTCACACTGTGACAAGAGTTACTCTACATCGGGAAACCTGAACGATCACGAGAGAGTTCACACCAGAGAGAAGCCGCACCAGTGCTCTGCATGTGCGAAGAGTTTTTCCAAATTAAGTAATCTAATAAGACATAAGAACAAGCATTGCCCCAAGTTATCTAAGTGAGCAAAGTTTCACATTCAGATCCGTGACTTAAAGCGCAACATAGTGTCGGCCCAGATCCGGTACGGACTGAACACTGAATCCACATGTACCGGATGTGGGCCGACACTATGTTGCTCTCTGGGAAGTAATGCGATATTCAGATTAAGCAAAAGTTGGAATTTTTGAATCAATGGCAACAAAAAGCCATTATCCATAAACATCTTGTTTTTAGTCTCACTGTTCTTAGAGGTGATGAGCTGAGAACTATTTTTTTGCATTGAAATCACACAGATTGTGAATTTGTCCAGAGGCCCAAAATATCCTTGATAACTGACAAGACGCTTGTTATATTGCAAATTACACTAAATTCCTGTGCAAGACGAGCCTAGACTTACAGGGAAATACCTCATATGCTAATACTATACAATTCCTGTGGTACTAATTGCTATTTGTAACATATTCAACCAGTTTTCTACTTGTTAGGCCCCACAAATGAATTTGTAATTTACTTTGTTCTGTTTGAAATACTGTTTATGAACCTACTTAATTGTTCCCTGTTTCTGTTTAGGTATAGACCTCAAATATCAACATGCAGACAGAATAACCTCAATAAATCTTTGAACTGGGACATTAATCTCTCTCTTGTTTCTCTAACTGGAAACACACCCATCCATTGTTACTTGAACTCAACCCAAACCATTTGAACCCTATAGTGCTTGAGCAATAAGAAATACAAAAAAGAACGAAATGTGTGATTCTTTCTAATGAATACATTTACTTTATTTTACATTAAATCAAGGGGTTGCCCATTGTATTTAACAACCCTAATCAATAGTAACAAAATTATTTTAACTAAAAATGGCTCCCATGTGGATCCTGACACACACACACACACACACACACACACACGGTTTTCTTTAAGCTCTAAACCTTCCCATCACACAAAACTTAAAAAAAAAATCTCATTCTGTATCATTTATAAGCTTGTTTCCTCATGGGGACCTTAATTTATGTCCACAGAGACACGAGTTCCCATGAGTCTGTGTGCATTGAAGTTAAAGTCCCAGCTGGGATAGAAAAGTGTAGGGTTGAGCAAAAATGGGCAGAACTCTTTACTGCCCTTGTACTTAAAAGCCTTTTAAAGGTATACATGTGAATTAAACAGGGCACAATGGCCTTCATCAACACAGTATGCTAATGCCTATCTAGTGCAAAGGGATTTCATCAGTATGCTAATTGAGGACTGTTGGGACACTCCAGGCACAGGACGGTTCTGTCGGGAGAGTCATTTGCACCTCAATGACACGTCTGTACTAGGGCTGCACAATTAATCGAATTTGTAATCTCATTTACAATTACGGATGCCACAATTACGTGATCGTTTAAAGGCGCAATTACAAAAAAAAGTTTTGGCACTATTGCAACCAACAGAAGTTACGGTGGCTGACAGGAAGTGATGTCGTCGTCTGAGACAGCAGAGAGTAGCCAGTTAATCAATGAGGTTTCTTAAAGACAAATTAAGAAATTAGGTTTACTTAATTATTCACTAAAACAATGTTATTGCGAGTAATATTGTTACTACTTGTTCATTGTGTCAGTGTTTTATTCGCTGACTTTAGCTCGCTTCTTTGCACGAAGAACAACATAGTGACGAACGCGTTTTGTCTGCTCAGGGCCACTGTAGAAACATGTCGATGTAAGCGGACCCGCTTCAATGTAAATTATGATAATTGTAGTTAATAATTGCAATTTCAATTTCAAGGGAATAATCGACAATTATGATTTTTGTCATAATCGTGCAGCCCTAGTCTGTACAATTTACTTCACAGGACATATGCTTTCAACTTCACACTGTTTATTTACTAGTGTCTTCTATTATGTATATATTATGCCATTATAACATATGCCATGTTTGGTCTCATCTGACAGCTTACAAACTGAAATGAATGGTGGTGAACTTAAGAGATATTAAAGTATCCTAATGTACAATCTAGAGACTATTGTTTAAACATGCATTAAGGAGAATATGTTCATGTTCTTCTCCCCCTCTTGATCTCCACCCATTTGCCTCATCTTTTGGTTTCCTGTCGGTCGGTTTGGTGTTGGTATTCCACTCATGTTTAGCAATGCTTTGCTCAGGGTATAAGAAGGAAAGCTAACTGTTGATCTAGGAGAAAGGCTTTAACCCCGTCACTCCCGCACACCGATGCGTAACCTGAGAAAGGCTTTTAGGGCCTCGTTTGCACAACAGTGCATTATTTGTTAAAACTAAGTTTTCTATACAGTCTGCTATTCCATTCTACTGTATGTATATTTAAACATGTAACTTAATAAATAACTGTGACTGCTTTAAAGGCTTTGAGATAGAGGTCTACACAGAGCACCCGAGACCCAAAGACCCTGGATCCGACCCGTACGGGTCTATATTTTAAATTATCAGCCGGGTCCGTGTCGGGTCCTATTCTATTACTTCGGGTCCCGGGTCTGTTTAACATAACATGTTTAACATTGTGTGTAATATACCCGAGTCGATTGGACTTGGAGAACACTCGTCCGTGATCAGAGTCAGTCAGGAGGAAGAAACGGCGGGGCCAGAGGATGCCTGAGCGAATTGAGACGAGCGAGCCCACGCCGGCCACGTCCCCGCGGAGACCCCTTCACATGTTTTGTCCGGGTCCAGGTGAGCGGCCAGTTTTGTCCGCTCAGACGGACCAGCACACCTCTCTTCAAGCGGCAGGCCTCGTCTCTTTCGGGGGATCAGAGGAGGAAGATGGCGCGCCCCCTACTCAGCCTGCACTAAGAACATCCACCTTCGCAACGCTCTCTACCATTGATGGCGCTGAGGAGAAGGGATATGACAAGCTGCCCCCCCAGAGAAAGCAGTGGCCGCGCACCCCTGCCCACCCACTGCTATTGGATGGAGATCCAAAGCAGTTCACCCATCTAAACCCTGCAGAGCCATTTCAGCTCTCGCTGGCCGAGCTTACACCACCGCTGGCCAAGCTGCATCGGCCCTGCACACCATGGCGGTCCTCCAGGTGTTCCAAGCTAAACTCCTCTGCTCCATGGACGAGTCTGAACCTAATCTCGAGGCTTTTAGGCACCTGCACAGCACCACTGATCTAGCACTGCATGCCACTAAGACCACCGCCCAGGCTATTGGAAGGAGTATGGCCAGTTTGTTTGTGCTAGAGCGTCACCTCTGGCTAAACCTGACGGAGATGAAGGACGCAGATAAGACTGCTTTTCTGGACTCTCCAGTCTCTCAAATAGAGCACTCAAATAGAGCACAAAAAGAGCATTTTTCCAACTCACAACATCCGGGTGGCCGGGTCCCCTTTGACATGGTGGCCCACCCCCAGACTTCATTCAACCCCTAGCCCATCCGGGCCGAGGTCTGGGCAGCCATCCCTGATGTGTCAGAATGGGTAATGAACACAATAAAGCGAGGTTACTCAATCCAATTCGCGCGCAGACCCCTGTGGTTTCGCGCCGTGGTCAAGACCACGGTGAGAAGCAGCGTGGCTCACATCCTTCGGATCGAAGTATCAAACCTGTTGGCAAAAGGAGCTGTAGAAACTGTTCCCCTGTCACTGAGCGAGTCAGGCTTTAACAGCCACTACTTCCTCGTTCCAAAGAAGGATGGCGGCCTCAGGCCCATTCTAGACCTCAGACACCTGAACAAGGCCCTCATGAGACGGCCATTCAGGATGTTGACAACCAAACAAATCCTCGCGCAAATTCGCCCAGGGGATTGGTTTTTGTCAGTGGATCTGAAAGATGCTTACTTTCATATCCAGATAGCCCCCTATCACAGGCCATTCTTGAGATTCGCCTTCGAGGGGCAGGCTTATCAATACACAGGCCTGCCATTCGGCCTGTCTCTGGCACCTCGTACATCTACGAAGTGCATGGACGCAGCTCTTTCCCCCTTGAGACAGCGGGGAATGCGCATTCTGAATTACCTCGACGATTCAGATCCTGGCTTCTCAGCCATTTGCAATGCCTTGGGGTCAGGATACATTTTTCCAAGAGTGTACTGTCTCCCAGCCAAAGTGTAACCTTCCTGGGAACAGATATCGACTCGGTTCAGATGAGAGCATGGCTCACGCCTGACCGCTCTCTCTCCATTCGACAGCTAGCAGCTTCGTTCAGGGCGGGCTCTCACACGCCCCAGAACATTTAAGAGGATTTTGGGCCTTATGGCCTCAGCATCGTCAGTGCTCCAACAGGGCCCCTGCAGCGCTGGCTAAAGCCCAGAGTACCGGCACATGCGTAATATTCAGGCCTGGTCAAAGTGAACCACGGCTGTAGCAGAGCCCTGGCTCCTTGGAAAGTAGCCGACTGGTACTAATCGGGCATGAACATGGGAGTGGTTTCGAGGAGGAAGGTGATTTCAACAGATGCCTCCAACCTAGGTTGGGGAGCCCTGTTCGAGGGCAGGCCCGTTTCCGGCCTCTGGTCGAGCCTGGAAAGTCGCTTACATATCAATTTCCACGTCTTGGTCCGGACAGACAATATGTCAGTGGTATCCTATATAAATCTCCAGGGCGGTCTCAGGTCGAACAACCTGCACACACACAATCTGGAGTGTTTTTTTGGCGAGGCAGAGGTCGACCTCTTCGCCTCAGAAGGCAACTCTCAATGCCCAATCTTCTTTTCCAAAGACAGGGATGCGCTGGCCCACGACTGGCCAAGCCGCCCTCTTTATGCATTCCCTCCGGTCTCGATGCTCCCTCAGGTCTTTGAACGGATCAGGAAAAGCAAGAGTGCTGTCCTCCTAATAGCCCCTCTCTGGAAGACTCAGGTCTGGGTTGACGCAGCTGCTGGAAACAGCTCCTTGGCCTATACCACTGAGGAGGGACCTCCTCATGCAGGTGAACGCGACGATCTGGCATTCCCGGCCCCACTTGTGGGCCCTCCACATATGGCCCCTCAACGGGTACCCGGGAGCCTCCCGGAAAAGGTCTTAAACACCATCAGTGAGGTTAGAGCACCGTCAGCTAGACGCCTCTATGCCCTGAAATGGTCAGTGTTCACAGACTGGTGCGCAGCCCGGTACCTTGACCCTTATTCAAGTGAAGTACCACTGGTACTTTCTTTTCTTCAAGAGCTGCTGGACGCGGGTCGAACCCCCTCCACGCTCAAAGTATATGTGGCGGCCATAGCAGCCTTCCATGCTCCTGTGGCCGGCCAGTCACTGGGAAGGAACGACCTTGTCGTGTGTTTCCTCACAGGGGCCAGGAGGCTGAACCCGCCTCGACGCCCTTTTATACCGGCCTGGGACCTTTCCACGGTCCTCAGGGCCCTGAAGGGACCCCCTTCCGAGCCACTTCAGTCGGCTGATCTAAAGCCTCTTTCACTGAAGACCGCACTTCTGCTAGCCTTAGTATCGGTCAAGCGAGTGGGTGATTTACAAGCACTCTCTGTGAGCGCTGCCTGCCTTGAGCTCGGGCCCAACGACTCCAAAGATGTCCTCAGGCCCAGGCATGGCTATGTTCCCAAAGAGCTCTTGACTCTGTTCAGAGCTCAGGTCATTTCTCTATCAGCTCTTCCCCCTTCGGAAGAAGATAGAGATGATAGAAGTGTATGCTGAAATAAAAAGTCTTTCACCTCAGAAAAACGGACTTTCCTGTCCTGTCAGCCGTTAAACTGTTCGTAGCGCGCACTCTTCAATTGCACACACTAATGTGCACACACCAAGTCACGAAATAAAATTAAAATACCAATAAATCACGTTACTGGTACGTCGTGTGTAAGCTGAGAAGGATTTGCATGCAGGGATGATTTTCCTTCTATCCACCAGGAGCAGTTTCCATGTTTCATTAACAGTTCTTGTTAGTATTGTGTATTCACCATGGTAACTGTTGTTTCCATAACCCCAAAATTACACTTTATTTTCACTTTGTGTTATTTTTTTATATTTTTAAATGACTGTGGTGGCTCATACCAACATTGTGTTAACAAAAACTAATACAAATTAAAAACATAATACTAATACAAACAGTTTGGGACTGCTATTTAATAGCTTTAGCATAGGCCTAATGTTTATTTAGTTTTCCCATAGCGTATAGCTACGCAACACTCGTTTCCTTACTCTCAGGGAACCGAGGCTACGTTAACTTAATGTTCAGGTTAAATAAGAGGTTGAAGAATAACAACAACTTAAATCAGATCAGATTAATTATATTGGAGTCAGATAAATATTTGAATATTTATTTCTGTATGTATTCATGTCTACACACACACCCACAGTAACACAAACATTTACGTACATTTCCTGCAACTTTACACTTATATTTGTGAATTAGATTAAGAAGATCTGGGGCCTCATGTATCAATCTTGCGTACGCACAAAAACTTTGCGTACGGCAGCTTTCACGCTCACGGTCGTATGTACTAACAGTGAAATTAACGCGAGAATGTGCGTTCCTCCACGCCAATTTCATGTCTGGCGTACGTATATTTCTCACTGTTTTTGTCCGTTGGCGACTCTTACAGGCAATGAAGTGAAGTTGCAAACATTACACAACGAATTGTTCTACAAGTCTATCGCACCACCACCTGTGGGAAACATTGCTATTAATTTGCAATTTATAAAATAAATGACATATATTGTCACACGAGCCTTATGAAAATATTCTATCAATTATGGAATTAAGTAAGAACATATAAAAGCATATTATGCAAAATGATACAACCCTTATTCTATGGCAGCTTTGGTTTTAATGTCCACCTTTATATCAGACCATTTCTTTTTAAGGTAATTTAGAGTAGACTGTGTACAGTTGAGACACCTTAAATAACTTGCTTAAATAACAAGTTGTATTTTTGCTGTGCACGTGCGTATTAGTGTCCTCTTTGATCGTGGGAAATTTGAACAACGGACACATCTCCGATCCGAAGAAATCGGAAAAACTTTTTTTTTTCTAAGATATGACGTTCACTTCACCATGCGCTCTCCACAATGACTAGCTTATTATCCTTATGTGACTGTTAAACGTAACTGGTATCACCACAAACGTTATTCTGTGCCCTAAAAACGGGCATATTTCATGGTATTGTGTCATGCAAGGTAATTGCAAAATCTAGAGAAATGTGCGAGGTGGCCAGCGGGGTATAGTTGAGACACACATGTACCAACTGTACCCCCGATAGAGTTCTAAAACACACTGTTTAGTTGTTCAGCCAGCAATCATGTAGCCAGCATAGGACGCAAATGAAAATACAATTTGATATGTGTGATATTTAAACTGTGTATTATAAATAAATATTGTTACATATCTTGTTCCTGCTTTATACATTTTAACCAGTGCTAATTTAAATAAAATGAATGAATATAAATGGATGAATAAACAAAAATGTTGCCCCAGTTGTTATTTTCTTTTCTATTTGTCTTTATTTTTTATATTTACCATGAATGGTTAGTTACCTTCACGACATTAGAAATGGGTCCCTCAACTGTACCATGCACTGTCTCAAGTGTACCACTATGGGTACAGTTGAGACAAAGTTGAGACAAAAAGCACCTTATATTTAAAATAAAAACTACTTGTGGGTATTATTGATTGATAATATCTTAGTCTACAAGCTAATGTAATCATGTGGCGTGTCATGTGGAAATTCACTTCTTTTCAATGTCTATTTTTGTGTGAAAAATCAAAACGCAAAAAGTGTCTCAACTGTACTCAGTCTACTCTACAGTACGACGATCCCACCGCATTGACGGCATCAGCCAAACTCTCCCACTCATATTTTTTTCCTTTTGTTATTAATTCCGGAGGACAAAGTTCCAAACTTTTTTTTTTTTTCGTTTCTACCTCCGATAGTAGCACCTCCAATTCACTTTCTGTAAAGTTTAATTTCTTGCCGTCATTTTCTTACTGTTTTCTTTTGCCAAAGTGGACTCATTACCATATTTAAATTAGTTTAATTAAGGGAGGAGACTGGGTGGGACGTTGTGCTCGTGCATGTGCGCTCAAATTTACGTTAATTGGGATGTACAAAGAGAATATGCGTGGGATCCTTCGTACGCAGAGATTCATACATCTGGATTTTTTTGTGCGTACGCACATTTACAGCTTTGTCCGTACGCAATGTTTTAGTATGAATTCAACGCAAGTCTTTGTACATGAGGCCCCTGGAGTTTTGATTAAAAGTAATTGAGAGCTCATGAAATTGTCACTGAGGTGTTTCAGCTTTTTTTTTGACAGGCTGATGTTGTTCACATTCATTTAAATGTATTCATTTAAAATCTTAATTATGCGTAACCATCCCCTAAAACAATGTGTGAATTGAAATGCATAATAATCATCCAACATGTGGCTGAATGTGATTTAAAACTGGGAAACTCCAATAAAAAAATCGACAAACATGTCATTTTCTGATGTGCATGTGTATGTATAATTCATATATCATAATGAAAGACACACTCAGAGACTGTCTGCATACAGAGGTGCTTTATTGTTGAATTGACAGTGGAAATCAATATGCGGTCTTCATGCACAGACGGTACATCAGAGCTGCTCTACTAACGCTCATATTAGAGTTATTATTAGTGTCCTGCACACATAAAACTGATATGATGACTTCGGCTGCTGCAACAGTCCTGTTTGATATTAGGCAACGCTCACATAAAGAAAGACACAAAAAACAAATTTGATTTAGGCAACGGTGGACCCTGCTCATCTAAACATCATGTGCAATATAAAACAACTTCACTGAAGTCATAACACAAAAACATAAAGGGGATCATAGCAAACACACGTTTCATGACAATATTGCTGTTAGTTAGCATGGGTTCTCAGATGTGGTCAACAAGGTCACCACACACACATGATCTGTGCTGAACACACACACACACACACACACACACACACACATATATGATCTGTGCTGAACACACACATATGATCTGTGTTGAACACACACACGATCTGTGCTGAACACACACACACACACACACACACACACACACACACACACACACACACACACACACACACACACACACACACACACATATATGATCTGTGCTAAACCCACACATATGATCTGTGTTGAACACACACACACACACACACACACACACACACACACACACACACACACACACACACACACACATATGATCTTTGCTAAACCCACACATATGATCTGTGTTGAACACACACACACACACACACACACACACACACACACACACACACACACACACACACATATGATCTTTGCTAAACCCACACATATGATCTGTGCTGAACACACACTAGAGCTGCACCGTTTTGTTTAAAATAGAGATCACGATTCAAAATAGACAACTAAACAAAACAAAAAAACATGTAATTTAGTAGAGGTTTTGAAAAAATGTTAATTGGTGCAGTCTATTTTAACATATTTAATTAATTTGAATTATTGAAAAGAAAAAAACCTGGTTGAGTGAATGATTCAATGATTCACTCATTAAGACTTCACTTGTTTCATTACCAGATTAATCAGTTTTTCAACAAATCTCTCGAGTGAATTATTCAGTGACAGATAAAAATGAAGCCACTTGTCGCCACCTACAGGTGTAACGATGCAATTAATAGAAAATTAATTTAAAGCGTCAAGCTACTTCCAAAAGTTTCAGTTTCAAGTTTAATTTATTTATAAAGCACATTTAAAACAACCTTGGTTGCCCAAAGTGCTGTACAAAATTGCCCAGGTCCAACACCAAAATAAACATTCACAAAACGTTAAAAGCACACGAGTACAAACGGGTTTTCAAAAGACTTTTTTAAAGTCAGACACTGTGGTCGCTGTTGCTACCGTAGACATCAGTGTTTATATCTGAACTATAACCTTTAATCCCAGCTCTTTAGAGATGATTTGAATGTTTGTAACAGAAATAACGATACGGTGTGGTTGAAAAGACTGAAGCCGTTTCATATCTATACAGGACAGCGGCTCTGAGATCTGAATGTTCGCTGCGATTGTACTTGTCAAAGGTTTAATAGACACAGGTGAATCGCTGTTGTACGACTGCAATAAGATTTCACGGGTCGCGATTAGGGCTGCACAATATATAGGAATATTGCAAATGTATATATCGTGATATGAATATCGCAACGGCTTGCAATAACTGTGTTCATGAACTAAAGACAAAGAGAAAATCACTCGCTGCTCTCGGCTGAATAACTTTCGTAGCTTTAATAAGAATAAGTGTATATTTAATTTGTACAGTGAAAACTAAGCAGTGTTTATTTTTACATTTGATTATTCAGTTTCTGTTGTTAAATAATAATGTAGGCTTTCCTGAAACCTGATATTAAAATAACACCTCTTTAATTAACTATTAACTTCTTACGCTACAGTAAAACACTAATGTTCACTTTCAGAAGCTGAATGTTTTCTCGTCACAAAAAGAATGTGAAACACGTATGTAGGTTATATCATTTTAAATATTTTAAAGATAATTTAAGTTTATTTTACACACTTTAAGCATTATCGCATATCGCAGTATTTAATGAGTTATCGCATCTCACGTTTTTCTTCAATATCGTGCAGCCCTAGTCGCGATCTTTTACAGATTAATTGCACACACACACACACACACACACACACACACACACACACACACACAGAGAAGCCAATGTCAACAAACCACTGCATGGAAGCAAATGAATCGTCTGTATTTTGTGCTTGGCCCATATGTGACAGACAGCAGCTTTATAATCAGATATCTACATACCTTCATTTGTTTTTCTTCACGAATGATCCGGCAGACATGTAATAATGCAGTTCTGCCGAAGAACACAATCGTTTACACGCATCAGCCGCATTCAAAACCTCTGCTTTCATAGACACCAAAAAGAAAAACACAAAGGAGAACAAGCAGCAAAAAAAAAAGACCCACAAAATAAACACACATCTACTAAAGCACAATCTCTCACCCCGGTGAAAAAGACCTACTATTAAACGTATTAAAAATGAACTTGAGTATGTTTTTAAGTACAGTACAAATATACATTTTTAATACATTTAACAGTCCGCCTTCTTCTTCCCCTTGATTAAATAAGACACCATGTGTAGCCGGTTAGCATGTGTTGCTCTGGTCAGAAGATGTAATCGCTGGTCATCTTGAGCGAAGGCATGGCCTCGTTGACGTTCTGGTCGAGCCGGTGATACTCGACTCCTCGGGAGCAGAAACCGTCCCGCCAGCGTCGACTCTGAGCCAGAAGCATCAGCTACACACACACACACACACACACACACACACACACACACACACACACACACACACACACACACACACACACACACACACACACACACACACACACACACACACACACACACACACACACACACACACACACACACACACACACACACACACACACACACACACACACACACACACACACACACACACACACACACACACACACACACACACACACACACACACACACAGAGAGACACGGGGGAAAGAGTTCATCATCAGGACAGATCATGCAATGCTCAGTCTATTCATTACCTTCGTTTTAAACACTGCTGGATCTGACATATACACACACTGCTGTTCAAGAGATTGGGATCCATACGATTTATTATGTTTTTAAAAGAAGTCTCTTATGCTCAGGCTGCATTTATGTGATTAAAAATACCAAAAAATATAGTAATATTGTGAAATATTATTGCAATTTTAAATAACTGTTGTGTATGTGAATATATAGTAAAGTGTAATTTATTCCTGTGATCAAAGCTGAATTTTCAGCATCATTACTCCAGTCTTCAGTGTCACATGATCCTTCAAAAATCATTAAATACGCTTATTGACACTAGTAAGAAATATTCAGAATTGATGTGTTTTGAAAAAACTATGACAACAGTGGTATGAACCAATATGTTGTTGGAAAATAATTCATTATGCATCGTTTCTTTTCTATTACTTCCTGTTTTAAACTATACTTTGCCTGAAAACAATGTGTCTTTCTTGATTAAAAAGCAAAATCACAATAGAATAAAAACATTAAGGGACTGGACTTTATTATAACTGTAGCATGACTTTATATAAGTCATGCTACAGTTACTGTGGAGCCCTGCTAGTTTTAGTTTACTTTAGCGCACATTCTCAAGCAAATTCTTATGAGCATAATGCACAAAAAAAAACTCAGAAACAACGATATACAAACTGGATTATTTAAACATTATGCGTATTGTAAAGCTTGTCTTGTTTACCCTAAAATGACTAATCGATGTATCATTTCAGCATGTTTAACATGTTTCACATGTTCCTCACTGATATTTGACCTTTGACACCACATTATGTGCTGCAACAAGAGAAGAGCAACATGTTAAACTGCTCACGTGTTTCGAGCTCTGTCACGATCATGATTTTTGTGCTCTCGATTAGGCTAATTGTTATGGAAGCTTGTTTCCACCACTGAATAATAAATAAATAATAATAATTGCGACTTTCTTTCCTCACAATTCTGACTTTTTTTTCTCACAATAGCGATATATCAAGTCGCAATTCTGAGAAATAAAGTCGCAACTGCGAGATATAAAGTCGCAATTGGGAGATATAAAGTCAGAATTGCATGATATAAAGTCGCAATTGCGTGTTATAAAGTCAGAATTGTGAGATATAAACTATTCTGAGGTAAAAAAAAAAGTCCATCTTTTTTTTCCTTAGAATTTGACTTTATATCTCACAATTGTGAGAAAAGATGTCAGAATTGCGAGATGTAAACTCACAATTATATGTTATAAAGTCTGAATTGCGTGATATAAAGTCGCAATTGCAAGAAAAAAAGTCAGAATTCTGACTTTATAAGACGCAATTGCGACTTTATTTCACGCAATTCTGACTTTATATCTCGCAATTCTGAGAAATAAAGTCAGAATTGCGAGATAAAAACTCGCAATTATCTTTTAAAATGTTTTATTTTGTGGCAGAAACAAGCTTCCATAAATTGTCAAACAAATAATTGTAATTAAAATAAAAATTCTCTCACTTACAGTGTTAAGGTCCTTGCACAGTGAGTACGAAATTCTCGTCCGAAATGTTCGCATGTTAAAAAATAAATACGACCTCATGTTGTGTCAATCACATACACACTGCCTCCGAAACTTTCGTCCGTCATGAAACAATTCGGATCGGGTTAGATTTTCTGCGTTTTTCGCATCCGTTACAAGTATTTTGAGAAGCGTTTTGACAATTCAGAGCCAACGAATCACGGATGCGAAAAAACGAATAGGAAAATTTCGGACTTGGTGTGCAAGGACCTTAAGCCTAATACATTAATTTATTATATTTTAGATGGAAACATTATTAAAAAAGGCCCATATGATTTCTTTAATATTTTAAAAGTTAAAATATTTTTCTATTTGTTTAAATTTAATCTTAGTCCATGTTACATTCACAAGAGCCCTGAAAACCTGAAAATTTTTATAAAATATAACATAACACAGTCTGATTAAACCTACAAGCCCTCGATTCATAGACCTTTGACTGTCTTTATGTACTTTACAACAGTGTTTGTTTCTTTTTTTTTTCTTCTTTTCCACAGAAATAAAAATGCAACTTGTCTCCTGTCATTACCTTTATGTGACCAAGAATGTTTGCCATGAAGTGAATGTGAAATAACTGAAAAACCAAAGTGTTTTTGTCCATTGCGCAAGTTAATCCTTAAAGGTGCTGTCTGTAATTTTTTTGACTGTGCTAAAGCATAAAAACACCATATTATGTGTGCAGATATTTAGGAAACATGCTAAAACATCTCAATACTACACCCAGTTATTCTACTTCGACACAGAACCACATGTCAGTGTGTCGGATTTGACTCCGCCCACTGCCAATTCACCCAATAGTATTTCAACACCCGGGTTGCCAGTTGGCGGGAAACTCCGCGTATTTCAACCGAGGAAGCAGCGAACGAACCTACACCCACACGACCTAATAATACTCGAAATCCAATTACAGAGCTCTACGATGATCAGAGGAATGTTAAAACGCAGATATAGAAGCTGATCAAATTACAGTGTAAAGCTTATCGCGCTCGTTCCGCGGTGCATGATCTCAATCTGGCAACCCGTCGAGTCGAGTCAAAGAGAAACAACTCTCTCCAATATTTTGACTTTTTCAAACCGTGAATATTACACACTGCACCTTTAAATATAAACTTTACCGTGATTTTGGCGCGAACCAAACCAGAGCTGGACTTTTCACACGCCTATCAGCTGATCCAAATACGGTTCACTTACCGTGACTCTAAAACGACTATGGTACCATATTCGATATGCAAAACTTACTTTATTTGTTTAATGTGTCTGACACATTGATCCAGAATTATTTTTTTTTTTTATATATTCCAATCAGCATTGGCAATATATCGGTCAACCACTACGAATAACGCAATTAGATCAAACAACTCATCCATTAATTGATAATCGTGAAACCATTCTGAAGAGAAGCCCATTTTTTTTGCCATGTCACATCAAGTTGCGACAGTACATACCTTCCTCTTGTTGTGGTAGGTGATGTACACGATGGCAACGAGAAAGGCGATGACAACCAGATGAAAGAAGAAGTGGGAATCTTCATCCTTGGTTGTATAGATGACTGTGTCCTTGATGTTTACATCTATGTTTTCAGAGGGGAGATTGTCGTAAAGGTCTTTCCCCAAACCCTGGATGTCACCATCATCATCATCATCTTCATCTTCATCTTTAGTTTCTCTAAAGGACAGGTCTGGTTCTGGAGACGTGCTGTCAGCCACGTAATCTAAGGTGCTCTCTAGTTTATCTCCTGCCGGGGTGGAGACTGGCTTGTTTGCCGGTGTAACGGTGGGCTCTGGTGTGGCTTTCGGCTGGCCTGGTGTGGTTTTCGGCTGGCCTGGTGTGGTTTTCGGCTGGCCTGGTGTGGTTTTCGGCTGGCCTGGTGTGGTTTTCGGCTGGCCAGGTGTGGTTTTCGGCTGGCCTGGTGTGGTTTTCGGCTGGCCTGGTGTGGTTTTCGGCTGGCCAGGTGTGGTTTTCGGCTGGCCTGGTGTGGTTTTCGGCTGATCCGATGTGGTTTTGTTTTGATCTGATGCAGATATGGTGGTGGGAACGTCTTCTGCTTTGGTGGTGGTGCTGCTGTTGGAGTCGATAACAGGAGCTGCCGTTGCATTCGAAACCGGGCCCGATACACTGACGCTCGTGGTCTTATGAGGTGCTCCTGAGATGTTTTGGGGTGGAAAGACCGTGGAAAGACGTCAGTAAACAATGTCATGTAACGTCACATTTACCTCAGAAAAAACATATCCAGTGACCATAAACTCGTTAGTCAGCGAGAATAATTAACTCTAGAGAGGAGCATTTTGTTAAATATATGCACCATATTACATATTCATTATAATTTTTAATGTTCTTCAATATTTAATGCATGTTTGAATAAATCTGAAAAGTTTTTTATGACAGTCACCATTTAAATGTTTATATTTCATATAACTTTATTATTATAAAAATAAATAAAAGTGTATTTTAAGTGTTTGTATACAAATCAGTTAATTTTTACCTTCAATATTATAGTAGGCTAATGAAGCCTATAGGCTAACACTGACTCCCATAGTTACAGCATTAGTTAAGAGATGTTTTCCTTGAGAAAATTTGCCATGTATTGTACCTGATAGCCAAAATAATCAATATTGAATCGAATCGTAATCGAATTGCAAGCTTGTGAATCAAAATCGAATCAAATTGTGAAATTTGTGTCAATACCCAGCCTTAATGTTTTATTTATAAACTGCAGTGTTCATTTACATTTGATTAGTTTCTGTACCCGAATACCTGAAAATCTTAAAACACTGTTTATTTCAATCGTATCTTTGTTCAGTTGTATTTATTTGTTGCGATTGCTAATTTTTATTTGTTCTTTTCTTAATTACTGAGTGTTTGTCTTTAAAGGCTCAACTAAATTTTAAGTTATTTACAAAGGTAAGTGTGTTGAACATCAATGAAGATAATTGAAAATCGATTTTAATTCACCCTTTGCATGGAGTTTGATTGACAGGCGATCTGACCAAGGTCTGAGTATTTACCTGGGTTTAATAATGCTTGAAATGTATATTAGTTCGGCAAGTAGTTCTTCTATGGTGTTTTTAAACTACAGGCAAACGCTCCTTGTGTAAGTGTTCTTTAGCCTGTTGATTTTTGTTCATGATATTCAGCTACAATTAAATGTTTTGCAATAAGGCTAAATGTGAATGATATCCAAGTTTTTTTTGTTTTTTTTTTTACCTTATTGGAATCTAAATTAGGAATCGATAAGAATCGGAAGCGATAAGCAGAATCGAAATCGGAATCGTTAAAATTGAAACGATACCCAACCAACCAAGTTTACCTCACCTGTAATCTAAAGGTGTGGCTTTTGTTTTTCACTTTTGCCCTTTTTTCACATATAGTATCACTTTTGATACTATATGTGAAAATAACAGCATTCTGATGATACATGGGTTTTTCCCTGTGAGATACGTATTTTAATTATTGGAACAGTGTATATATATATATATATATATATATATATATATATATATATATATATATATATATATATATATATAAAAGATGAATCTGAAGATCAACTTGTTTGAGTGCAAAAAAATATAATTTTTTCCAACCCTGCGTTGTTTACAACGGTTTGACAGTTGCGAAACTGACCACGTCACAAAAAGCACGAGACTTCCGGTATCAGTATCAGAAAGAGTCTTGTGTGAGTTTTCTATATTGATTCATATACTTATATTTATGTAAACGTGGCATTTATTGGTACCGAGACACAACCATTTGATTAGAAAGACATTTACGGCGCACAGGGGAATTCAGTCACAGGTTAACCTTCACACGAAACTTAGGCTAGATTGTATGAGCTAGCGTTATATGATTGATGATTAAATGACATCACTGGCCGCAGGAACAACCCTCTGAGGTTTGAAGGGAAATCTTTCCACTAACCTGTTGTGCTTAATGGAGCGCAGCTCACAGAAAGGATCTGCAGTGACACTAAAACTGCGATTATTCCCATCGTTGAGTTCCTGCATCGAGTCTTCCGTAACGTCGCCATCTTCAGTGATGTCGTCATCAGCGCGCATGCGCAGTGTCCGTCGCGGCGTTGTAAGGGGGTTGCAAGATCCTTGATTTTCACCCGAAATTTATTGCAAAAAGTGTGTGTGGGTTACATAAATCTGACAAGCTTTGGATTTGTAACTTTTTATGTGTTTCTTGTTGATCGTGAGATAATGACAAAAGATAATGAGTATTTCTGGTCTTTTGAATGTAAACTTTGCCAAGATAATTAAAGGACGCATGTAATTTTGTCGTTCAGGAAAACTATGGGGTTTGTAAAAAGTAAAATGTCATAAGGTTACTTTTTTTGGCATGTCTATTTGGACATCAATCCAAAATGAAGGGAAATAAGAATAAGTGTTCAATATAACTGAATATATTGCAAAAAGTACATGCATCAAAAACACAATTCATTATTTACTGATGCATTTACAGGATAACTTCTATGATTTTGTAAATTATTTCATTTTGCAATATATTTATACGGTAATGTCCATATATAAGGCGAGGTTTAAGCCATGTTGATTTACATGAAGGACTGAATCAAACATTAAAGGAGTTGTTACTCAAACGTTTATCAGAAAAGACCATTTACAAAAAGTTATGGATTTTGAAAGGTTGCACCATTGATATTTACATCTGAGGATTTGGTTAAAATGATCATGCCACTGGGGATAGCCCTAATTATTTTATTATATTAATTTTCCAGTCACACTTTAGTTTAGGTTCCAGTTCTCACTATTAAATAACTATTAACTACGACTTTTGCTTTAATAAACTTCTAATTATTGATATTCTTAATTCTTTGACAAACAGCAAAAGAGAACGTGAATTACAGTATGTAAAAAAAAAAATTACGTTCATCACAGTTTTCTATGAGAGACTTTAAAGGGGAACTTTTTTCTGAAAGGAAAAATATACAATGCATCTTTTCCTCAAATCTTAAATACATGCGAGTGTTTACATCTTACATTGAAAGAAATCAGACGATGTCTGGATCAGAATCTAATGCAATTTAATCGAGGCAATGTTTCACCCTAAATGATGCATGAGTGAACCGCAATAATAGGCTATATATCAAACATATATACCAATAACTTTTATAACATCCCTCACAATGGTTGTAGTATTTAAAAATTTACTTCTGCTTTTTTATATAAAAAGTTAAAACAAACTTGTTCTAAAACATACTTAGAGTCCCCTGTGGTCAATCATTTTCAATCATCATGGTCAATCATCACTAAAATTATATATTTAAGTGTTTTTTCCTTCATGTCTTAAAATATCTTGAATGTAACTCGACTCCCTTGCCTCATTTAGTATGTGCGGTTCTATGAATATGCAAGTGAGCCCCGCCTCCACTCACTCAGCTCAGAGATCCACTGGTTGATGATCACACGTTGATCTGATTGGTTACAAGGTAGTTTGTGACGTCAGCAACACCAGCGATTTCAAAGCGTGTGTTTGAGACTGTCTTTGGTTCACTGCAGTTTTAAGGAGGAAATATTCAGCAATGCTGTCGACTTATGAATTTACACATGCTTTGTCTTAAAGCATATTAAAAACACCACATAGACATATAAACAACATTAAAGCAACACCAAAGGTTCCTTTGTACCTTAAAATAATGTTTCCAAAATCGTTTCAGTGGTTCATCAACTCGTATCAGGGTGAACGGCACTTCTGCATTCGCTTCGCGACCCTCTATCGGCGATAACCGCACTATGCAAGTTTGCCAGATCGGGTAGCGGATCTGTAGTTCGAATGAGACATAAGAAACTACAAATTTGACTTGCTTTACGGCAAGCGTTACTATAGACCTTATGCGCCAGTGAAACGAGGGCGCCGCCATCTTTAGAATATTGTCTTTTAACTTCCGTTTTTGCGGTCGCTCTGTATATTTCTATGGCGCTGCTGTCCAGGAGTAATTCGCTTTTGAAGTGGATTTACTTAATGTAAAGGTAACGAAAGTTATCATGAGGACTGTAATGTTTAAAGCAGATGTCTTAACAAATGTCAGTAGACCGGGAAGATTTTAAAACGAGCCGTTCATTCATAAATACGCAAGATCGCTGTGAAAATACAGACCGGAAGACGGAAGACAAAAGACAACGAGCCCAGCGCTGAAAAGGGGCGGGGCTACAGAAGGTCTATAGCCGATAGGTGGAGCCTATATAAAAAATAGCAGTTTCTGATGTTGCAATACATCATACTTTCATAAAATCATGCAACACACTCTACCTGGTCTGTGGACATAGTTATTTCCAAAGCCAGTGCTGGATAAACAAATAGCGTGCGTGCGACGGTAGGCTAAATTATTTACGACAGCGGTAACTTTTATGATGACATTGTTGTTTGCATATGATGAATGAAAGTGTGTCTATGTATTTGCCTGTAAGTGTCTCTGTATCTATTTGAAACCGCACTGCTGCCACTTGCCAGGACACTCTTGTAAAAGAGATTTTTAATCTCAAGGAGTTGGTTATCCTGGTTAAATAAAGGTTTGAATGAATGAAATGGACAATTCCACTTCCAACCTGTAGGCGGACCGAAGAGGAAAAGTGCTTTGGTGTTGCTTTAAAAGCTGGATTTTCACCACAGGGGGATTTTAAATAATAGTAAAGCTTGCTCTAAAAATAAAAATCAGTCTTTTGCATATAATAACTACCAATATTCTGTTTTTAGTAAGAAACCAAACTGCAAAATCCAGTAATGTGTTCCAGGTCCAAATGTTTTATTCAACTTAAAGTAACCAAACTGCTAAATCCACAGTATGCTAATCCAACATTTAAAAACGGAAGACTACGTCCACATATTCAAATCTCTCATGCTCTTCCCCGGCACATCTAAAGGTTGTTTCCAATCTCCTTTAGTTCGGGGACAGCTGAAAGAGTTTTGCCATAAAAGGTACAGGCAAGTATGCAGTAATAAAACAATAATGGACAAGATACACATGTGGGTTCACTCGCACAGACGAGACAAACACGAAACGCACCCAAAAGTCTGGTGTCTACCACTAAAGACGTGAAGGGCTCCTACAGCGGCCCTCGAGTGTATTCTTATGTACGGGTCCCTTCTTTCAAGGTTAGTTGGGGTGAAAACCGTGGATCAGGAATGTTGTCAGCTAGCATTAGTGTTTTCTGACGTAAACATCTCTTCCTAGCCAACGGCCAAAAATATTGGTGAAACATTCTGTCACAATCAACACTGAAATAAATAATGTCAATGATGTATTGAAAATACATTTTAAAGCCATTTATGCTCTCCTTTCATTCTGTGTGACCTATAGCAGTGTCTTTCCTTTAGTAAATACACTCTCTGAAGAAGTGAGCCTCTACTAACGCATTATTTGACCGAGTGTGTGTCCTCGGCCAGGTATTCTAAGAGAAACAAGGTTTGTGAGGGGAGGTATTCAAAAGGGAAGAAAAAGAAAAAAAATCAAGTCAGGATTATTGCAATCCTCGGCTTCCTATGCCTCAAACTCCAGACCCAAACCCAGTTTGTGTCCACCAGCATTAATGTTCTTCCCATCCAGAAGAGCAGAAAGGGTCAGCTTAATACCTGAGTGAAGAGATGGGAAAGAGTTAGACAGGGAACATTTACATCCATGAGAACTTACTGAAAGTAAAGGATCAGTTTAGTACAGCAGTAAATTCAGGGTTCGTACAGATACTGCAAAATGCAAGTATTCAAGCACTACTGTTTTGGGTACTTTTGAAGTACTTCAATCAGAGATCTCACGTATCAAACAATGTCTTTATTATCTTTCGAATTCCAAAAAAGGTAAGATAAACAAAAATAAACCAATAAAACAAAATGGTACAAATAACGTGCAGCAGATGCAACTTTAACCATTGAAAGGATACTATGACAAAGACATCGCTTTACTTATTCAAACTGATTTTTCCCTCATTAATATATGATTGACCTGAAGAATGAAAGCTGTATCATATACTTGGATATTTATATGAGCAATATCACGCTCAGTCATGCGAAACGGCTCTATATCTATATCAGATGGGCTGCAGCATTCATTTCATCGATAAAACAATCTTTTCACACAAAATTAAACACTAATTTCACATGTATTTGTTTACTGATTGTCTTTCAATAAATATGTCTTTTCATAAATATGGCTGTTTTCAAGGGTTTCCCAGGACTAAATTTCAAAAATTCAAATTCAAGTACTTCAAGCATTTTTAGCACCTTGTACGAACCCTTACTAATGCTGCATTGGTACATAAACGCCACAAGCCAAATATCTTTAAATAGTTTAAACCAGGGGTGTTCGATGCCCAGCTGAGTTCAGAGTTCATGCACATTAATCCAACAGCTATCAGCCTGTAGCCCAAGACTGGTTTCCCTCTGAAGCGAAGGATGGGAGAGTCCTGGGAAAACTGGGTTGCTGCTGGAAGCGGTGTTAGCGAGGCCAGCAGGGGGCGCTGCTCACCCAGTGTGGGTCCTAACATACAGTGGACGTAGTGTCCGTGATGTCACCCGTCTGTTTCTGAAGAGCATTTTTGAAGCCCAAAGTGGGCGGAGCCGGCCGTCGTTATCTTGGAGCGTGACTCCCGGATAATGGGCAAAGAGGCGGGACGTGAGTGGAGCTGAGGTGCCTGGTTTTAGATTTTACGGGCCTATTTCCTACACATATTTTTGAGGACATGTCAACAATTTGTGATCCAATAAGGCCCTTTTCACAAGATGTAAAATAAGTCTCTGATGTCCCCAGAGTGTGTATGTGAAGTTTTAGCTCAAAATACCCCACAGATATTTTTATATAGCATGTTGAAGTTGTCACTTTTTGAGGGTGAGCAAAAACGCACAGTTTTTGTGTGTGTCCCTTTAAATGCAAATGAGCTGCTGCTCCCAGCACAGAGGGCGGAGCTTGAGTGTGTGATAGAAGCCGGACGTCGACGTCAGCGCTTCGGCAAGCTGTTTCGAACTCCCAAAACGAACTCCAAACGAAATGACGTCACATCAGTTCGTTCTTCGATTTCGCTTAAATCGAAAATAAAATTAAGTCAACCAAAACTGTATTAGTCAGTTAGTCGCAGAAAAAAACAATTACAGTATGTCGGGCAGAAAATCCAAACGTTCGCCTATCATCCATCGACTTAAATATTTCTTATCATTTGAAACGTATGTAGTAGAAACTTTACAAGTCCGTTCGATCTGACATTAACCTAGATAAATGTGCGCTAGTATTAGGCGGATATCCAAGTGTTTGTGCGCAGTGTTGGATCTGACCAATAGTGCGCTTGTCCAGATAACTTTACTGCATGACATGGAGGTGCCAGCGCTTGCATTTTTGGTCATTTTTGGTCATATAAGATAAGAGTAATGCATCATTTGAAACTGTAAAGGAAAACTTTTATTAGTGTACACTCACAAAATCAGAAAAATTTTTGTGCCTTTCTAAAATAAAGAAAACAATCAGGATGCGCTTTCTGCCGTCTCAGTCTCTGTGAACTGGAGCGCTTCACAAAAATGAACCAGAACTCAGCGTCTAGGCCAATTGCCTCCCAGACATGAGAAATAGATCTATAGAAAGCTTTAATTGTTTATTTTTAAACAAACCAATTCAAATCTAAAACAGATGCTCTCTGATTATGTAATCCGCATGAAAGGTAATTTCTCTCTATAGATGCGTTCACTGGAGAGTCAGCATCATCATCTCTGCAGACGACACTGACTCAGAAAACACTAGTTTATAAATAAATCATTAAAATGGCTCCTTGCTATTTCTTCCGAACGTTATACCGAGGTCCTGACTCTCTGAGGTCATTGAAAACCCCAGGATCATTTATTAAATAAATGCAATAAATTCAGAATATTGAAGTTATTAATGGATTTAAAAATAACATTACTTAGCAGCTCCTTTGAACTATTAAGCAATGTTTCAAATGTTTCTAGCAATCCTCCAGATGTTGATCAGCTGGGTTACTTTAGGACTGCAGGTCCTCTACGAGCAGGACTGGACACGCCTGGTTTAAACGGTTGCATATGCATTTTGAACAGTGTTATTAAACTTGTTGCACATAATTTACATCTATATTTACTTACCGGGCTTCAAGGTTTGAGTATATCCCAGGCCGACGAGGCTAGAATTATTCACTTTGGCCTGTAAGACAGACAAAAAGTGTGTGAGTGTAAAAACAGTCATTATGTTCTGGGTAAGACACATAAGAAACAGCAAAATCTACTCTTTTCTTCTAGCTCAGTAAATGCGTTTAAATTCTTAATATTTTTCCATCTCGTAATATTCTGCAGAAGAGAGAAGTGTATCGTATGATTGAATTGGTTTCACATCACAGATTCATATCACATTTTCACTTAGTTACTCAACACACACCGAGAAGGAAGCGTCGGCGTCGATCTGATACTTGGCCGCGATGCCGAAGCGGGTGTTGCTGTTCCCGGCGGTCCAGGCCAGGTTCACCGCCGTCTCCAGGTTATCATTCACTTTCTGGTAAATGGAGCCACCGAATTCTGTTCCATCATTCCTGTGATTAGAAAACACATCATTCAGACACATCTTTTTCATCTTTTCAATTCAATACTAAGCTTTTTAAAACAGTAAATGGCACTAAATTGTCAAATGGTCAAATAGACTGCTCTAGAAGAAAAACACCACACACAAAACTGCCCTTTAAAATCCAGCTTTTAATGTTGTTTATGTGTCTATGTGGTGTTTTTAATATGCTTTAAGACAAACCATGTGTAAATTCATAAGTCGACACCATTGCTGAGTATTTCCTCCTTAAAACTGCAGTGAACCAAAGACAGTCTCAAAAACACGCTTTGAAATCGCTGGTGTTTCTGACGTCACAAACTACCTTGTAACCAATCAGATCAACGTGTGATCGTCAACCAGTGGATCTCTGAGCTGAGTGAGTGAGTGGAGGCGGGGCTCATTTGCATATTCATAGAACCACGCATACTAAATGAGGCAAGAGTGTCGAGTTACATTCAAGATATTTTTTCAAGGCATTTCTTTCAAGGAAAAAAAACATTATTTTAACATATGTTATTTTGATGATCAAATGAGTTTAAAAGATAAAAAGACTGGATCTTTAAAATACATCATGTATGTGTTATCTAGGGTGTTTTTACTGCAGAGCCTTAAACAACTGCACAGAATTAACTCACTCTTTTATTTGAGCCTCAATTATATAAAGAAGTAGGCAGTGACATTAGTGCGTTCCTTCCAGCAGCAAAGCCCTGGACAAATCCAATCGCCAGGGAATAAACAAATATATAAATAACCCACCTTTCTAACCTTGAGCCTGGAAAAACAACACGCATGGAGAACCCTATCCATCTCACTAATGCAGATCCAGCGTTCAGTACGACATCTCACTAATGCAGATCCAGCGTTCAGTACGACATCTCACTAATGCAGACACTGGGTTCAGTACGACATCTCACTAATGCAGATCCAGCGTTCAGTACGACATCTCACTAATGCAGACACTGGGTTCAGTACGACATCTCACTAATGCAGATCCAGCGTTCAGTACGACATCTCACTAATGCAGACACAGGGTTCAGTACGACATCTCACTAATGCAGACACTGGGTTCAGTACGACATCTCACTAATGCAGACACTGGGTTCAGTACGACATCTCACTAATGCAGATACTGGGTTCAGTACGACATCTCACTAATGCAGATACTGGGTTCAGTACGACATCTCACTAATGCAGATACTGGGTTCAGTACGACATCTCACTAATGCAGACACTGGGTTCAGTACGACATCTCACTAATGCAGACACTGGGTTCAGTACGACATCTCACTAATGCAGATACTGGGTTCAGTACGACATCTCACTAATGCAGACACTGGGTTCAGTACGACATCTCACTAATGCAGACACTGGGTTCAGTACGACATCTCACTAATGCAGACACTGGGTTCAGTACGACATCTCACTAATGCAGATACTGGGTTCAGTACGACATCTCACTAATGCAGATCCAGCGTTCAGTACGACATCTCACTAATGCAGACACTGGGTTCAGTACGACATCTCACTAATGCAGATACTGGGTTCAGTACGACATCTCACTAATGCAGACACTGGGTTCAGTACGACATCTCACTAATGCAGATCCAGCGTTCAGTACGACATCTCACTAATGCAGACACTGGGTTCAGTACGACATCTCACTAATGCAGACACTGGGTTCAGTACGACATCTCACTAATGCAGACACTGGGTTCAGTACGCCATCTCACTAATGCAGACACTGGGTTCAGTACGACATCTCACTAATGCAGACACTGGGTTCAGTACGACATCTCACTAATGCAGATCCAGCGTTCAGTACGACATCTCACTAATGCAGACACTGGGTTCAGTACGACATCTCACTAATGCAGACACTGGGTTCAGTACGACATCTCACTAATGCAGACACTGGGTTCAGTACGACATCTCACTAATGCAGACACTGGGTTCAGTACGACATCTCACTAATGCAGACACTGGGTTCAGTACGACATCTCACTAATGCAGACACTGGGTTCAGTACGACATCTCACTAATGCAGACACTGGGTTCAGTACGACATCTCACTAATGCAGACACTGGGTTCAGTACGACATCTCACTAATGCAGACACTGGGTTCAGTACGACATCTCACTAATGCAGACACTGGGTTCAGTACGACATCTCACTAATGCAGACACAGGGTTCAGTACGACATCTCACTAATGCAGACACTGGGTTCAGTACGACATCTCACTAATGCAGATCCAGCGTTCAGTACGACATCTCACTAATGCAGACACTGGGTTCAGTACGACATCTCACTAATGCAGATACTGGGTTCAGTACGACATCTCACTAATGCAGACACTGGGTTCAGTACGACATCTCACTAATGCAGATCCAGCGTTCAGTACGACATCTCACTAATGCAGACACTGGGTTCAGTACGACATCTCACTAATGCAGATCCAGCGTTCAGTACGACATCTCACTAATGCAGACACTGGGTTCAGTACGACATCTCACTAATGCAGATCCAGCGTTCAGTACGACATCTCACTAATGCAGACACTGGGTTCAGTACGACATCTCACTAATGCAGACACTGGGTTCAGTACGACATCTCACTAATGCAGACACTGGGTTCAGTACGACATCTCACTAATGCAGACACTGGGTTCAGTACGACATCTCACTAATGCAGACACAGGGTTCAGTACGACATCTCACTAATGCAGATACTGGGTTCAGTACGACATCTCACTAATGCAGACACTGGGTTCAGTACGACATCTCACTAATGCAGACACTGGGTTCAGTACGACATCTCACTAATGCAGACACTGGGTTCAGTACGACATCTCACTAATGCAGATACTGGGTTCAGTACGACATCTCACTAATGCAGATACTGGGTTCAGTACGACATCTCACTAATGCAGACACTGGGTTCAGTACGACATCTCACTAATGCAGATACTGGGTTCAGTACGACATCTCACTAATGCAGACACTGGGTTCAGTACGACATCTCATTAATGCAGATACTGGGTTCAGTACGACATCTCACTAATGCAGACACTGGGTTCAGTACGACATCTCACTAATGCAGACACTGGGTTCAGTACGACATCTCACTAATGCAGATACTGGGTTCAGTACGACATCTCACTAATGCAGACACTGGGTTCAGTACGACATCTCACTAATGCAGACACTGGGTTCAGTACGACATCTCACTAATGCAGACACAGGGTTCAGTACGACATCTCACTAATGCAGACACTGGGTTCAGTACGACATCTCACTAATGCAGACACTGGGTTCAGTACGACATCTCACTAATGCAGACACTGGGTTCAGTACGACATCTCACTAATGCAGATCCAGCGTTCAGTACGACATCTCACTGATGCAGACACTGGGTTCAGTACGCCATCTCACTGATGCAGACACTGGGTTCAGTACGACATCTCACTAATGCAGACACTGGGTTCAGTACGACATCTCACTAATGCAGATCCAGCGTTCAGTACGACATCTCACTGATGCAGACACTGGGTTCAGTACGACATCTCACTAATGCAGACACTGGGTTCAGTACGACATCTCACTAATGCAGACACTGGGTTCAGTACGACATCTCACTAATGCAGACACTGGGTTCAGTACGACATCTCACTAATGCAGACACTGGGTTCAGTACGACATCTCACTAATGCAGATCCAGCGTTCAGTACGACATCTCACTAATGCAGACACTGGGTTCAGTACGACATCTCACTGATGCAGACACTGGGTTCAGTACGACATCTCACTAATGCAGATACTGGGTTCAGTACGACATCTCACTAATGCAGATCCAGCGTTCAGTACGACATCTCACTAATGCAGACACTGGGTTCAGTACGCCATCTCACTGATGCAGACACTGGGTTCAGTACGACATCTCACTAATGCAGACACTGGGTTCAGTACGACATCTCACTAATGCAGATACTGGGTTCAGTACGACATCTCACTAATGCAGATACTGGGTTCAGTACGACATCTCACTAATGCAGACACTGGGTTCAGTACGACATCTCACTAATGCAGATCCAGCGTTCAGTACGACATCTCACTAATGCAGACACTGGGTTCAGTACGACATCTCACTAATGCAGACACTGGGTTCAGTACGACATCTCACTAATGCAGACACTGGGTTCAGTACGACATCTCACTAATGCAGATCCAGCGTTCAGTACGACATCTCACTAATGCAGACACTGGGTTCAGTACGACATCTCACTAATGCAGATACTGGGTTCAGTACGACATCTCACTAATGCAGATACTGGGTTCAGTACGTACACGTTTGTGTGCAGCTGAAACTCGTCGGTCTTGTATCCGACAGCGAAGTTGCTCTGAGAGATCCGGTTCCTGCCGGCCTCGAAGGTCATCTGGTACCCGGCCAGCCAGCCCTCGAAGCCCACCACCACGCCTCCATGCACTGCGGTGCCGTTGATATCGTAGTCCACGTCACAGCCCAGGTTCAGGTGATCGTGCTGGAAGCTGCTCTTGATCTTCCCGCTCTTCTTGCTATGGGAAGTTACGAAAGAAGCCATGAGAAACGTCAGAAATTCAGAAATGTATTGGTGATTCTGTGCTCCATTTGTGTGATTCGTGTGGAAGAACAACAACAACACTTAATATGAGGAAGTCATCAACTAATATGTGACCCTGGACCACAAAACTAGTCACATGTCGCACGGGTATATCTGAGGCAATAGCCAACAATACACTGTATGGGTCAAAATTATAGATTTTTCCTTTATGACAAAAATCATTAGGATATTAAGTAAAGATCATGTTCCATGAAGATATTTTGTAAATTTCTTACTGCAAATATATCAAAAAGACATTTTTGTGAGTGGATGCAGCACAATCTCCAACATAAATGAACAACTTTAAAGGAGATTTTCTCAATGTTTCAATTTTTTGTGCATCCTCAGATTCCAGATTTTCAATAGTTGTATCACTCTCAAATATTGTCCTATCCTGACAAACCACACATCAATGGAAAGCTTATTTATTTAAAAAAATGTACCCTTGTGACTGGTTTTGTGGTCCAGGGTCACATACAGAGTTAATATACTATTTGATTTTCACGTGTTTAACACTATTGAAGCAGTCCTGATTCAGGGGTTGGACAAGAGCTGCACAATTGATGAAATTGCGATACGGCTTAATGACATAGCGGTTTTCTGTCAAAATGAAAGTTTAATGGTGTAATGTTGCAAAATTAAGAAATTAAGACAGCCATAAATATTGGTATTGTAATTTTACAGCTGTAATGTAAAACATATTTGTAACCTTTTTTAACATTTTTAATGTTACTAATTTAAACTATGATCAAAACAGTAATCTATTTTAATAACAAAAGTTCAAATAAGTGAGCAAATGACAAATATGGGTATCGGCTAACAGTTGTTTATTCAAACTAGTAGCGGCCCAAAACAAAATCCTATCCATGCATCCCTAATAAGGATAATGTTTTATGTATTTGAGGAAATATGTATATTTGTCGTCGAGTCATAGTCAATAGTCTAGTGTCTTAAATAGCCTGAGCAAAGCAATTCATCTTTTATAAAAAAAAAAATTCTAACATTTTGGTCAAATATCAGATATCAATATCAGTACCTATACTTTAACATAACTATACTTTATAACTTTTTATTACATGGCTTGGCTGAATTCCAATATAGAATGCGGTCTGTTATTTCTTTATAACAGACCGCTGCGAAGTATAACAGACCGTTGCCATGAAAAACAGCGCGTTGCTATGGACGCGGAACGGACTATTTTCTTTAGCGGAAGCAATACAATCGTTTTTAAATCAATAACCCCTTTTTAAATCAATAATTCGCGGCAAATTATTCATTTATTTTGTAGGTAGCCATGTAATAAGCGGGATAATGTATAGTGAGCCGGTTGTTATAGTGAATAACAACCCCTTCAGGCTGATTCAAGATCCCTCCGCTTCGCGTCGGGATCCCGTTCAGCCTGTCGGGGTTGTTATTCACTATAACAACCGGCTCACTATACATTATCCCTTACTTAACCTTTATACTTTTTTATTTATTTGTGTCAAATAAATTAAATAAGCATAAGCTTCAGCCGACACCTTTTCGGTCAAGCAACCTTTTTTTTTTCTTTTGAAAATATTGTTTTTCATTTCTATGTTTGCTTGTAAATTGTATTTCTTTTCTTTTCCTTCTTTTGAAGTTGACCGAAATAAACTTAACTAACTAACTAATTTGTAAGTTGATGAAGTGTAACAGCATGCACTTGCTGCCTCAGATGCAGCTGTTCAAATGATGGACAAAACACGCATTTTCCGACATTTGCTGTTCTAAATCCTAGTAACTACATTGAGCTTAATTTTGGTAAAATGTTAATAATATGACATGCAACTGTCTGACTATATGTACTTTGACTTTTTTTTTTTTTTCATTTCCTGAAAGGTAGCGTTTTTGGACATGCAAGTTTTCCACCCGACAGCGATGATATCACACATCTGTCATATAAGTGCCCCGTGTTGCTGCATCTGCATTGGTTATACTGGAGAACAGATGTGGTGAACGAGGCACATACCCAGTGTTTGGAGAAAAGGAGGAATCAAATGTCAACTTCAGCCCTTTGGCCAACTGAGGAAAATAAAGCAGCATTCATGTTAGAAGACTGTAACTCATATCACATCATGTGCACTGGATCAGTTTTCCACGTCTCTCACCTGGTCTTCCAGAGTGATCTCTGTGCCGAGAGTGTTGTCGGTGTTCCACTTCTCGGTGAACGTCAGCCCGTGTTCGGCCCACTTGTACTTGGTCTCCAGTGTTCCTGCTACCTTACTGGTCTCTGTGTTAGCCGAGCCGGAGCTTTTAAATTCCTACAGTAGCAGGAGAACACATGATGGACACTGATGGGTCGATCAGTCAGACCAAACCGGTCAAGTATGAAAAAATGGTGAGTAATCGCTCAATCAGCGTTTCAACAGTGGAAAGATATCAGTAAAACAGCTTGTAAACAATGATTCATAACATCAGAAAAGCCATTCAATATCCATAAAATTGATAGTTGGGTATAAAAATTAACTCTAGAGAGGAGCATATATGAACTATAATCAGGGCACCAGCATATATCAACATTAGGGGCTTTCGCACTGGATAGTTCTAGGAACGAGCCACCAGGATGATTCCCCGAGAACGTTTTCTGGTTGCGTTCGCAGCGCCTGCAGGAACTCTGAAGTGACGTGAGACGCTTGTTGTTGAGACTTTTATTTTGACGTCTCTGAGAACGGCAGCGCTCTCATTCTCCGTGTTCATTAGTGTGTGATCTGTCTATCAGTGCCGTCTCATACGTTATCAGACAGAACTGTTACACACAGAGAGTAGACAGTGATGAAGAGTTATTAGCGTATGCCGTGTGTCTGATGAGCAGAAACACATAATCATGTTTCTCTTGTTCTCCTCAAAGTGCCGTTGGATGTTCTCCTCAGCGTAAAGGTTTAGAGGCTCATCTATCCCTGTTTTACATGTTCGTAGAGTTAGTTTCTGGAGTAAATATATAGGCTATAATCTGTGTTTACAGCTTTTTAAGAATGGCGGGTGTTTCGAGTGTGTTCAGCCAATCAGCGAACACTAACGTCACGGATAGTTCATACAGCGCTGGTTTAGACCGACTCTAGGGTAGGAGGGTTAGGGTTACATTAGTTATTAGCTAAATTAGTTCCTCCATAAGGAGTTCCTAGAACTGAAATCATTCCTAGATCCTGCGGTGCGAACGCGGCAAAATCCGGGATCTTCCACCAATAGTTCTAGGAAAAGTTTCCTCCGGTACAAAAGCCCCTCATTTTCTTTGTTAATAATCATAGATAACCTGGAAACTAGGAGAGACATTGTAAAACATTGAGCCAAGTTATGAAATGCTTTTCAGTCCACAAATCACCATCATTTACCATGGATTTAATGTAGAAACGCTAACTATAACCATGGTGTTGTGGCAGAAAGAGTCTAATGTTTTTACATTATTAATTTCTGGTTCATGCAACCTTTTGAGAGTGAATTTCAAGCACTTTAAGGACTTTCAAGTACTTCTCACAATTTCAAAACACTTCAAAGCTCTAAATATTATCCGATTTAAATGTTTTTTTTAATGTGATAACCAGTAACATTAATGTGATAACATTATTTATTCATCCTTAAAAGATAGTCCCCATTTGTAAAGCTCAGTTTCAAGATCTAGGAAAACTAACTCTTAGTGGCAAACAAACGCTTTTATTCATGAAATTACCAGTATAACCAGTAGATGGCGGCAGAGTACTTATTGACTTATTAGCCATTTCCACTCACTAATATATATTTTTTTGCACAAATTTTGCTTTTAAATTTATATTTAGACATAATGAAATCACTATTATAAAATAACACATCATTCTTTGTCAAAGTATTCTGTAAAATGGGTCAAATCGCTTCTAGTTCTGTCTTTTGCATGCGTTTTGTTAAATATAGAGCAGTTTTACTTTATTATTTTTCTTCTTCTCACTAACATTCAAATATTTAAATTGACTAAAACGGCAACAATGAAAAGAACTAGCTAGTTAAGTTGATTATCTTAAAGGTCCATTGATATCGGCATCAGTTCATACTGCCGTTAACACTTTCTCCGACAAGCGGATGTGACGAGACCTCTTTTTTGTTAGTTCATGTGCGTTCGACATAAAGCCTCGCTTTTATATAATCACTGAAGCTGTCGGTCAGTTCAGTATGATACTATAGAAGAACAGTGGTACATTTAATAAGAGAAGGATATTTAAAAAAATCCCTATAAAAATGAGGTTTTTGCATGTTTCTGTTGTTAACAGAAGTTAATTTCATCTGCATCTTAACTCCAGCTCAGTGCTTTACTGTCAAACGTGCATTTCTAATAAATAAATGCTAACACTTTACAATAAGGTTCATTAGTTAACTACATAAGTTAGCATGAACTATAAATGAACTGCCCTTATACAGCATTATTAATCTTTGTTGATTTCAACATTTACTAATACTTTATTAAATCTTGTTAATGCACTGTGAACTAACATGAACAAACAATGAACAGCTGTATTTGTATCAATTATGATACAACAGTAACTAATGTATTGCTCATGGTTAGTTCATGTTAATTAATACATTAACTAATGTTAACTAATGAACCTTATTGTAAAACTGCACTTATTGATGCAAAACAACAGAAATGTAATAATTAAATACACCTACTCTTCTCAGATGTTATTCTGGAGCCCAGATATTACATATGCACTATATTTTTTTCTTAACCTGTTAGTGATGTCTTCATTTAATTTATGTTTAAAACAAACTGTCATGAAAACAGATCGTTTTAATGTTTATACTTAAACAACGAATTATCCAAATTAAGCACTTAAATATAAACTGTTATAATAATGTGCAAGCTGCCAGGATTCCCTGTATAGTTTACAGCTTCAGTTGAGAGACTCTCTCCCTTGAATGGACACGTACTAAATCAAAATACGAATTAAATCAAGAGCCAAAACTGATTCGTGAAATCAGTGTCAACAACCAGGCCTAAACTCTTCTGTGTCTAAAGACAAAATCCTTTGTCATTTCCAAGTCCTTTCATTGTTGATGGCAGGTTTAAGTGTACGGACATTAACATTCCTAGCTCATACTAACACGAGTAAACAGTCAAAAGGTCAAGTGCTCTATACATGTCTTAGTGTCTACATTAACCTCAGAGCAGATTCTTGCCAAAAAAAGAAAGCATTACAGATTCTGGCTTTTTAAAACTACACATCAGCAGCATTTCAACTGAGTTTGTCCCACAGTCTGATTCTGTGAGTGAAATAGACATCTGAACAGAAATCACGTCAAGCGCTGTTGATTTTGTCCATGATCCACTGTCTACTTACCAATCCATTCTCTGACCTCGTTTTCAAGTCCAACTTGATAAGACCAAAACCTGCAAACGACAAAGACAAGCATCACAAACACAAAACAGCATGAAGAGCGATCAGTGTGTGATCTGACTGACTGTCTATAAGAGTCTATAAGCTGTGGATGTAGTGAATCACTGCTCTGAAAGCACATTACTGAACTGAAGATCCTCGTTTCGCTCCTGAGAGGACCTCAATATCTCAGGGAATCACACATGCACTTTAATAAGCTGCCAGAGACTTCTGACCAAAGCAAGCCAGGGTTTCAGAGAAAGTTTCCACCAACTGTGTGAAACGGCTGATCGATAACATCATGTAATTTCATTATATTATAACAGATGTTCTGTCTGTTTTTGGAGGACTCGCTGTTCAGTCATTCTAATAGACTTCTAATAGAGTGCAACAGTCAGGTTCCTGGAGTAAAAATTCCTTTTCTCCATAGGGGAATTGATTTTTAACGATTTTTTCTTGTGAACCATTAAAGACAAATGGTTACACTGTGAGCTATGAGGTTGTTAACTGATGTTATCTGCTGCTTCTTTAAGTCATTATCCTGCATTATTTCAACTTATTTGTTTTTTATCAGAATTTAAGGTAAAAAACTACAGAAGTCTCTACATAAAGCACTGTGTGTGTGTGTGTGTGTGTGTGTGTGTGTGTGTGTGTGTGTGTGTGTGTGTATATGTGTGTATGTATATATATATATATATAGGGGTGTAACGATATGGATCGATGCATCGATATAACGCCTAACGATACGATGCATCGATTCCACACTTAAAATTTCGATATACACCTTTATTTTGACACTCTCCACATTCTCACGTAACATCCTTCTGCCAAAGCGCACATTTTCGTTTACTCACCAACCGCCTGCCGGTGTGTCTTTATAACATTAATCTCCTCATCTGAAATAGACACCTGACAAGACTGACTAAACCCTAAGTTTTTTCACAAAAGCCGGTTGTCCGCTGTCAAGGCATCGCGAGTTCATGTTTTACAGCAGAGACAAGCAGTCGCACCCTTGTTGGTGAGCACAACACGATAAGTCCGTTTTAGCGACTCAGCGCGCAGTATTCAGGTCAGATGTCACAAGTTGGAGCCTTCTAGACTGAGAAAAGACAGAAAATGTATTTTTGGCTCATGTGGATGAAAGACAACAACTCCCAGAATGCACTTGCTTCGCTGCCCTACGAGGCCACTCCCAAGCCACTCCCACCGGTTACAGAGGGCAGTGTCGGGAGAAATGAGACAGCTAGGCTACTAGTCGACTCGAAACTGAAAAGACGGCATTTTATGGTGAGATCCCCCTATGGGCGGGTTGAGGACATGCGGGACGAGCTCCTCCTACTGGCTGGAGTCTCTCGCCTCTGGACAAAAGAGCCTCAGATGACGCTAAATGACGATTTTATGTTGTTTCCACTGTTATAATGAGAGAAAATCATTTGGTATTGTGCAGATTTGTGTTGTGACTCGTGGAAGTCTCACTATAGTTCAGTGATGAATATGCGTGTGCTGGAAATGGGAAGCCTCAGGTGCCGCTTCTTGAGAAAGTGTAATATTGAACTTTGTGCATCCGCCATTGTCACCGCATGTTAATGAACTCTCACGCGCAAAGAAAAATAATCTCTTCACGTTTTATTTTTCATGATTCTATTTATTTTGTACTTTTTTAAGAAAAAAAGATGCTTTTCAGTTGTGTAGCTGATTGTGACCAAATTTAGTTTTTTATCAGCCCTACAAAATTATGACCTTCGCAAGAGTGCATTCTGTACAGATCACTGAGGGTGGAGCTATGTGAATAGGGCAGAGTCTATCAGCAGTAGTGGGTGGGGCCTATGCTAATAGGGCGGAGTCTGTCAGCAGTCATGGGCGGGGCCTAATCATGTGTGACGCCACAAACACTACAATCTGCAAACGGCTTGTTCTGAGACACTGTTTATGATTTATGGAGATTTAAAAACAAAAAAACGAGGAGTGTGTGGATTTTTACCATTATAGCATTATATAACACTATTAACACACAAACAAAAAAATATCTTTGGTCCTCGCCAATGTTCAAGACATGGTTACAGCCTTAAGGTGCATTCACACTATCAGCGACAAAGCGACAGGATACAATTCATTTCATTGGACAGTGGGTGATTTCCGGCGACACGAGTGACAGTGACCGACTGGATGGGGCGTGTCCAGCGATATGTTCAACTTTATGCAAATGAAGAGACAACCAATAGGAGTGAAGTCAGTGGAGTCACGTGATCCGTCACCCTTCAGTGCCGAGTCCGACCGAGGCTAGATGAATGAGAAGGTTATTTTAGCAGTCAGAAACTGACCTATAATTTATGATATGCGTCCGTGTGCATACGGTGGTCCTCGCCGTGCTGACTCCGAGACTGAATGCTTTCGTGAACCCATAGACCAACATTTGCCCGTTTGCTGCAGTTAAATAGCCGCGATGGCAATGAGCACTCGCTGTTTCTCCTTCATCTTTAATATTCTGCATTTTATATACTGATTCCATTTATATTTAGACTTTTCCTTACAAAATGTTTGTTTGTAGCGGCAAGAAAACAGATTTGTTGTCAACAATATTGGAGTAACATCCGTGAATGTCACTCACAAACATTACTAGGCAACCAGTAGTGGGAACGCCCACTAGCGACCTAACGCCCAAGTCGCCTGTAGTGTGAATGCACCTGTAGCGCTAATATAAAAACAGATGAATTCATACCGTATCCTTTGGTGAAGATGTCCCTGGCAGACTTGCCCAGGTCCACATATGTCGGAGGAACGGCCATTGTCTGCAATGCAGAGAGAGTGTCAGGTGAGCAGGACAGAAGATGGCATAGGTCACGGCAAGGTCACACAGTGAGCGGCGCATGAACACGTGCAAGTGTTGCAAACTGCAGACACATTCACCTCTGTGGCTCTAATGGGCGGAGCTTGACCTCATTAGGGATAAGGTTATGGGTTTAAGCACCGCCCTCTGCATCCAGAGAGGACGGGCTTAACATCAAGCCCCACCCATTGGCTCTGCAGTGAGCAACCTCCCCAAAGATGGACCAATTCAGCCCCGGTGAGATATTTTACACAGCAAAAACCGGCCTAATGTTGGTTGACACATGAATATTTCTCTAAGAATAAGCCAGAGAAGTTAAGCACACAGAGCATATTCCATGCATGAATCAACACGAGCTCTACACATAAAAGCATCAGACTCAGTGGCGCAGGTTTTTAGGCCACCATCAGAGTAGATTGAGGATAAATGAGCACAGAATCACAGCTGTCAGACACTTTCACACATCAGTACCGCAACACTTCAATATGTCCTTTGGTTTGTCAAAGCGATCTGCTTGCGCAGCGACACAATGACAAGAGTCATGCGTGCGCGTTTGCATTTCAATAAAACCATTAAAATGCAATAACATAAACAGGATGAATGCATTTAAACAGCACGTGCACATTTGATCAGGATAGCGCGCACTCGATGCTCATGCACAGACACTGCGAGCGCATTATAAGCATGAGTTGTGGCATTCAGGCCCTGCTCGCGACATTGTTGCGCTTCACCATCACAATCATCATCCCAGAGTCACTAAAACACTAGAGATACAGGCAATCACATTCACCCTCAATGACCCTCACGACTTTATAATCTCCCGCAGGATAAAGGTCTCAGATCTGAACATACCTCTGTAAGGTCGTGAGGAGGACAGCACTCAGCCGAGAGGAGGAGAGACGTGCAAAGAGACACGAGTCACGACAGACTTACACAAGAGAGCGTACGCAAACTGCGCCGCGCATGCGCAGTAATCCGGAGCATCATCAGCAGATTCCTTTTTTTTTTTTTTTATCAGCGGATTTTGGATTCCAGATCATCACACACCCGGATAGTTCTATAATAGAGATAGAGAGTTTCCTGGTCTGCCAGCATGTGTTGATTCTTTGCACAGAATATGACAGATAATGAATCCAGTTTACAGAATAATTAAGCTACTACGAAATACCAATAGTATCTTAGTAAATACGAGTTCCAGAGGTTTTGTGCGTTTATTTTAAAACTGTTTTTTATTATGATAATTTTTGTTTATTATGTCTTCCAAAATAAAACTTCAACATCATAATATTTTTATATGAATATTTCTGAATAGTTACAATACGATCTTCTGCAGTATCAATATACCGATACCTGCTGCGCTTTCTATTTAACAAGTATATAGTTTGTTGCGCTGTGTTTCATAGTAAAGCGCAGCACTGTGTTTATTTACACGTAAGCAGCTCGTAATCCGTCAGTGTTTTCTTTCTCAGAGCGTCTCGATTCACAGTAAATGTAGTCGACTACATCTGTGCTGTGAGTTTCCAAATGCACATTAAATACATTGTGTGCTGCAGTATCGAGACGTACCTTTGTGCGCAGACACTGCCTGCAAAGTAGGGATGTGTCGACACACGTCTCGAGGTTTCGAGTTTTGCATCTCAACAGTGTTCTGGAGCATTGCTTGAAATGAGGCTGTCACGTGACCGGTGGAAATGAAGCTTTGTTACCTCACAAAAAATACAATAATAAAAAATACAAAGTGCATCGATTGCGCTGTCCCACACCCACTATCCATTTAGTACAATATTATATCGGTCATGTCTATATGTATGTAAAAACAAAATTAACGTGGTGTATTGTTGTCAATTATTCTTGAATAAAAATATGTAATTGTATTTGTATTTGTGCATTTGTGTTTAACAATGTGCATGTTTGTGTTGTTTTGTAAGGAACACACATAGGCCTAATTTATTGGCGTGTTAAACTTTAGATTTAGAAGGGGAAAAGACAAGTTTTATACGAGTAAAAATGAAGAACAGAAAGTCTTTTATTGTCATTGTATTGTGCAAAATAAAATGAAATTAGGAAACTCTATCGCTGCACACACACACCGTCATCTTGCTAATGACATACATGCTTATTACATATACATATACTACATGAAGTAGAGCACTGTGTCAAAAGCTTCGAAGCACCAATGCAGTTTGTTGTAAAAGCCTCACTGCTTCAGAAGCCTCGTTCAGCACATCCCTACTGCTAATGCATTGCCTGATAGGGCAGCGAGGCAACAAGTCAGCTGCCTAAGTTTTAGGACGCATTAAATTAAATTTAATTTCCTCTTTTATCTTCAGTTGATTTCATCTGAGGGTACGTTTACGCGACAGTGCTTAAAATGGAGAAGCATTTCCTTTTAGTTTTCCGCGTACAAACGACACCTTTGTCAAAACGATCCCCATTCACACGGATCCGCGAAAACGAATAAACTATAGACTGAACACATAATACGCATGTGCATGACGTCATCATCTTCACAGATTCGCGTTTTTGCTGTTTACATGGAGACCATTATCAAAAACTTGCACTGTGAAACTCGTTATTAAAACTTTGCTTTTTCAGGCACCCAAAGCGCCGTTGTCGTGTAAACGAACGGCCAGAACGCATAAAAAGTTTTACGCTTTTGGTTAAAAACAGTATTGTGTAAACAGTCCCTAAGGCTGTGGCTAAAGTCACAGTTTTTCTCTATTCTCCCGTGATCCTGCTTGTTAACAGCATGTGTTCATCATTCAAGCTTAATTATCCCTTAATTAATCACTTAATTATCTCATTAACTTAACACTGCATCAGTGTTACTTTAACACTGTAGATTGGGACAATATGTACTCTACGCAGTGTTGATTTAACTGGGGATTTAGCTATTTGATTAGGGTTGGAGCTAAACTCTGCAAGAAAGTGGATCTCAAGGTCCAGAGTTGAGGACACTGGTCTAGTGGAATGTTCTAGTCAGGCTTGTGCACAATTCAGAATTGAATTGAGAATGACTCCTTAATTCCAATTCAATTATTGAATTTGAACTGAATTTGAATTGATGTCAAAAACAGGATCTAGAATTACAATTCGAATTTGAATAAAAGGAAGCAGAATTGCAATTCAATAAAAATTCAAAGAAATTCATATACATATTTTAAGTGAAGTGTTTAACAAAGAAGCTTTACAGTATATGTCAGATATGATTGCATTATAAATGGTATTAGTTTCAACTACTTGTACAGATTACATTAAAAGGATATGTTTTTCTCCAGCAATGAATGTTAAAAGCAATGTTAAAAACAAAACTAATTAAACAACATTAAGGGGGTAATTTATTTCAAGAATTTGATCAATATCTATTTTAGAACAAAATGTATGCATGGTTGAGGAGTAAATAGTTACATGAAATGAAATTTCTGTTATTAAATTACAAAATGATGTAATTGTATTTAGTTGTATTACTGAGGTAAAATGTTTAATTCAATCAGTTACTAATCAACTTAAAACGAAATTGCTTTGCATTGATAAAGTTATCCAAATAAAGTAATCCAAACCACATTTATAATGGGTAACTAATAACAGTAAGCAATAACATTTCCAAAGTAACCTCCCTAACACTGAATGTATGTGAGACTCAACACATTCTTTCTGTTGTGACTGTGTGGAATTTCTTTGAATTGCCATGAATTTAATTTAGATGAATTTAGCCTCATTAACAAGCCCGGCTCCCCCACTGACACTTCTTCCCTTGCAAATTATACAAATGTCTTTGCACATGTAATTATTATCTTATTTTATATTATGTATAACTTGGCTCATTGCACATTGTGGCAGTGAAGAGAATTTTTAATTCTTGTTGTTGTTGTATATTTTTTATATTATTGTCCATTCCATATTGTATTCGTATTGTCCCTTACATATTTGTATATTTTTATATTTTATATTTTATTTATGTCAACTGTATGTTTTGTTTACGTGTAGCACCTTTTGACCAAAGCAAATTCCTTGTATGTGTAAAACACTACTTACTTCTACTAGAAGTACTAAAGTTACTTCTGACTTCTGAACTGTTTTTCTACATGTTTGTTATGGCAAAAAATGATATTGTTGATACTGTCATCATGTAGGGGACTGATTCACTGATATCACTTATATCTAAGTATATTAACAGTTAATTCTGCATGATTTACAGTAGTGTGTGATATTGTGGCATCTGGTGTTCTGAGTTTTATACATTCATTATACAGAAAATATTTTGTGCTGTGTTTTTTTAGGAGAGTTGATCTGAATAATGTGTTGTTTGTCACCATTGTTGTGATTAATACGCTGATTATGATGTCTGTGTGAGTCTACATGATCCAGTTAAAAAAAATTCTGCATAATGACTTCATCTTTCAGAGTATCAAAGCACTGCAGGAATTTCTGTAGTATTATTGGCATGATAATTAATCAACTAATATTGAACAATTTAATCAGAGAATAGACTGATATCAGTGAACCATGCCACTACATAACTATATCATCACTAAAAAGTGACCAACATCATCTGATCAGAGTTTCTCTTACATGTTTTTGCCATAACAATCACGTATCAGAGACACACAGTTAAAGCAGCCAGAGCAAAACTAATGCTAAAAAGTCAAGAGCCCAACTAAAGCAAACACTGATTACATGGAGACGGTAAAGGCATTGTTTTTTTATCTTCAGTTGAATTCAGTTAAAAAGCTGGAAGTATTATATTTCTCTTTTCTTCAGTGATTCTGCTTGTTATCATCAGGTGTCTTCAATAATGCTCAATCATCATCACTCAATTAATCACTTAATTATCTCATTAACTCCAATTAGTGTGGAGACTGAGCAGTGTTCATTTCATCTGGCCTACATGGAAACTGTGGACAAAACTTGACTTGATAGAAATAATAAAACAGAATTTTTTTTTTCAGAAATAATTCAATTAGTGATCTAATCGAAATTTCAACATCATTGACAATTTTGATTATAATAACCTGTATTATATAATGTTGAATCTATATAATGTTCCCACCAATGTTCCTATGAGGATAGTTCCTACAGCGCTGGTTTAGACCGACTCTAGGGTAGGAGGGTTAGGGTTAGATTAGTTATTAGCTAAATTAGTTCCTCCATAAGGAGTTCCTAGAACTGAAATCGAACGCGCCAAAATCCGTGAATTTCCGCCATTAATTCTAGGAACTATGAAAAGGTTCCTCCGGTGCGAAAGCCCTTGCTCTCTCATTGGCTGTAGGTCAACACATTTCACACAGCAGGATTTTGAATCGCTGACAGGTCCAGATATTTAGCATGCCAAATATCTCACGGCATCGGCGACTCATCGTTGAATCTCTCAGTTCACGTCTTTGATAATTTAATAATTAATCTTTAAAAATTCTGTCTGATTGTCACTCACGTGAACGAGCACCGATTTGCCTCAGATTTGGGGCATTAGTCGGCGCCTAAAATGAGATAACCCAGGTAAAACCCCAGCCAGCACTGTACATTTTGCACATTACCTTATCTGAAACCCACTTCAGGTCTTGTAGTCTCTACTAATGAGCTGATGAGTTGAATCAGTGTGTTAGATGAGGGAGACATACACAATGTGCAGGAGCAAGGTTAAAAACACTATCCCTTTTAGATGTGTATAAATTCAGAGTTGAAATGCCTCTTTATTAATTACAAAAACACAGGAAAGTAACGTTGAAGCACAATCATTTGCTATAGGCTATGCTCATAACAATTCATAATGAACAAGAAGTCAAATAATACAATAGCTGGAAATAGTATACCCACATTTGTGTTGAAGATATGTTCAGACTTAAACTAAAAGAATGAAACAAAAAGTAATAAATGATTCCCCTTTAACATAAAAAGCTTAAAATTAAAAACAAAAAGCACATACTATGTCCCAGTTTAAGAAGCAAAAACAACAGATTAACAATAGCTGAAAGTAATATAGATCTGGGTATAATTACAAGTTGAAAAGAGGTTGCTATTTTTGGGCTAATTGTTTTTTTTTTTTTTCTCTCTGTAGTCCTTGACCTTCTTCACAACAAGATTCACACCCATTCCCACTCCAGTTGCAGCACCAGCTGCAAGAACAACTGCAGGTATGAGCACGGCCTCTGTTACTCCCAAGACTACACCTCCTGCTATTGCTGCTCCTGTTCCTACAGCTGTTCCAACTCCTAATGCAATATCCACTGCCTTTTCTTTCATCTCTTTTCTTTTAATAATTTTCTGAGCTTCTTCAAACATTTCATTAGTGTAGTTGTTTCCTCCATTTTCCGCAATCATTCTGTCAATCTTCTCCATCAGTTCAGTGACCTGAGTGCGGTTCTCCATGTCTTCATTGTTGAATGCGTGATATCTGCCACCACAGCTGTCAGTAAGAGCCCTTAGATGCTGACATTCTCCTACATAATTTTGCAAAGGTTTACCTTTCAGCTGATCGCTGTGAGTGAAGACAATGATGGTGTAGCGCACAGCATCTTCTCCAAAGTTCTTCTGAATCAGTTCGACCGCGTTCACCTCCTCCGCTGTATATCTCACACCCAGATTGATCACCAGCAGAAACGCATGAGGACCAGGAACTGACAGGTCAACACAATGCTGTATCTGAGTCTTCATGTCTTCTGCAGTCATTCCTCCACAAAACCCTGGCATGTCAATCACAGAGATTATTCTTCCTCCTTGCTGAGCAGATTGTTTACTGGACTCTGTTGTAACCTCTTTAGGGGAAATTTCTGAATGAAACGCTTCCTGTCCCAGGATGGTGTTTCCTGTCGCACTCTTCCCTACTCCAGTCTTACCCATCAGAATGATCCTTACTTCCTCAGATGCTGCAAATCAACAACAATCATTATATTTCAAATAGGATTTGTTCATATGGGATGTGTTTTTGTCCTACAATATTAAAAATGCATTTAATGAACTAACACACTTTTGAATTAGCACCCTAAATCTCAAAGATGATTATGAGTTCATCAATAAACACCCAACAGATTATCCCAAGCATTTCTCTTGGTGTATTTGCCATAAACCTCTGTTAATTGTCAATAAAATCTATATCTGACAGAAATAAAGTCAATCTGATTAGTAATAAGTGAAGCTTGTAATGATGTTTTTGTTGTTTAACTCTTCTCTGATCTGTTCGTGTTTAATGTTCTGTTGGGATTTAAAGGGTTTCTGTTGTCTGAGTATTATGTCACCATTGTGCTGAAGAGTAGAGCCGTTGCTTCAGTCCAGGAGAAGACCAAGAAACATTGATATATGATGCATGTTGATTTTTTTTAAAAGAAGTAACTGTATTGCAATGAAGTCTATTAAATATTGTTTAGTACATTAAAAATAAATACTTAAGTTTCAGGCATGCAAAAAAAGTTTGCAGTTTAATTAATATAAATAAATGCTCAGTCTATCATTGTCCCAACACTAGGGTGTTTAGATGTCCGATTTTCCCTGGGACAGTTCCGTAATTCAGACCTATGATTAGTGTCCTGACTTATTATGAAAAAATGTTTTGTCCCATATTTCTTCTTTCCTAAATGGATGCTTATCACAGACTCTGATGATGTTTTTTAACAGTCATCAGCATCGTAAAACCTGCAAAGATTTAATATTTTCATTAAAAATGTACATTTATAACACTATACTATGTATTATATTACATTTGCATCAAATAATAAAAAAAAAACTAGTTAAAGCTGCTTTAAGGGTGTTTCTAATACAGCGGCTGAGGGAGGGACAATTATAATGGTGAGCATTTGTGGTTAAAAAGTATATAAATGTTTGTCTAGATAAGACTCTTATTCCTCGGCTGGGATCTGGGCTGGGATGCAATCATCTGAAGATAAAAGTAGACATTAAATCTCTATGGTCTCAGCAGAGGAGGATTAAACAACTCCACAAACAGCATTACCAGCTTCACTTATTATTAACCAGTTAATAATTATTGAGAATTAACAGAGGTTTAGATGTTGAGGTTTTATTGAACATGTTTTGTCACCATTATGGTGAATAGTGTTTCCTTTAGTTTGACTCTTGGCTTTTTATGTCAGTTTGTGGTCTTTGTAACAGTGTTTATCTAAACACATTAATTTGTTGTAAACGAAGCCAGGAACATAGATGATCAGGAACTGGGAAAAGGGGCGTTTAAGTATGCGGCTCCCTGCACTTGGAATCAGCTGCAAAATGTCCTGAATCTTAAGGAGCCAGTTTCATTGGTTGATTTTAAATTACTTTTAAACAACATGGAAGCTACACAAACTGGCTGTAGATGTTATGACTGACCCAGTTATGACGGACGATCCTTGCTGTTGTTTATCGCTTGCGACAATATGTGAAATTCTGATTTCTTATGACTTTATAATTATTTATTACTTGTACAAGTTGTTATATGTTGATGTTATATGTTATATGCTTTTATGTCTGTAACCTTGTTAATTGTGCTGCTGCCTGTCTTGGCCAGGACACTCTTGGAAAAGAGATTTTTAATCTCAATGAGTTTTATTCTGGTTAAATAAAGGTAATAATAATCAGGTGATATAGTTTTCATCATTGTAAAGTAGAATGATTCACTAGTCTTGTCACTGATCAAAAGTGGTTATTTGCTTTCAAATTGATTATTTTCACCAGCTGTATTCTCTTGTCACATGTCAGACATTCTGAATTCTGAATTTTAAATGCATTGTGGGTGAAAAAACCTTTAGACACACACAGACATAAAAAATCAGCATATTAATCTCAACAATGGTGACAGCTTCATGTCGCAATGCATGCTGGGAGCCATGAGTTTTATATTATGGTGGCTTCGAGCATGCATTGCCGCATGTTACGTACACCATTATACGTAATTTTGTTTCTTGCCTATGTTGCTGCATATGCGTGTCTGTCTGTGTACTTTGTCTTTTTCAATTCTTTGAGGTTTATGTGGGTTCTGTTCTACCTGTTACTGTGTACACTGATCACAATCCGTTAGTGTTCTTGTCCAGAATGTACAATCACAATCAACGTCTTATGCGTTGGTCGTTGATTGTGCAAAATTATAACTTAATCATAAAGCATAAAAAGGGTACAGGAAATATTATTGCTGACACCTTATCTAGAGCTCAAATACTGCTTCAGGTTTAGAATCGCGCCATCACTTGTCGCTGTGCAGTTTATGAATGCCTCTAACTTCAATGGCAACAGTCGAGAGACTCTGGGTTGGGAAAGAGTATGCACATTCTGTAAGGTTGGAGAGACCAGTCTGAGAGACTGATCGATGTCTGGGGGTTGCACACGTAGTTTCTATGAAATGTATTAGACACACAGAAATGTGTTAGGAGTGGTGCTAATTATGTATGCTTTTGTCTGTTTAGTTAGTATAGGTTAGTTATAGCGTCTTGTACACTGAAGATTTTTCTTTCTACATTTTTTGTTGTTAGTCTAGTTCCATAACTTTAGTTAGAGTTTTTTTTTTTATATATATTCAGTCCCCTTTCGAGAACGGTCACTTCGTATTGTGTAGCTAATACGCAACTCCCTTCCTCGAGAAATATTGAAGTCTATATTTAAAACGCAGTGCAGCGAACACAGCAGAGCGTCTAGCTTTCCCGTTGGCTGTGCTGCGGAAACTGCACACCCTATGATGAAGCGCCTCTGACGCACAAAGCCCATTATTTCGCCATAAAATCTGATTTGATTTCCTTCAGCGACATTTCACGTCTCCGCCTCATCTGAAGCCTTCGCCGTGGAAACAAGGCTAGAACGAGCCTTGCATGCAGCGGACAGCACTTTCTTCACTCACCTAGAAGCCGCTTCTCTTCTGACGCCGTTCTCCTGTAGCCATCCGGCGAATACGCTATATCCTTTTTTTGCTAACTGTGTGCTCGCTGCTGTGACACTCAGTTTTTCTAAAAGAGCAAATGCGTGAGTGTTGTTACAAAAGCCTCGCTCTTCATGCACCTCGTGCGGATCCCTTCTGCACGAGGCGGACGGGCACACAGAGTGTGAAGCTGAAGCTGCACTCTCTGCCGGGAGCTGCTCTCATTGCGAGAGTTTGCCTATCTCGGTGCTGCGGATGCGGTTAGCTCTCTTTAAAGACGGCGACACCGCTCCTCCTGCTCTTCCTTTTCCCGCACTATTTCAGCCGCGGGAGAAGAATCGCCGCAGCCAACGGCAGTCCCAACAGATGGAAATAAGCTAGCCCACGCCGGCCACGCCCCCGCATTCCTCGTTTTCCCCATCACAGTCTCCTTCTCCGGTCCTGTATACTCAGGCAGACCAGCGCCCCTCTCTTCAAGCAGCGAGTCTCGTCTCCTTTGGCGGATCGGACGAAGAACGCAACGACAGCCTCTCCATTGCTGCGTCTGAGGAAGAGTGGTCGGGCTCAGCTGACTCCGCCCTCCTCTCACAGTCAGGTGCTAGTGCTACTGCTACCAGGACTAACTCAGACGCTGAGATGCTGCACATCCTCACCGCAGCCGTTTCGGACCCGACGGTGTCCGGTCTTATCAGTCTAACATGATTACTGTCCATAAGCACAAGTTGTCCTAGGACTATATGTTATAAGAGCGAGCCTGGTTCAGGTGTTCCAGCCCTTGTTAAGTTAAGTCTGTTCCTTTTCTGTTTTTTTTTTTTTATTAATGGCTTGTCTTCTGTGAGCCTCGGGTGGCTTCCCCAGGCTCCAGTTGGGATGAAGCCAGTTGCTAATAGTGCGGTGTTGTGAAAAAATGAATCTTTCCTTTATATCATTTATTTTCAATGATTTAACAAAAGAATGCCATGCGTTCTTTTGCTGTATTTTGAGTTTTGTGATGTTGATACAGCTGCAGGGTGTGTGTGTGTGGGACTTCAGAGGTGAGAGAATTCCCATGCTGGGGAGGGGTCAAGAGGGGTCCCTTTTGTTCCTTGTGTTTGGGGTGGGTGACAGGAGATAGCTTTGAAAAGAACACTATAAAGAAGCTGGCCAACCTCTAATCTGGGTCTCACTCCGCCTGCAGCTGGACTGTGGATGGACTGGGAACATTCTTGCAAGAATAAATATCTTTTAAGGACAATTTGAATCCTGATGTATCTTATGCCTGATGCGGTTTTGTTAGTTATTGTTTTTGCCTCAACAAATTGGTGTCAGAAGTGGGATTCCTTGAGGTTTTCTTCTGGTCCTGACAGCGGATTTGACGAACTGATCATCTCAAAGCACCAGGCTTTGATCTTACCTCGCTGAATTTAAGAGAGAAGAGCCAAAGCTGCTATCAGGGCCAGGGAGAAACATCACTGGAATCAGAAAGAACTCGGTGGCAGTAAAAGCATCTCGGGTAAGAGACAGTTAAATTATTTTATTTTGTGTGGTGTAATCTGATATGACTGTAGGTGAACCATAGTGGCTGGAACTATCTCTTTGGTACGGGCATGCTTAATAAACAAACTACAGCTAGTTCAAAACGCAGCAGCTCGAGTTCTTACCAGAACCAGGAAGTATGACCATATTAGCCCGGTTCTGTCAAAACTGCACTGGCTCCCTATTAAACATCGCATCAATTTTAAAATATTGCTGATCACTTACAAAGCACTAAATGGTTTAGCTCCGCAGTACTTGAGCGAGCTCTTAACGCATTATAGTCCTTTATGTCTATTGCGATCTCAAAATTCCGGCCAGTTGATAATACCTAGAATATCAAATTCGACTGCTGGCGGTAGATCCTTCTCCTATTTAGCACCAAAACTTTGGAACAGCCTTCCTACCATTGTCCGGGAAGCAGACACACTCTGTCAGTTCAAAGCCAGATTAAAAACACATCTCTTTGACCTAGCTTTCACATAATACATTATAGACTTCTATAATTCAATGTTAGGCTGCATAGATTAGGTCAGCTGGAACACTTCCCATAAATCCTGATGTACTCGTTACATCATAAGAAGAATGGCATCTACGCTAATTTTAGTGTCTTTGTTTATCCCAAGGTTTTCCCGCAGCCTGCCGGATCCAGGCCGTATCCAGATCTGATGAAGGACCTTCGCCTGGACCCGATGACAACGCAGTGCTGAAGTGCCAACTAGTCTCTCCCTATGGAGGATCCCTTTACCACTCTACAGATAAAGCGTTGCCGGGAAACTCAATTCGCGTATCTAACCCGAATTGATAAAATAAAATAAAATTCTGTATCAAAATTAGTTGTTTAGGCTTGGTTTGTAGGGAATTACAAACCTGCGTACATTCAAACGCACATAACTATAGAACCAATTCTTAATGTGCATGTGAACGCGTCAGCGTTTCTCACAGGTTAAAGTCTGTGTAGAGAGAATGGTGTCGTCTTAGCGGCCCCTAATTTAATAACAAATGATTGTTCCGACGGAAGCGAATCAATCATAACTAACCTTAGCTGGAAAATAACTTTACTAAAGAGCCGCTATAAAGCCAAAACAATCTCTGTTACCATAAATTATACGTTTATATCTGTAAAGCTGCTTTGAAACAATCTACATTGTTAAAGGCGCTATATAAATGAAGATGACTTGACTTGACGGGCAGAGAAGGTTTTTCGATGGATGCCGAAAACTAGCTCGTAAGTGGATGGAAGAGCCACACGTGGACGGAAGAGCCACACCTGATTAATTAGGTTTACTCAAAATCTCTGTAACCTGAGGAAGTCTTGTACAAATGGACGGAAGAGCCACACCTGATTAATTAGAGAATTAATCGAGCGCTAGAAAGTGCTCACGGAAAGATTTTGAGTAAAATCGTAATTACAGGAAGCATATTTGCTAAAACCTGTCCGATTTTGGGTTAAAAAGTCGGATCTGTTGAAGACGTTTGACAGATTAGTAAGACGCGCGTCAAAAGTAAAATCCAAGATAGGAGATTCAGCCAATATGGGGTCATCTAACAGTAGGCCTAAACCAGATAATTTTATACACCAGTTTTCGGTCAAATGGAAAAATTACGGCCAGAAATGCATGCAAGAATTTGGGAAACGGATAATTGTTTAACAAAGAGGTTGTTGTAGTTTGTTCATGAGTGTAAAACTGTGAATAGACAGTAGTTTGTTGAACTGAAGAAGAAGATAGAAGAAAACGAAAATAAATGTAGAAGGAACTGGCATGTAGGAAAAAATAGAATGTTTTTTCCTGATGGAAATTACAAACAGTGAATTGTTGGATTGCAGTATGAAAAGTTTGATCAAGCAGAATAAGGAAAAATTCTATGGCTTCTGGATGTTAAATGTATACTTGTTTTGTAATCAGTGTTGTTGATGATAATACCAAATTAGAAATGTCCAAAGATTGGATATTTTGTGGATATTAAGCCATTTAAGGAAAATATATTGTTTTACAAAGAAAATTATGGGTTGGAGATAATTTCCCTAGACACGTGTGACTAAAGTTATTCAGAAACTTTGTGAAACCCGTTTAGAATATTTAGATTTTCCGTGTCGCTTATGAAAATGAATGTTCTGCCAATAATAATGATGTGAATGTGCTTTATTGCATTAATGTTATGAAAACAAGGGTATTTAAGAATAGATTGCCATATTTTTGTAACAAGAGTTGAAGGTGCAAGCATCTAGGATAGCTGTCTGTGTAATTTAGAGACTGAGAAGATTTAGGGAATCTTGTGGTTTCTGTGAAACAGTAGAGATAAGTGGGACTGAATAATTATAATACAATCTTGTGATTTAAGTTGAATCTGCAAACTAACCATTTGATAGAAGAATAAGCTTTTAAAACCAGTGTTGATGAAATTAATGACACGTTAAAGTTTTAATACTGTATGAAGAGTAACTGAACAGTCCTGATAAATAGTGAGATAAAAGAGAGCAAATGCTGTAAGCAGCTCTGCTCAGCTCTGAAGAGATTTGCAGATTATGTTTTATAAAAGTTTGATTGTGATTGGAAAGATAAACAATAACTTAACTGGCTCCAAACAAAGAAAGTGCCAAAATGACACAAATTTAAAGAAAAGTCTGTGTTAATATGGGTTAGAAAGTAGATCACTGTTAATATGATGAAGATTATGATTTGGCTATTGTAATTGAATTTGCAACTGGGACTGTAAGTCCCACCTGTTTTAGAAAAACTGAGTAAGTCCCACCTGTAGGGTGGAGATGTTAGAAAGATCAGAGTGATAAGACTGTAGGCAGAATAACAGAGAGTGTTTTATTGCGGTCAGCGGGGTCATTCAGTGACTGTAAATGCCCACTGTATGACTGTAAATGTAAATGAGGGAGAAAAGAAAGTTGATAGATGGAACTTTTGAAAGTTGTAAGAAGATTGAATGATTTAAGTGTAAGGAATTCCTTTTGAAAGGAAAGAACTATAAAAAGTACCGGTTGACGTAAAATTACAGATAAAACGCTTTGATAAGGTTTTAGATGATATAGAGAGACGAATCTAACAAATGATTTATAATGATAATCAAAAAAAATGTATCACAAGCAGAGAGCGCAGCCTCAAAAGTTAGTATGAATCATAGAAGCAGATTGATAAACTCCTAGAGAAAACATTGAAGTCGGGTATTAAATTATGGCAATTGAAAACCTGACAACTAAAATTGAAATGAAATTTTAAACATTATTAAGAACTAGAATAATTATTATTATTTCTTTAAGATAAAATAAACAGAAGCAGTGTTACAGGATTAACAGTTGCTAAATGTAAAATGTGTAAAAAAAGGCATTTGATTAAACAAAAGCTTGTTAATGTTGATTTTAAAAGATAAGCTTGTGATTTGCTGAAACAATTTGCTTATCTAAATCTGGCAAGTGCTGTGACTGAAACTGCCACAGTTTCAGTGCAACAGAGTTCTGAGTGGAAATTTGTAATGTCTAAATTACAATACATGTAATTTATGGAAAAGATACCTTAAAGGTGGTATCAGCGATTTCAGGCCCAAACATAAATGATCACATTCATCTAATATTTCGCTAGCTGCACGCACCATAAGCATGCTGTCAAAAAACCGCGTCTCTCTAGGTAGCCTAGGCTCTGAGATCTGCACACAAAAACAGTTGTTTTCACCCGTTTTAGCCAAACACTCAAAACCCAAACAAATAGTGTTCCAACCAATCATCGACAGGGGCGGGTGTTGTGAGGTTTTCGCGTGCAGCCGTCATAGGCAGCCGTGCACGAGCGCAAAACCTCACAACACCCGCCCCTGTCGGTGATTGGTTGGAACACTATTTATTTTGGTTTTGAGTGATGTTGATACCAACTGTTTTTGTGTGCAGATCTCAGAGCCTAGGCTACCTAGAGAGACGCGGTTTTTTGACAGCATGCTTATGGGGCGTGCAGCTAGCGAAATATTAGATGAATGTGATCATTTATGTTTGGGCCTGAAATTGCTGATACCACCTTTAAGATGGGCTACAGTTAAAAAAAGATGGTAGATAAAGTCTTAAGTTAAAAGTTTATGAGAATGCAGTGTACCAGTCCTGAATGCCTCAAGAGTCTCTCTCTCATTCAATGTCAGCTGAAAGCTGTTGTCTGAGCCTGTGTAAAGCACAGTGTTTCAGTTGAAAATCATAGATATGGAAAAGCTAAAACAAATCATGCTACAGGCAGTTCAGATTTGACAAATTTAGAGGAGAATTTGTAAATGTTTTATAAATAAAACTGAATGATTTAAAAGAAGTCTTTAAAATAATAATGCAGACCTTAAATGATAGAAGTGACATTTTTGACTAGTTTATTTTAGGACCACTTCTTTGTCTGATATTAGCCTCCCCCATGAAACAGGGCCGATGGCTCCGGCTACAGAAGTAACAGTACACTGAATGTACGGTTGTGATCTAAATTCACTGACTATAATCTAAGCAGCTAGGTTGCTACATTTAAGATGATTAATGAATTTAAGTGATTAAATACTGTTGTTATTAACCTCCCTGTGAACACTATTAGGTCCAAATGGCTCTGTGTGACTCTTGAATGTGCCTTTCCTAGGCTCCAGAAAACAACAGATTATATTGAAGAAAACGGTCACAGATTCTGTTATGGGGAAGAGCGGTTACCAGTGTGCACAAAGTGATTACCCCAGGGACGGGTAAGATCCTCTTTGGCCAGAGGGCAACCTAAGACAGGGGAAGTCACGCCACAAACACTGGGCATCTCCTGATGGAGGTGTTTTATGTGAGATGGGTATGAGAGTGGCGCTGATTGACTGAGTGGCCACCAGCATCAGCAGATCATTGAGAGGCGAGATGAGCTGTGAGAAGTTACGGCAGTCTGACCCAGAAAAATGTGAGACCCCTTTACCACTCACCAAAAACAGCATTCATTGTATGGCTTCATTGTATCAAGTGTCTGCAACTATACCAGGGAACAACACCCTGAAGAAAAGAAAATTATTGCTTAAAGCAACAACATGTAACTTTTCAACCTTCATAATATATTTCCAAGACCCTTGTGATAGTACATCGACTTACAATAGGTTGAATGAGACGTCTGCCAGAGCCTGACGGGGTCTGTATCGCTTTTACTGGCACTATGTAACTTCGGGGTGCGGGTAGTAACCAGCGCTCAAAAAGAACTACAAAATTCGACTGCTTTACGGCATACGTCACTTTGCCCACCACTTCCTCAAATGTGGCCAACCAGCGCGTTTGTTTTCGTACGTCTGTTTTCGTCATGGCTGAAGCAGCAGCGAAACGTAAGAAGTCCAAGGTTTTGTCGGAGTAGAGTCGAAAGAGGAAAAGGGAGAGTGATAAACTGAAAGGCAGGACGAGGATCAATATGGGTCGAGCGTTTGCTCGCTGGCGTTAGCTTATGGAGGAGGAGTGTTACCAGACCGATGCTGACTTGGCCGTCATGCTGTTGAACTAGTAAGAAACTGTAAATTGCTTGCATACTATCTTTAGTTTTTCTAATCTGTTGTCTGCCTGGCTACGTTATGGAAACTATCTGGTCCTCCATTTATTTATCTTCATGAATCAGCTAGTAGATGAGCGAATTATCAATCTGGTAGCTAGTAAACACTAACATGGTAGTTTTAGATGGTTAGGATGCTATCGCTATCATTCTCGTTCAGATTTGAGCATTGCAATCGACATGCAAATCGTAAATGTTTGAGTTAAAATGTTTAGTCTACTAAACATGTATAAATTATGAAAGGGGGAAGATTAATAATATTATCATTGCCCATATGAAAAAAAACCTGCATGCTTCATATACAGTAACCGTAAATCATTTTACGACAGCGGTAATGGACAATTCCGCTTCCAACCTGTAGGGCGACCGCAGAGGAAAAGTTCCATGTTGTTGCTTTAAGAGCTGATCTGAATGGGCTTTCAAGAGCCAGCAGAGACCATTGAACTAATCTAATTATCTGTTGTGGAGACAGTAACAAAAACTTTTGTAATTTTAGTGGCCTGATGGGCAAGGAAAACGCAGAGATTGTTTTGATGTTGAACTAATGTGTCAATTCTGACTCCTGTAGATCATTAGAAATGACAAAGGACCATTATAAGATATGGTGGTGGCTAAAGATGAGAACAACTTGTGATGAGTCAAGAGAATTTTCTGGAAAACAAAGGTTAGGTAAATTGAGTATTTAAACTAAAGAAAACCTTAGAAAAGATCATAGCATAATATATTTTAGATTGTTGTAATGGTTCTAATTTGAGTCAAACATCTGTTTTTTGACATGTGTGAACTATTAAGAATTGACTACGACTATGATTATTTTAGTTACAGTCCTAGGAGGCTGTTGAAAAGATTATTTGCTTATAGTGAGAGAGAAAGAGACTGCTTGAGTGGAGGAAGGGATGGTACTCTGTCTGTCTTTCTGTTATCAGTCAGCCAAAGAAAGCTAAAGCAAAGTAATAATTATGCACCAAAACAGTCCAGCTGACTTTTCTAAAATCAAATGAATAATGAACAGACATGCTTTGAAACTGGTTAAGAGGCCATAAAAACATTAGATAAAAGATACAGGAAAATGTAAGGCTAAAATGTCATTTAAAATTTAAATCTTTTTAGAGAAAAGATATGAATAAGAAATGGTCTGATTAGTGTGTATGAATGTATCATTAACCTCTGGAAAGAGTGTTTTAACATTATAGATGGGTTAAGATGACAAATTCGAAAGTAAGCTGAGGATTGTGAGTCAATCTGATGAGAAGACAACACAGAACATGGAACGAGCTTTAAGTTGATTGATCATTGAGCTCTGTCTGTTAATTATTATTTTGGTCATGTATGATGTGCAGTAGATTTGAATTACTTTCTGGACAGGTTTAAGTATTGATGTGTAAATTAGAATTGTGAAGTCATAGATAGCCATCAGTCATGTGTTGAGACAATGTTATAGATTTGACAGCAACAACAAAGTGACACTTTGGCTAAGTTAATATCAAATTGTCCAGAGAGCCCCTCACATTTATGATTATTGTGAAAAAAGGAAGGGAATGTTGTTTGACTGACATTGAGACACCACGACCTGACTTGATAGAAACAATTGATGACTTTAAGAAATGTTTGTAGATGACTTAATTGGGAGACCAACAATAGGCCTGAAAAGCAAGAAACGCTGTGAAACTCGGGGTCGCTGCCCTTTAAAACAATTTGATAAGAAGATGAAATTGTGGCTTTAAGTAATATTTTTGTTTCAGAGGCAGAGAAAGATGTCTAAAGGAAATTTGGCTGAAGGACAACGTTTGGGTTAGCAAACTTTATCCAAACAAATGTTACCAAATAAATATTAACATATATTGCAGTTTTCCTATAGCTCAAACAGTAGAGTTTGGCGCTTGTAACGCCAAGGTCATGGGTTCGATTTCCGAGGGAAAGCAAGAACTGATAAGAATGTAAATGTGTACCTTGAAATGTGGAGTTGCTTTGGATAAAAGCGTCTGATAAAAGCAAGAGAATTTTATTATGATGCACGACCTCGATCTCCAAAAAAAATCCAAAAGAGGAGGATGATAACAGTTGCCAAATATGGTTTACTAAGGGGTTCACATTTGCTGAAAGCCATTGCACAGGTGGGAAGATAAATGTTGGGAAGACACGCACAGGTGGGAAGATAAATGTTGGAAGGACATTGGGTTTAATTGGGTAAAAGCCCTGCAAGAAGCCATTCTTCCCCCTAACAAAATTGCTGTCTGTAAGTGTGCTAATAACAAGAATTGTTTCGACAGAAAACGCCAGGGCAGATGCGGCAGCACAGCAGACAAAAGGAAACTATGTGACAATAACTTCAACATTTGTTTTTCTTTACAGAAGATGCAGACTTTTGCGCACATGTCATGAGCAAAGACACACACACACATGAACAAATGGTCAGATAAGAGCCTTTCAACTCTTCAGGGGGGTCAGAAGGACAGGAAAGCCCAGGGGGTCAGAGGGACCGTTTGTTTTTAAAACCAGCTTGATCTTGTCATACAGGAGTGAACGGGCAGGGCAGACTGTGCCCAATGAAAATAATGGCTATGGATGAATTTGGCTAGTTATCCTGGCCTGGGTTATTATTGTGTCAGAAAGAAAGGTGCAACACTTGCGCAGCGCATAACTTAAATTTTTATTTTGCAGGATGTCAGAATGGATTGCATCAAACAGAACTGATTCTGTTCCAAATGTATAAATATTGTTTTGTTAACATGAGCAACGTGGGTTGAGTGTTTTTCAGGGGAAAAGGACCCTGAGTGCTATTCAATGAGCAAGAAATTATCCGATGATATGTTTCAGGTTGAAAATTCCCCAGGTCACACAAAAAGGGACGACAAGACAAGCGGTCACTAACAAAATCACTTAAGGTCTCCATTCGCAGGTGACAGCAGACAGTAAATGACTCATTCCAGTGGGGGTGCGATCATGATCTAAGGGAAAATCTTGTAAGGATTTGAAAATGATTGAAGAGTGTGAGACCTGGGTCCAAGCATCTCACCTTAAACTACACCAACCAACGTCAGCAACCCCATACGCCAACGCGAAGAATAAAGTGGGGGATCAAGGATGTGCTAGAAACATACCTCTCCTGCCTACGGGGGAAAGACCATTGCAACGGCGCGCAAAGTGACAAAATGGTGAAGGTGGAACGTCCATGGGGCAACGAGATGATCAACACATCTGGAGAAAAATGTTGACCAATTAATGGTTGAAGAAAAGTTTTGTGATTTTATTTGATTGAATCAAATTAGGGCTTAGTATTGATATAAATCTAATGATTTGACTTGTGCAAAGAAAAATGTGTTTTCAGGTAGGAAATCTATTAACTGATGTGTAATAAGAAAAAAGACGGTCCGTAATGGAAATATTAGAGTTAATTTTGAACAACTACATTGGTTAGAAGGATGAACAAAATTATGCAGACGATTCGAGTAGCGGAAATTACAGGGAAAAGTATTAACTGAGTTAAGGTATGTTTTGTTTTGTTTTTCTTCCTAAGGACGAGGATATGTAAAGGAAAGTTAAAAGCAACAGTCATCCGTGTTACGAGATGATTTATTATTATTTTTTATTTTTATTTTATATATATATATATATATATATATATATATATATATATATATATATATATATATATATATATATAGGCTATTTTATTTTATTTTAATTTTTATTATTATTTTAATTTTTACTTCTACTCTTATTTCCTACCATGTTTTGTCTTGAGGTGACAGAGGGTCTGGGTTTAACCCAGGATTGCGATAACAGTGTTTATCCATTCAGCCCGGCTTCGGATAAAATATTTACTTACTTGCTTCTAAGTTTTTATTTTTTATTTTTCTTATTTCTTTCAAGGTTCAAGTAGAGTGATCAGGTATATGAAAATTAGATATGAAAGGTAACTGTGATGTAAAGACTTGAAATAACTCTTATCATTTATGGGATTGATGCGGAATTAGAAACAAGCGTGTTTTTAAGTTGTTATAATCAAACCTAATGTTAATGAAACCAAATTGTTTATCAGAGAATGATAAAGAGGAGGAATTGTTGTGGAAAAAAATTAATCTTTCCTTTATATCATTTATTTTCAATGATTTAACAAAAGAATGCCATGCGTTCTTTTGCTGTATTTTGAGTTTTGTGATGTTGATACAGCTGCAGGGTGTGTGTGTGTGGGACTTCAGAGGTGAGAGAATTCCCGTGCTAGGGAGGGGTCAAGGGGGGGTCCCTTTTGTTCCTTGTGTTTGGGGTGGATGACAGGAGATAGCTTTGAAAAGAACACTATAAAGAAGCTGGCCAACCTCTAATCTGGGTCTCACTCCGCCTGCAGCTGGACTGTGGATGGACTGGGAACATTCTTGCAAGAATAAATATCTTTTAAGGACAATTTGAATCCTGATGTCTCTTATGCCTGATGCTGTTTTGTTAGTTATTGTTTTTGCCTCAACATGCGACGTGTTACATTGTGTCCCCACTGTGTTTTAGCTACACAATACGAAGTGACCATTTTCGAAAGGGAACGTACTCGGTTACTAATGTAACCTCGCTTCCCTAAGAGTAGGGAACGAGTATTGTGTAGCCTGCCGCACTATTGCAATCTGTCAGAGTTTGTCGCTTCAGTCGATTTAACCTGATTTTATGGTGAAATAATGGGCTTTTATAGCCATAAGCCCCGCCCATTCTGGCGGGCTCTGATGTGCTCTGGCGCGGAGTCGCCTGATTGGTTCGCGCTTCGCCATAGGGTGTGCAGTTGCCGCAGCACAGCCAATGGGAGAGCTAGATGCTCTGCTGTGTTCGCTGTGCAGCTGCACTGTGTTTTAAATATAGGCTTCAATATTTCTCGAGGAAAGGAGTTTCCCCACTGCGTATTAGCTACGCAATACTCGTTCCCTACTCTCAGGGAACCGAGGTTATGTTAGTAAACGAGTACGTTTTTGATTTAAGCACCACTCTCTTGCTCCTTCCTCTCCACCAGATTGTTTAATGATTTTTGCTCGTCCTTGTTACGTTGTGCTTGTTGTAAATACTCATTAATTTATTACTTTATTATTATTATTATTAGGGCCCAAGCCCTGAAAGGGCGAAGGCCCTATTGTTTTCGTTAGGATTATTTGTTATTAGGGCCCAAGCCCTGAAAGGGCGAAGAGCCCTATTGTTTCCGGTAGGATTATTAGGGCCCAAGCCCTGAAGGGGCGAAGGCCCTATTGTTTTCGGTAGGATTATTATTATTATTATTATTAGGGCCCAAGCCCTGAAAGGGCGAAGGCCCTATTGTTTTCGGTAGGATTATTATTATTATTATTATTATTATTATTATTTTGTCAACCTTTCGGCCACTTTTGGGGCCCTTAACATGCTCGAAAGCTCGACAGCGCCCCCTGGAACGGGATCCGAACACTTGTCCATAAATCAGACACGCTTGCATGTAATAATATGAAACTCGGTACACATATAGAACTCATCGGGCCGAACAACTTTCGTGCTCTAAGTTTTACGCCAGCCCAACAGGAAGTTGGCTATTTAGGGTTGTTTGGAAACGCATGCTGTGGAATTTAATGTACTCCTCCTAGGGAATTCATCGATTCGCCTCCAAACTCGGTGTGCATGAAGTCAAGACATTGAGGATGCTAAATTGCGGACGGATTTTTGATATCTTGAACGGTTTGGCCGTGGCGAGGAAACGAATTTATGGCGAAAAAATGAAACAGGAAGTGTGTTATAACTTCTGCATACATTAACTGATCTTGATGAAACTTCAGCAGTGTGTTCGTTGTAAGAGGCCGATCGCACAGATGTGACTATTGTGAGTCAAAGTTATAGCGCCACCAACAGGCAGCAGGAAGTACATCACTATTAAAATGCTTTGAAATCACTGTCTTATTTTTACCAGATTTGCTTCAAACTTTATGTGTACAATGTAGACACACGGCAGATGTAAACCTGTGAAAGGATTATTGATATCTTAGATACTGTTGCCGTGGCAACGCATCAATCTTTAATATTCTTTTTTTATGCTTTTGAGACTCTTAACATACTTGAAATTGCATGAAACTCGACAGACACATCACATTTATTATCCAGTAGACATGTGCAAAGTTTCAGAAACGGGCGTGGTGGAATGGCTCAGTAGCGCCACCTTTAGTCATAAGTGGGGGGGTTAGTTTTATCAACAGCAACAAAACTTGGTATGTGTATTGTTCTCATCAAGACGGACAACTTTCTAATTTACATGAACCATCTCTGACCAACAGGAAGAGAGATATTTTGGTTTGAATGTGGATTTTCTGAAGAATTTTCTCTCCCTCTCTCTGTGTCTGTGTGTGTGTGAGGGGAGGGGGGGATTTGACTATTGCTTTTATATTGTTAATCAAGGTTTCAGGGGCTTTTGGGGTCCTTAACGTGCTCAAAAACTCTTGAAACTTTGCACACAGGTCAGAACCCACGGCCATCAGGGCCGGGCTGAAGCTGGTACCCGGGCGTGGCTGGGGGGCTCAACAGCGCCCCCTTGAACGGGGTTCTAAAACTTGATCCATATATCAAACACGCTCGCATGAATTAATATGAAACTCGGTACACATATAGATCTCATCGGGCCGAACAACTTTACCCCTGTCAAGTTTTACGCCAGCCCAACAGGAAGTCGGCTATTATGGGTTGTTTGGAAAACGCTTGCTGTGGAATGCGAAGTACTCCTCCTAGACAATTCATCCAATCCCCACCAAACTTCGGGGTGCATGAAGTCAAGACATTGAGGATTCTAAATTGCAGACGGATTTTTGATATCTCGAACGGTTTGGCCGTGGCGAGGAAACGAATTTATGGCGAGAAAAGAGAAACACGAAGTGGAATAACTTATGCATACATTAACTGATCTTGATGAAACTTCAGCAGTGTGTTCGTGGTAAGAGGCCGATCAGATGGATGTAACTATTGTGAGTCAAAGTTATAGCGCCACCAACTGGCAGCAGGAAGTGTGTCACTTTCAACATGCTTTTGACAAAAGTGGGCGGGTTAGTTTTAACTACAGTAAGAAATAAATAGTTTCTATATTGTACTCATCAAGCCGGACAACTTTCTAATTTACATTCATTAGCTCCGGCCATCTGGAAGTCAGATATTTTGGTCTGAATGTGGATTTTTTGGATATTTCAGACTCTGAGTTTTTAGTTACTCCTCCTTATACATAGGGCTATACTGCCCTCTTGTGTTCAAAATCAGGTAGGCCTATTGTATCTATATAAAAATATACTAGGTAATATGTGACTTTGAGAATGTTTTGCCACCGGTTAATCGACGTGTGACACCGCTGGGGGCTTTTGAATCTCCAACTTAAAAACGAAAGTAAAATATGTTCGTCCGCACTGACATTGATAGTGGTAGAGCAAGCATTTCAAATGAATTCCTATGGAAGTAGGAATTAACTGAAAAACGTTCACTCTGTTCTGCTCGTTCCTCGCCGTGGACGCGCACCGTTATGAATGCCCGTGCAGCCATGAGCATTTTAGTTTAATTTTAAAATTAGCACCTTTCGGGGGGTGGATTGCTTGAAATGATTTTACAAAAGCACAATGTTTTATTGCAACTGTACACAAATATAAGTTAACACTTTGCAGTTTGAATGTCGTCCTGTATAATGACGGAGTATGTTTTTACGTGTCCACTGTTCAATCGCGCCCACGCCACACACACACACACGGTTTACTATCTTTGTGGGGACTCTCCATAGACTTAATGGTTTTTATACTGTACAAGCTGTATATTCTATCTCCTCACACTAACCCTACTCCTAAACCTACCTATCCCAGAAAACTTTCTGCATTTTTACATTTCCAAAAAAAATCATTCTGTATGATTTATAAGCTTGTTTACCCATGGGGACCTCTATTTAGGTCCCCACTGTGACACGAGTCCCCATGAGTCTGTGTGCATTCAGGTTGAAGTCCCCACCGGGATAGAAAAACATGAACACACATACACACACACACACACACACACACACACACACACACACACACACACACACACACACACACACACACACACACACACACACACACACACACACACACACACACACACACACACACACACACACACACACACACACACACACACACACACACACACACACATTCCAGCATTGCAATCTTGACATCAGAGCCTGATAATTATAGCCTTAATAAAATATAATAATAAAATAGTCAACCTAACATATAAAAATTACACTGCTCTAAATAGTCAGTAGTACAATTCGTACATTCACAGTAAGCACCGCTCCACTGTGATGTTTCCAAGCACATTTTTGCGCATGTGAAGAGGATGATTTTTTCCATCAATATTGGAACACGAGTGAAGAACAAAGCCTATAATAAAGAATAGTTTAGCATCCAAATACATGGCAAATGTTGAAACATTTTGATTCTAATCAGAGGGTTACGTGAACCCAACACTGCTTACTTTCATTTTTATTTTTACATTAAATTTAAAGGATTTGTTGTGGAATATTTTGAGTGTATCATAAAATCAGAATAAGGTAAGTCAAGTAATATTTTCTGTCTTTTATATGTTTATATATGTGTGTATATATATATATATATATATATATATATATATATATATATATACATACTGTATATATATATATATATATATATATATATATATATATATATATATATATATAAATATAGCTGCGAGCAGCGATGAAGGGCCAAAGCCGGCGGTACCGCCACCCCGTTGCCAAAGGCACCGGGGTTGCGGTGCCACCGGCTTGGGCCCGTAATCGCTGCTCGCAGCTATATTTATTATTATTTTGTCAACCTTTCGGCCACTTTTGGGGCCCTTAACATGCTCGAAAACTCTTGAAATTTTGCACACAGGTCAGAACCCGCGGCCATCAGGGCCGGACTGAAGCTGGTACCCGGGCGTGGCAGGGGGGCTCGACAGCGCCCCCTGGAACGGGATCCGAACACTTGTCCATAAATCAGACACGCTTGCATGTAATAATATGAAACTCGGTACACATATAGATCTCATCGGGCCGAACAACTTTCGTGCTCTAAGTTTTACGCCAGCCCAACAGGAAGTCGGCTATTTAGGGTTGTTTGGAAACGCATGCTGTGGAATTTAATGTACTCCTCCTAGGGAATTCATCGATTCGCCTCCAAACTCGGTGTGCATGAAGTCAAGACATTGAGGATGCTAAATTGCGGACGGATTTTTGATATCTCGAACGGTTTGGCCGTGGCGAGGAAACGAATTTATGGCGAAAAAATGAAACAGGAAGTGTGTTATAACTTCTGCATACATTAACTGATCTTGATGAAACTTCAGCAGTGTGTTCGTTGTAAGAGGCCGATCGCAGAGATGTGACTATTGTGAGTCAAAGTTATAGCGCCACCAACAGGCAGCAGGAAGTACATCACTATTAAAATGCTTTGAAATCACTGTCTTATTTTTACCAGATTTGCTTCAAACTTTATGTGTACAATGTAGACACACGGCAGATGTAAACCTGTGAAAGGATTATTGATATCTTAGATACTGTTGCCGTGGCAACGCATCAAACTTTAATATTCTTTTTTTATGCTTTTGAGACTCTTAACATACTTGAAATTGCATGAAACTCGACAGACACATCACATTTATTAGCCCGTAGACATGTGCAAAGTTTCAGAAACGGGCGTGGTGAGGGGCTCAGTAGCGCCACCTTTAGTCATAAGTGGGGGGGTTAGTTTTATCAACAGCAACAAAACTTGGTATGTGTATTGTTCTCATCAAGACGGACAACTTTCTAATTTACATGATCTATCTCTGACCAACAGGAAGAGAGATATTTTGGTTTGAATGTGGATTTTCTGAAGAATTTTCTCTCCCTCTCTCTGTGTCTCTGTGTGTGTGAGGGGAGGGGGGATTTGACTATTGCTTTTATATTGTTAATCAAGGTTTCAGGGGCTTTTGGGGTCCTTAACGTGCTCAAAAACTCTTGAAACTTTGCACACAAGTCAGAACCCCCTGCCATCAGGGACGGGCTGAAGCTGGTACCCGGGCGTGGCAGGGGGGCTCAACAGCGCCCCCTTGAACGGTGTCCCAAAACTTGGTCCATAGATCAAACACGCTTGCATGAATTAATATGAAACTCGGTACACATATATATCTCATCGGGCCGAACAACTTTCCCCCGGTCAAGTTTTACGCCAGACCAACAGGAAGTCAGCTATTATGGGTTGTTTGGAAACGCATGCTGTGGAATTTGATGTACTCCTCCTAGGAAATTCATCCATTCGCCTCCAAACTCGGTGTGCATGAAGTCAAGACATTAAGGATGCTAAATTGCGGACGGATTTTTGATATCTCGAACGGTTTGGCCGTGGCAAGGAAACGAATTTATGGCGAATAATTCAAACAGGAAGTGTGTTATAACATCTGCATACATTAACTGATCTTGATGAAACTTCAGCAGTGTGTTCGTTGTAAGAGGCCGATCACATGGATGTGACTATTGTGAGTCAAAGTTATAGCGCCACCAACTGGCAACAGGAAGTGTGTCACTTTCATAATGCTTTGAAATCACCCTCTTATTTTTACCCGATTTGCTTCAAACTTTATGTGTATAATGTAGACACACGGCAGATGTAGACCTGTGAAAGGTTTATTGATATCTTAGATACTGTTGCCGTGGCAACGCATCAAACTTTTATATTCTTTTCAGATGCTTTTGAGACTCTTAACATACTTGAAATTGGATGAAACTCGACAGACACATCACATTTATTATCCAGTAGACATGTGCAAAGTTTCAGAAACGGGCGTGGTGAGGGGCTCAGTAGCGCCACCTTTAGTCAAAAATGGGAGCTTAGTTTTAAGTAGAGTCACAAAAATCGTTATGTATATTGTTCTCATCAAGCCGGACAACTTTCTAATTTATAGTCATAAGCTGTGACCAACAGGAAGTGAGATATTTTGGTTTGAATGTGATTTTTTGGAGAATTCTCTCCCTCTCTCTCTCTGCCTCTGCGTCTCTGTGTGTGTGAGGGGTGGGGGGATTTGTATTTTGAGTGAGATTTGTTTAAAATTCCTGTTTTTCAAGGTTTCAGGGTTTTTTTGGGCCTTTAACGTGCTCGAAAACTCTTGAAACTTTGCACACAGGTCAGAACCCGCGGCCATCAGGGCCGGGCTGAAGCTGGTACCCGGGCGTGGCAGGGGGGCTCAACAGCGCCCCCTGGAACGGGATCCGAACACTTGTCCATAAATCAAACACACTTGCATGTAATACAGTTTTTGCCCGTTGCTTGAACACTATAGACCCATGCTTAGACTAAAGTAACACAACTTGAAGCTTTTGTTACCATACCTCAAACACATGTACCCATACCTTAAACAAAAGCGCTGCTTTGCACTCTAGTTGCAATTCTGCAACACACTTTCTCCTTTATGCAACACACTTGGTCCTGCATACTACACTCTATTTCATACATAAGACACTTAGTTCAAAAATGAAATCTCAGGGTGCCATTTGGAAAACACATGTATCCAAAATACAAAACACATCGGGTAATTGCAACCACTCAAATACACACATGAAGACACTTACTTGCAAAACTGAACACCAATCAGCCAGCAACAAAAAGCCCTCAGTTTAGCCATTTCAAGAACTTTGCAAGCATGGATGGAGGGAGAGCAAGAGGAAGAGGAAGAGGAGGACGAGGAGGATGAGGAGGACGAAGAGGACAAGGTCAAGGTCGAAGAGGCCATGCACGGACCCCTATTTCTGATGATATAAGAGCAACTTTGGTGGACCATGTCATCAACCATGGCCTGACTATGAGGGAAGCTGGGCAGAGAGTCCACCCACATCTAAGCCGCTTCACAGTGGCATCTGTAAGAACATTCTGACTAGAAAACAGGTATGTCTTCACCTCTCTACCTTCTACTCTACTCAGATGGTATTTACAGCACTGTACTACAGTATATCACATTACCACATCATGTAAAACAACAGGGTATTGCAGGGTGCTAATGCTCCTTTTGCAGCCAAAGTGGTAGTTTTTGTGAAACATACCATGATTACTTATATTGAGATGTTTCAGTACAGTGGATGATACAGTATACAGTAAAGTACTGTAAGAAAAAGAAGCAAACCGATGACAATTTGTGGTTGTATTTCTCTAGAATGACTAGAAAACCTCCTGGGGGAGGACGCCAACGCCTGTTCACACAACAGCGGGAACTTGCCGTTGTGGACCTGGTGAGGGCAGACAATGCCATCCGTCTCCACCAGCTACAACAGAAAATACTTGCAGACAGGCAAGTGTTCAACAACATAAACCATGTGAGCATCACTACCATCAGACGCATCTTGGGAAAACACAACATCACCATGAAGCAGCTCTACAGGTTCCCATTTGAGAGGAACCGTGTCAGGGTCAAAGGACTTCGAGCTGAATATGTACGGGTAAGTGTAACTGTCCTTTACATTTACAATACAGTATTGGTGAAATCCAGTAGCAGCTGAATATGTACCATATCAGTACCACATAGGTCCATTCGGAGAGCTACATGGGTACCTGTGTGATGGGGTGAGGGTTCTGTATGTGTACTGTAGTACAGTAATATGTTTTTTTTTTTTTTTTGTTACAGAGAATCTTGGCCATGGATGGAGCTGCACAGCCTCATGAATTCATTGTCATTGATGAAGCTGAATTCGACCTGGGCAAAACAAGACGACGGGGCCGTAATGTAATTGGCCAAAGGGCAATTGTGGACAATTTTTTATTTTGCACAATTTTTGGTTGTTTGAAAATGTGCCTCCTGAAAATATGCCTTCTGAATTAACAGTGAAAATCAAAGACTGCAGTGTTTTATATAAAGTAGACTAGTGTATTCCCCCTGATCTGAAAGTGTATGCATATGATGCAAGTATGTGTCATTTTGTCATCAGAGTTAAATTTTGGCAAATGAATGTTAGGATTTGATAGCAGAGTTTAGGTTTTGATAGTAGAGTTTCAATGTGACACAGATGTGAATGGTATATTTCCCAGTGTTGTGTCATGTTTACTTGTGTGTAGAGTTTTGGCACAATGAGCGAAATTTTTCAAAATGTGTTCAAGCAACGGGCAAAAACTGTAATATGAAACTCGGTACACATATAGATCTCATCGGGCCGAACAACTTTCGTGCTCTAAATTTTACGCCAGCCCAACAGGAAGTCGGCAATTATGGGTTGTTTGGAGAACGCTTGCTGTGGAATTTGAAACACTTCTCCTAGAGAATTAATTAAATCGCCACCAAACTCGGTGAGCATGAAGTCAAGACATTGAGGATGCTAAATTGCGGACGGATTTTTGATATCTCAAACGGTTTGGCCGTGGCGAGGACACGAATTTATGGGGAGAAAAGAGAAACACGAAGTGTTATAACTTCTGCACACATTAACTGATCTTGATGACACTTCAGCAGTGAGTTCGTGGTAAGAGGCCGATCAGATGGATGTGACTATTGTGAGTCAAAGTTATAGCGCCACCAACTGGCAGCAGGAAGTGTGTCACTTTCAAAATGTTTTTGACAAAAGTGGGGGGGTTAGTTTTACCCACAATTACAAAAATCAGTACGTATATTGGTCTCATCGAGCCGGACAACTTTCTAATTGACAGTTATTAGCTACGACCAACAGGGTGTTAGATATTTTGGTCTGAATATGGATTTTTTGTTAAATCAGCCTCTGAGTTTTTAGTTACTCCTCCTTAAAAGGTTTATTTTATTCCCACCAAACTTTTTCAACATGATAAAAATATATTAATGATGCTAAATTGTAAACGGATATTGAATATCTCAAATGGTTTTGCTATGGCGAGGGATTAAATTAATGTCAAAAAGGAAGCAGGAAACATCTCATAACTTCTAAAAATGTAATTATACACCATTTATTTTTATATAAAATTATACAAATATTAGAACTAAACCTATTTTATTCTGTTTTTGCAATTCAAGAAGTATGAAAAAGTTAAAAACAGGCTATTTAGTGCTATTTGGTTCAACAAAAAAGCAAACATAGGGCTATACTGCCCTCTTGTGTCCAAAAGGATATCAAAATAGTATATAAAACGTTTTACTAGGTAGGCCTATTGTATTTAAATATAAATTTATTAGGTATATGACTGTGAGGATATTTTCCCATCGGTTAATCGACGTGTGACACGAGCGGGTGCTTTTAAATCGCTAATATAAAAGTGAAAGTAAAACACGGACGTCCGCACGGACATTGATAATGGTGCACGTTGGAGAAAATGACACTTTTAAACATAACACTAAACCGCCATTAGGTGTCGCCAGGCGACCATCTTAATGAGCGAGTCATTGATTCATTCGTTCAAACGATTCGTTCCAATGACTGAGTCATTCATGATTGAGACAGATGTTTATGGATTGACCATTGAATCTTTAAGTCAACCGATTCGATTCAAAATGCTGAATCATTCAGTAATGAGAAAACAAGTTGCTGTGAGATGCGCGATGGTTCTGCTGTGATCTTTGTTTAACTATTTTTGCTGCTGAAACAGAACAAAAACAGTCAATATTGCATCTAAAATGTAAGTGACTTAATTGTAACTGTTTATTAACCTGTTGTATGAAATCAATGTCACAGTTTCAATCGTGATTGTATTCAGGAAATAGTTGCCTACTCGTCAAGTGAGGTTGCTTAACTCTATCATATGTTATAAAATATATAAAAACTCCATATTTGTAATTTTTATAGTCAGTATGTTGTTAACTGGTTTGCTTTTTTGTGTGCTGCGCTCATTTGTTTACAATTCTCCTGGAGAAGCAGCATGAGCCTCAGCAGTGCAACCTTGTTACCATTGATCAGTAATACATTCATTTTTAACTGCTGATTGCAACTTAAAATGAATGTTATGAAATTAGAATAATCTCTCGTTTTAGTGACTCCCAAGTTATTTTTTTGTTATTGACGTTCTAATCAGGCTATACTCTGGTCGGGCAAGTAAATTCTCTTTCAGGTAGGCCTATTGTATTTATATATAAATATATTAGGGATGTGACTGTGATAAAATTTTCCCACCGGTTAATCGACGTGTGACACCGCTGAGGGCTTTTAAATCGCTAACTATAGTATACTATATACTAGTAAAATACAGACGTCCGCAGACATTGATAATGGTGCGGAGTAGAGCGAGCATTTTCAATGTATTCCTATGGATGTAGGAATTAACTAAAACATTTTATTTATGTTTTTGTGTCCACTGTTCAACCGCAACCGCGTCACACACACACACACACATTCCAGAATTGCAATCTTGACATCGCAGCCTGTTCATTATAGCCCTAATACAATATAATAATAAAAATAGTCAACCTAACATAAACAAATTACACTGCTCTGTTTAAATAGTCAGTAGTACAATTTGTACCATTCACAGAAAGCAGAGCTCCACTGTGATGTTTCCAAGCACATTTTTGCGCGTGTGAAGAGGATGATTTTTTCCATCGATATTGGAACACGAGTGAAGTACAAAGCCTATAATAAAGAATAGTTTTGCATCCAAATACATCGCAAATATTGAAACATTTTGATTCTAATGAGAGGGTTACGTGAGACCAACACTGCTTACTTTCGTTTTTATTTTTACATTAAATTTAAAGGTTTTGTTGTGAAATATTTTGAGTGTATCATAAAATCAGAATAAGCTAAAACAAGTCATATTTTCTGTCTTATATATATATATATATATATATACGTGTATGTATATATATATATATATATATATATATATATATATATATATATATATATATATATATATGTGTGTGTGTGTGTGTGTGTGTGTGTGTATATATATATATATAAATATAGCTGCGAGCAGCGATGGAGGGCCAAAGCCGGCGGCACCGCCATCCCCGGTGCCTTTAGGTAACTAAAGGCTCCGGGGTTGCGGTGCCACCGGCTTGGGCCCGTAATCGCTGCTCGCAGCTATATTTATATATATATTTTATTAGGGCCCAAGCCCTGAAAGGGCGAAGGCCCTATTGTTTCCGGTAGGATTATTATTAGGGCCCAAGCCCTGAAAGGGCGAAGGCCCTATTGTTTTCGGTAGGATTATTTGTTATTATTATTATTATTATTTTTTTCTACTTCTCGGGCACTTTTGGGGCCCTTAACATGCTCGAAAACTCTTGGAACTTTGCACACGGGTCAGAACCCGCGGCCATCAGGGCCGGACTGAAGCTGGTACCCGGGCGTGGCACGGGGGCTCGACAGCGCCCCCTGGAATTATGTCGGAAAAATTGGTCCATAAATCAAACACGCTTGCATGTAATAATATGAAACTCAGTACACATATAGATCTCATCGGGCCGAACAACTTTCGTGCTCTAAGTTTTACACCAGCCCAACAGGAAGTCGGTTATTATACGTTGTTTGGAAAATGCATACAATGGAATGTGAAATACTCCTCCTAGGAAATTCATCCATTCGCCTCCAAACTCGGTGTGCATGAAGTCAAGACATTGAGGATGATAAATTGCGGACGGATTTTTGATATCTCGAACGGTTTGGCCGTGGCGAGGAAACGAATTTATGGCGAATAATGGGACACAGGAAGTGTGTTATAACTTCTGCATACATTAACTGATCTTGATGAAACTTCCGCAGTGTGTTCGTTGTAAGAGGCCGAACACAAGGATGTGACTATTGTGAGTCAAAGTTATAGCGCCACCAACTGGCAGCAGGAAGTGTGTCACTTTCAAAATGCTTTGAAATCACTCTCTTATTTTTACCCGATTTGCTTCAAACTTTATGTGTATAATGTAGACACACGGCAGATGTAGACCTGTGAAAGGATTATTGATATCTTAGATACTGTTGCCATGGCAACGCATCAAACTTTATTATTCTTTTTTGATGCTTTTGAGACTCTTAACATACTTGAAATTGCATGAAACTCAACAGACACATCACACTTATTAGCCTGTAGACATGTGCAAAGTTTCAAAAACGGGCGTGGTGGAATGGCTCAGTAGCGCCACCTTTAGTCAAAAATGGGGCCTTAGTTTTGCCTAGAATCACCAAAATCGGTATATATATTGTTCTCATCGAGCCGGACAACTTTCTAATTTACACTTAATAGCTCAAAGCAACAGAAAGTCAGATATTTTGGTTTGAATGTGATTTTTTTGGAGCATTTTCTCTCTCTCTCTGTCTCTGAGTGTGTGAGGGGTGGGGGTGATTTGTCAGTTGAGTGAGATTTTACTTTTTCATTTGTTTTTCAAGGTTTCTGGGGCTTTTGGGTCCCTAAACGTGCTCGAAAACTCTTGAAACTTTGCACACAGGTCAGAACCCGCGGCCATCAGGGCGGGGCTGAATCTGGTAGCCGGGCGTGGCAGGGGGGCTCGACAGCACCCCCTTGAACGGGGTTCTAAAACTTGGTCCATATATCAAACACACTTGCATGAATTAATTTGAAACTCGGTACACATATAGATCTCATCGGGCCGAACAACTTTCGTGCTCTAAGTTTTACGCCAGCCCAACAGGAAGTCGGCTATTTAGGGTTGTTTGGAAACGCTTGCTGTGGAATTTAATGTACTCCTCCTAGGAAATACATCGATTCGCCTCCAAACTCGGTCAGCGTGAAGTCAAGGCATTGAGGATGCTAAATTGCGGACGGATTTTTGATATCTTGAACGGTTTGGCCGTGGCGAGGAAATGAATTTATGGCGAGAAAAGAGAGACACGAAGTGTTATAACTTCTGCATACATTAACTGATCTTGATGAAACTTCAGCAGTGTGTTTGTGATAAGAGGCCGATCAGATGGATGTAACTATTGTGAGTCAAAGTTATAGCGCCACCAACTGGCAGCAGGAAGTGTGTCACTTTCAACATGCTTTTGACAAAAGTGGGGGGGTTAGTTTTACCAACAGTTACAAACATGAGTATATATATTGGTCTCACCGAGCCGGACAACTTTCTAATTAACAGTCATTAGCTCAGAGCAAAAGAAAGTCAGATATTTTTGGTTTGAATGTGGATTTTTGGGATATTTCAGACTCTGAGTTTTTAGCTACTCTTCCAAACTGGCTTATTTTTTTCACACCAAACTTTTTCAAAATGATGAAAATACATTAAAGATGCTAAATTGTGAACGGATATTAGACATCTCAAATGGTTTTGCTATAGTGAGGGACTGAAGTAATGTACAAAAATTAAACACTAAAAGCCTCATCTTCTAAAAATGTAATTATACACCATTTATTTCTATAAAAGTATACAAATATCACAACCAAACTCATTTTATTCTTTTTTTTAATTTAATAATTATTTATAAGTTTAAAAATAGTAATTGTACCATTTAGTCTCATAAAAGTCAAGTCATTCATAGGGCTATACTGCCCTCTTGTGTTCAAAATCAGGTAGGCCTATTGTATTTACATAAAAATATACTAGGTATGTGACGGTGAGAATATTTTACCACCGGTTAATCGACGTGTGACACCGCTGGGGGCTTTTGAATCGCAAACTTAAAAACGAAAGTACAATATTTTCGTCCGCACTGACATTGATAGTGGTTGATAATAATAATAATAATTTGTTACATTTATATAGCGCTTTTTCTGAGACCTCAAAGCGCTTTACATAGATGGGGGGAATCTCCTCAACCACCACCAATGTGCAGCATCCACTTGGATGATGCGACGGCAGCCATATTGCGCCAGAACGCCCACCACACACCAGCTTACTGGTGGAGAGGAGACAGTGATGAAGCCAATCAGTATATCAGTACATGGGGATCAGTGCCGGCCCGAGCCTTTTGGGGGCCCTAAGCAGAATTTGATTTGGGGGCCCCCTCCCACCACGCGGAGTCACCTGTGCTTGACGATTATTGACACAATGCCACTCTATAATGTTACATTATAAATTAATACAATGAGGTTATGTATTAATACAAAATAAATAGCCTACTTAATAAAAAATAGATACTTAAATAAAAATGTTTACATTTTTTCTTTACTCTTTTACTAACTCTTTGAAACTTCTGAAAACAAACTGTCAAAAAACATATTAAAAAAATATATTTGCAAAATATCCTCCAACGTTTTGCAACCCTTTGCAGTTTGAATGATGTCTTATATGAACATGACGGAGTATGTGTTTATGTTTCCACTGTTCGATCGCGCCCGCGCCTCACACACACACACACACACACACACACACACACACCGCGCGCGCGCGCGCAGCACACACAACATATTCCAGCACTGCAATCTTGACATTGCAGCCTGTTCGTTATAGCCGTAATAAAATATAATAATAAAATAGTCAAACTAACATATAAAAATTACACTGCTCTTTTTAAATAGTCAGTAGTAGCCTACAATTCGTCCCATTCAGCGCTGCGTAGCCTAAGCACCGCTCCACTGTGATGTTTCCAAGAGCATTTTTGCGCATAAGAGAATGATTTTTTCCCTCGATATTGGATTTCAAGCACATTTTTGCGCATGTGAAGAGAATGATTTTTTCCCTCGATATTGGAACGTGGGTGAAGTACAAATAAGCCTATAATAAAGAATAGTTTACCATCCAAATCCATAGCGAATGTTGAAACATTTTGATTCTAGTGAGAGAGATCCGCTTTCACTTTCGCTTTAAATGATTTCGTTTTGGCTTGTTTATAGTTATTTTTTTTATTCTTGTTCTGTTCTGAATATCATTAAATTTAAAGGATAAATCATTGATCAAATCAAATTTGTGTGAAATGGCTTAACATTACCGTGACTTTGCGCACGAATTTTCTATGCACGCAAGGTTATGCGCATATGACTCAAACACTGGCAGACACAGCAGCAGTTGTAGGCAGGTATATTGATCATGAAATCAGAATTTTCTTGTCTTGAATTATTAATTCATTCATTAATTTATGTCACTTGTTTAATTTAATTAATATGTAAAAAAAAAAAAAAAAAAAACTCGCTTGGGGGCCCCCTGGTGGCGAGGGGGCCCCAAGCAGCCGCTTAGTTCGCTTATGCCTCGGGCCGGCCCTGATGGGGATGATTAGGAGGCCATGATGGATAGAGGCCAAGGGGCAAATTTGGCCAGGATGCCGGGGTTACACCCCAACTCTTTTTCGAAGGACATCCTGGAATTTTTAATGACCACAGAGAGTCAGGACCTCGGTTTAACGTCTAATCCGAAGGACGGTGCTCTTTTGGCAGTATAGTGTCCCCGTCACTACACTGGGGCATTAGGACTCACACAGACCACAGGGTGAGCGGTTGAGCGGGCGTTTCAAATGAATTCCTATGGAAGTAGGAATAAACTGAAAAACGTCCACTTTGTTCTGCTCGTTCCTTGTCGTGGATGCGCACCATGAATGCCCGTGCAGCCATGAGCATTTTAGTTTAATTTTAAAATTAGCGCCTTTCGGGGGGTGGATTGCTTGAAATTATTTTACAAAAGCACAATGTTGTGTCTTATTGCGACAGTACACAAATATAAGTTAACACTTTGCAGTTTGAATGTGCTCCTGTATAATGACGTATGTTTTTATGTGTCCACTGTTCCATCGCGCCCACGCCACACACACACACACACACACACACGGTTTACTATCTTTGTGGGGACTCTCCATAGACTTAATGGTTTTTATACTTTACAAACTGTATATTCTATCTCCTCACACTAACCCTACCCCTAAACCTACCCATTACAGAAAACTTTCTGCATTTTTACATTTCCAAAAAGACTCATTGTGTATGATTTCTAAGCTTGTTTACCCATGGGGACCTCTATTTAGGTCCCCACTGTGACACGAGTCCCCATGAGTCTGTGTGCATTCAGGTTGAAGTCCCCACCGGGATAGAAAAACACACACACACACACACACACACACACACACACACACACACACACACACACACACACACACACACATTCCAGCATTGCAATCTTGACATCGCAGCCTGTTCATTATAGCCATGTGTATGTATATATATATATATATATATATATATATATATATATATATATAAATATAGCTGCGAGCAGCGATGAAGGGCCAAAGCCGGCGGTACCGCCACCCCGGTGCCTTTAGGTAAAGGCACCGGGGTTGCGGTGCCATCGGCTTGGGCCCGTAATCGCTGCTCGCAGCTATATTTATTATTATTATTATTATTATTATTTTGTCAACCTTTCGGGCACTTTTGGGGCCCTTAACATGCTCGAAAACTCTTGAAATTTTGCACACACGTCAGAACCCGCGGCCATCAGGGCCGGACTGAAGCTGGTACCCGGGCGTGGCAGGGGGGCTCGACAGCGCCCCCTGGAACGAGATCCGAACACGTGTCCATAAATCAAACACGCTTGCATGTAATAATATGAAACTCGGTACACATATAGATCTCATCGGGCCGAACAACTTTCGTGCTCTAAGTTTTACGCCAGCCAAACAGGAAGTTGGCTATTTAGCGTTGTTTGGAAACGCATGCTGTGGAATTTAATGTACTCCTCCTAGGGAATTCATCGATTCGCCTCCAAACTCGGTGTGCATGAAGTCAAGACATTGAGGATGCTAAATTGCGGACGGATTTTTGATATCTCGAACGGTTTGGCCATGGCGAGGAAACGAATTTATGGCGAAAAAAAGAAACAGGAAGTGTGTTATAACTTCTGCATACATTAACTGATCTTGATGAAACTTCAGCAGTGTGTTCGTTGTAAGAGGCCGATCGCACAGATGTGACTATTGTGAGTCAAAGTTATAGCGCCACCAACAGGCAGCAGGAAGTACATCACTATTAAAATGCTTTGAAATCACTGTCTTATTTTTACCAGATTTGCTTCAAACTTTATGTGTACAATGTAGACACACGGCAGATGTAAACCTGTGAAAGGATTATTGATATCTTAGATACTGTTGCCGTGGCAACGCATCAAACTTTAATATTATTTTTTGATGCTTTTGAGACTCTTAACATACTTGAAATTGCATGAAACTCAACAGACACATCACATTTATTAGCCCGTAGACATGTGCAAAGTTTCAGAAACGGGCGTGGTGGAATGGCTCAGTAGCGCCACCTTTAGTCAAAAATGGGGGCTTAGTTTTTCCTAGAATCACAAAACTTGGTATGTGTATTGTTCTCATCAAGACGGACAACTTTCTAATTTATATGAACCATCTCCGACCAACAGGAAGAGAGATATTTTGGTTTGAATATGGATTTTCTGAAGAATTTTCTCTCCCTCTCTCTGTCTGTGTGTGTGTGAGGGGAGGGGGGGATTTGACTATTGCTTTTATATTGTTAATCAAGGTTTCAGGGGCTTTTGGGGTCCTTAACGTGCTCAAAAACTCTTGAAACTTTGCACACAGGTCAGAACCCACGGCCATCAGGGCCGGGCTGAAGCTGGTACCCGGGCGTGGCAGGGGGGCTCAACAGCGCCCCCTTGAACGGTGTCCCAAAACTTGATCCATATATCAAACACGCTCGCATGAATTAATATGAAACTCGGTACACATATAGATCTCATCGGGCCGAACAACTTTACCCCGGTCAAGTTTTACGCCAGCCCAACAGGAAGTCGGCTATTATGGGTTGTTTGGAAAACGCTTGCTGTGGAATGTGAAATACTCCTCCTAGAAAATTCACCGTGTCCCCTCCAAACTCGGTGTGCATGTAGTCAAGACTTTGAGGATGCTAAATTGCGGACGGATTTTTTATATCTCGAACGGTTTGGCTGTGGCGAGGAATCGAATTTATGGCGAGAAAAGAGAAACACGGAAGTGGAATAACTTCTGCATACATTAACTGATCTTGATGAAACTTCAGCAGTGTGTTCGTGGTAAGAGGCCGATCAGATGGATGTAGCTATTGTGAGTCAAAGTTATAGCGCCACCAACTGGCAGCAGGAAGTGTGTCACTTTCAACATGCTTTTGACAAAAGTGGGGGGGTTAGTTTTAACTACAGTAAAGAAAAAACAGTTTGTATATTGTTCTCATCAAGCCGGACAACTTTCTAATTTACATTCAATAGCTCTGGCCATCAGGAAGTCAGATATTTTGGTCTGAATGTGATTTTTTTTGCAAAATCAGCCTCTGAATTTTTAGCCACTCCTCTTAAACTATTTTTTTTATTCGTACCAAACTTTTTCAACATGATGAAACTACATTAAATATGCTAAATTGTGAATGGATAATAAATATCTCAAACGGTTTTGCTATGGCGAGGGATTAAAGTAATGTCCAAAAAGGAAACACTAAAAATCTTCTAAAAATGTAATGATATACCATTTATTTCTATATAAAAGAATACAAATATCACAACTAAACCCATTTTATTCTGTTTTTGCAATTCAAGAAGAATGAAAAAGTTAAAACAGGCTATTTAGTGCTATTTGGTTCAACAAAAAAGCAAACATAGGGCTATACTGCCCTCTTGTGTCCAAAAGGACATCAAAATAGTATATAAAACTTTTTACCAGGTAGGCCAATATTGTATTTAAATATACATTTTTTAGGTATGTGTCTGAGGATATTTTCCCACCGGTTAATCGACGTGTGACACGAGTGGGTGCTTTTAAATCGCTAATATAATAGTGAAAGAAAAATAATGATAATGTTGCACACATAAAACACACACATGTGGGAAAGAATAAACAACACTAAACCGCCATTAGGTGTCGCCAGGCATCCATCTTAATAAGCGAGTCATTGATTCATTCGTTCAAACGATTCGTTCGAATGAGTCGATCATGATTAAGACAGATGTTTATGGATTGATCATTCAATCTTTGAGTCAACCGATTCGTTAAAAATGCTGAATCGTTCAGTTATGAGAAAACACGTGATAAGTGATGGTTCTGCCGTGATCTTTGTTTAACTATTTTCGCTGCTGAAACAGAACAAAAACAGTCAACATTGCATCTAAAATGTAAGTGACTTAATTGTAACTGTTTATTTGTATGAAATCTAGGGGTGGGAGAAAAAAATTATTCTTAGATGCATCGCGATGCGGACGTGGACGATTCTGAATCGATTCACAAATGTCAAAAAATCGATTCTCTAAAAAAATATTTTTCTAATAACGTAATATTGACGGAAGGCAAAAGGCGGAACTCTAAGCGGACGTGCGTGCAGTCTGTGGCGCGCACATAACAGAGAAGTTTCTTCTGCTCACCAAGGCTGCATATATTTGATTAAAAATACAAACAAAAACAGTAATATTGTAAAATATTATTCCAATTTAAAACAGCTGCTTTCTATTTTAATATATTTTAAACTGTTATTTATTCCTGTGATCAAAGCTGAGTTTTCAGCATCATTACTCCAGTCGTCACTGTCACATGATCCTTCAGAAATTATTCTAACATGATGATTGATACTCAAGAAACATTCATTATTATTTTAAATGTCGAAAACAGTTGTGTACAGTCTTTGATGAATAGAAAGTTCAAAAGAACAGCATTTATCTGAAATCTAAAGCTTTTGTAACGTTAAACACTACCGCTCAAAAGTTTTGGGTTAGTAATAATTCAAATTTTATTTTTGGGGGAAATAAATAAAATAAATCAGTACTTTTATTTATGAAGGATGAGTTAAACTGATCAACAGTTACAGTAAAGACATTTATAATGTTAAAAATATATATATTTGAAATATATGCTGTTCTTTTGAACTAACATTCATCAAAGCATTTTGAAAAAAAAAATCTGTACACAACTGTTTTCAACATTGAAAATAATAATGAATATTTATTGAGCATCAATCATCATATTAGTATGATTTCTGAAGGATCATGTGACACTGAAGACTGGAGTAATGATGCTGAAAACTCAACTTTGATCACAGAAATGAATTACTATGTAAAATATTTAAAAATTGAAAACAGCTGTTTTAAATTGGAATAATATTTCACAATATTACTGTTTTTGTTTGTATTTTTAATCAATAAATGCAGCCTTGGTGAGCAGAAGAGACTTCTCCTAAAAACATTAAAAATCTTACTGACCCCAAACTTTTGAACAATAATATATATATATATATATATATATATATATATATATATATATATACATATATATGTATGTGTGTGTATGTATGTATATATATATATATATATATATATATATATATATATATATATATATATATATATATATATATATATAATATAGCTGCGAGCAGCGATGGAGGGCCCAAGCCGGCGGTACCGCCACCCCGGTGCCTTTAGGTAACTTAAGGCACCGGGGTTGCGGTGCCACCGGCTTGGGCCCGTAATCGCTGCTCGCAGCTATATTTTTTTTTTTTTTCTTCATTATTTTTTTTTTTGCCTTTTTGCCACTTTTGGGGCCCTTAACATGCTCAAAAACTCTTGAAATTTTGCACACACGTCAGAACCTGCGGCCATCAGGGCCGGGCTGAAGCTGGTACTGGGGCGTGGCAGGGGGGCTCGACAGCGCCCCCTGGAATGGGGTCCGAAAACTTGGTCCATAAATCAAACACGCTTGCATGTAATAATATGAAACTCAGTACACATATAGATCTCATCGGGCCGAACAACTTTCGTGCTCTAAGTTTTACAAAAGCCCAACAGGAAGTCGGTTATTATACGTTGTTTGGAAAACGCATACAATGGAATGTGAAATACTCCTCCTAGGGATTTCATCCGATCGCCACCAAACTCGGTGAGAATAAAGTCAAGACATTGAGGATGAATTCTTGCGAATGGATTTTTGATATCTCGAACCGAACGGTTTGGCCGTGGCGAGGAAACAAATTTATGGCGAATAATGGGACACAGGAAGTGTGTTATAACTTCTGCATACATTAACTGATCTTGATGAAACTTCAGCAGTGTGTTCGTTGTAAGAGGCCGATCACATGGATGTGACTATTGTGAGTCAAAGTTATAGCGCCACCAACTGGCAGCAGGAAGTGTGTCACTTTCAAAATGCTTTGAAGTCACCCTCTTAATTTTACCCGATTTGCTTCAAACTTTATGTGTATAATGTAAACACAGGGCAGATGTAGACCTGTGAAAGGATTATTGATATCTTAGATACTGTTGCCGTGGCAACGCATCAAGTTTAATATTCTTTTCGGATGCGTTTGAGACTCTTAACATGCTTGAAATTGGATGAAACTCGACAGACACATAACACTTATTAGCCAGTAGACATGTGAAAAGTTTCAGAAACGGGCGTGGCAGGGGGGCTCAACAGCGCCCTCTTGAACAGGGTCTGAAAACTTGGTCCATATATCAAACACGCTTGCATGAATTAATATGAAACTCGGGACACATATAGATCTCGTCAGGCCGAACAACTTTCCCTTTGTCAAGTTTCACGCCAGCCCAAAAGGAAGTCAGCTATTATGGGTTGTTTGGAAAACGCTTGCTGTGGAATGTGATGTACTCCTCCTAGAGAATTCATTCAATCACCTCCAAACTCAGTCAGCATGAAGTAAAGACATTGAGGATGCTAAATTGCGGACGGATTTTTGATATCTTGAACGGTTTGGCCGTGGTGAGGAAACGAATTTATGGCGAGAAAAGAGAGACACGAAGTGTGTTATAACTTCTGCATACATTAACTGATCTTGATGAAACTTCAGCAGTGTGTTCGTGGTAAGAGGCCGATCAGATGGATGTGACTATTGTGATTTAAAGTTATAGCGCAACCAACTGGCAGCAGGAAGTGTGTCACTTTCAACATGCTTTTGACAAAAGTGGGGGGGTTAGTTTTAAATACAGTAAAAAAAAATTGTTTTTATATTGTTCTCATCAAGCCGGACAACTTTCTAATTTACGTTCATTAGCTCAGAGCAAAAGGAAGTCAGATATTTTGTTCTGAATGTGGATTTTTTTGCAAAATCAGCCTATGAATTTTTAGCCACTCCTCTTAAACTATTTATTTTATTCCCACCAAACTTTTTCAACATGATGAAAATACATTAAATATGCTAAATTGTGAACGGATAATAAATATCTCAAACGGTTTTGCTATGGCGAGGGATTAAAGTAATGTCCAAAAAGGAAAAACTAAAAGCCTCAAATTTTCTAAAAATGTAATTATATACCATTTATTTCTATATAAAAGTATACAAACATCACAACTAAACATTTTATTCTTTTTTTCAATTTAAGAATGAATTTTAAGTTTAAAAACTGCCAGAATGGTTGTTTAGTCTAAACAATACATAAATAAAGTCAAACATAGTGCTATACTGCCCTCTTGTGTTCAAAATCAGGTAGGCCTATTATATCTATATAAAAATATACTAGGTATGTGACGGTGAGAATATTTTACCACCGGTTAAAGCGTTTCGGTTACTCACGTAACCTCTGTTCTCTCTAGAAGAGGGAACGAGTATTGCGTAGTTGCTTACGCTACGGGAAAGCCTTTCTTTCTCGAGATACTGAAGCCAAAAATTATCCTTAATTTTTATAATCTTGTCAACGCAGTGCGGCAGCCTGCAGACCTAGGGCAAGCTTACTAGCGTGCCCATTGGCTGCCCTGCGGCAACTGCAGCAGCCTACCGCTGAGCCCTTGGCGTGACGTCACGACCAATGAGCGCGCTTGGCGCGCTTAATGCGTCACAGCCCGCGAAAAGGGGTGTGGCTTAGCGTATATAAACAGGGCTCGGAGGCTGCTTCTCTGGTTTCTGTCGCATGAAGCGAAATGAGCTCGTGGTGCGAGCACGGCGGGCTACGCAATACTCGTTCCCTCTTCTAGAGAGAACAGAGGTTACGTGAGTAACCGAAACGTTCTCTTACGAGAGGTTCTCTCGTATTGCGTAGTTGCTTACGCTACGGGAACGCCCTTGTCAACGCCGTGCGCGCCCAGCATCCACTGAATGAGTCCCAGGGAGAGCCCGGGGAACGTGATAGCAGAGAGCCGGGCGGCCCGAAGAGGGCTAGCGCCGTACATAAGCACACACTAGGGGGTTAGGAGCGGCACGGCCGGTCCGAACTGACAATTCCCTGCATAGTGCAGCTCAACCAGTAGAGCTAAATCACACAACGTAGCCCGCGCACAGATAGTGGGCTGGCATACGCGAGACTTAGACTGATAACACTTTAGCCTGCAAGGCGGGAACATCCAGGTTGTAAAACCTAACAAATGTGGAGGGGGAGGCCCAGCCTGCCGCTGCACAAATGTCATGAATGGGAATCCCGCTGGACCACGCCCACGACGAGGCCATGCCTCTGGTGGAGTGAGCTTGAATGCCCAATGGGCACTGCAGGTCTTTAGACGCATAAGCAGCAGCAATAGCGTCCACTATCCATCTGGACAGGCTGTGTTTCGAGGCGGCGAGACCCTTGGTGCGCCCGCCAAACGAAACAAAGAGCTGTTCCACCACTCGTTTGACTGAAGACAGTGCTATCAGAAAAACGGTTTTGAGCGTGAGGTATTTCATATCCACAGTTTCCAAGGGTTCGAAGGGATGCGCTTTCAGGGCCTCCAAGACCAGTGAAAGATCCCACATAGGAACCGAGGGGGGTCGCGGGGGGTTCATCCTCCTGGCTCCTCTAAGGAAGTGGATGACGAACTCGTTCCTTCCTAATGCGCGGCCCAGCTCTGAACAGAGAGCGCTGAAATGGCCGTGACATAGACTTTGAGCGTGGAGGGGGACCTGCCCGCGTCCAGTAACTCTTGAAGGAACACAGTACTCGCGATACCCCACATGTCTGTGGATCGAGCCCCTTAGCAGTGCACCATCTGTTAAACACTGACCATTTCGACATGTAGAGCCGCCTCGCAGAGGGGGCTCTAGATTGTATGATCGTGTTCATGACCCCGTCTGGCAGATCAGCGTGTAATCGTTGAGGCTCCACGCATGCAGAGACAGCGCTCTGGATGGGGATGCCATATCGAGCCGCGGGCTTGAGAGAAAAGGTCTCTCTTCACCGGTATCGGCCAGGGGGCTGAGTCTGCCAGCTGTATTAGATCCGGGAACCAAGCTTGGTTCTCCCAGTATGGGGCTAAGAGGAGCACTGTGTGGCGCGCTTCCCTGATTCTCTTGATGACCTGAGGCAGCAGAGAGACCGGGGGAAAAGCATACAGCGGGCCGCTGGGCCGGGTCTGGGCCAGCGTGTCCTCGTTCTTCGAGAAGAACTCTGGGCAATGAGCGTTGTCTTTTGACGCAAAAAGGTCGACTTTCGCTTTGCCGAAACGGCGCCACAGTGACTGGACTGTTTGGGGGTGTTGAGACCACTCCCCAGGGGGAACGCTGTCCCTGGACAGTCTGTCGGGGCCCTCGTTCAGGTGGCCAGGCACATGCGCGGCTCTCTCAGCGAGTGCAGAGAGTGCTGAGCCCACACGAGGAGGCGTTCCGCCAGGGTGCAGAGCGTCTGATCTGACACCGCCCTGGCGATTCACATAGGCCACTACCAATGTATTGTCCGTGCGGACTAGAACATGGTGACCGTGGAGGAATGGGAGGAAGTGTTTGAGAGCTTTCTCGACCGCGAGCATCTCTAGACAGTTTATGTGTAGGAGATTCTCCTGGTCTGACCAGCGGCCATAGACCGGTCTGCCTTCGAAGAGCGCTCCCCAATCTAGGTTGGAAGCGTCTGTCGAGACAACTTTCCGGTGTGAAATCACTCCCATAGTCACTCCTGTGTGATACCATTCGGCTGCCAGCCAGGGCTGCAGGGCTGAAAAGCAGCTCTGATTCACTCTGACTCGCAAGCCGCCGGCCGCCCAGGCTCGGTGGGGCACGCGCGCTTTCAGCCAGCGTTGAAGCGGGCGCATGCGCAGTAAGCCCAGCTGGAGCACTGCTGCAGCTGAGGCCATATGCCCCAGGATACGCTGGAATGTCCTCAGCGGAACCCGGCTGCCTATTTGGAGGGATGCGGCGAGGAGGCGGATGCGGCGCGCGCGCTGCTCCGACAGTCTGGCCGTCATAGCCACCGAGTCCAGTTCTATTCCAAGAAGGAAATTGACTGACGGGGCGATAGCGAGCTCTTGGTCCAGTGACCGAGAGACCCAGCTCCTCCAGATGGCTGAGAAGCGCTGTTCCGTGAGACACAAGTTCCGTCTCTGACAGCGCTAGAATAAGCCAATCGTCCAGATAATTCAGTATTCGCATTCCCTGTTTTCTCAGGGGAGCGAGAGCCGTGTCCATGCATTTCGTAATGTACGGGGTGCCAAAGACAGGCCGAAGGGCAGGATTGTGTACTGATATACTCGACCGTTGAAGGCGAATCTCAAGAATGGCCTGTGACGGGGAGTTATCTGGATCTGAAAATATGCGTCTTTTAGATCGAGAGAGATAAACCAGTCTCCTGGGCAAATCTGCGCGAGGATTTTCTGGTTGTGATCATTTTGAACGGCCGTCTCATGAGGGCTTTGTTCAGATGTCTCAGATCTAAAATAGGTCTTAACGCTCCGTCCTTCTTGGGTACGAGGAAGTAGCGGCTGTAAAGGCTCGACTCGCTTAGAGAAGGATGAACCTGTTCTATAGCCCTTTTGCGCAGTAGCTTCGCTATTTCGGCTTGAAGCAGGTGCGCAGCTTCTGAACTCACTTTCGTCTCCGTCTGTGCTAGAAAGCGCGGAGGGCGACGAGCGAATTGAAGCGAATAGCCGTGTTTTATAGTACTCAGCACCCATTCTGACGCGCCCTGAATAGCTTCCCATGCTTCCGCATGCATAGCTAGGGGTCGAATGGTCTCTGGGTTCAGATCGCCGCGCTGCGCGGGATTGGGGAACCTGTATCAGAGAGGATGGAGCGGCGTGCGCGCCGCTGGTGCTCGAACACGGGGGCTGGTAAACAGTATTGGCCGGCTGTACAGCGTTCGGTAGCTCGGTCCCAGAGGATGGAGCGCGATTTGCTGACAAACACCCCTGGCGCGAAAGCGGCGTGGGGATTGTAATGTCTAAAAGTGAGTGCGCGTGCACCTGAGCGGGCGCAGAGTTTACACTTATGACACGGCCAGAGTTTGGGAGCTTAGAGGGTGTGCGACCCGAGGTAACTGAATGGCAGAGCGAGCAGCGGGTAGGTGTGAGCACAAAGTTGTGGGCACATTTACTACACTTAGTACTCGAGCGGCTTGTGTCCGCTTTATGAGAGAGCGCTCTATGCGCGTTACCATGGGGACCATGTTTGTGTGAAGCAGTGAGCACATGGGAGTGGGCACATTTTCTACACTTATAACACCCTCGGCTTGAGCCGCTGTTGCCCGGGGTAACCGAGTGGCAGAGCGAGTTACAGGTAGATGTGAGCACAGAGTTGTGGGCACATTTACTACACTTATTACTCGAGCGGCGTGTGACCGCTTTATGAGAGAGCGCTCTGAACGCGTTACCATGGGGACCGCGTTTGTGTGTAGCAGTGAGCACATGGGAGTGGGCACATTTTCTACACTTGTAACACCATCGGCGTTATAGAGCAAATGCTTTGATGGCTCATATGTTTAGACGCTCATAAATACTCAAGCACCATCCTGTGAGATGCAGGTTTGCTTTCTGTATGTAAGAAAGCTGGCCGCGAGCTTGGAGAAGACAGCAGAAAAAATATTTTCTGCCGCCAGAGCCGGATTTGAACACGGTTCTCCAGTAAAATTCTGCCACTGAGCCACAGGGGCACACATGAGCTTCCAGTTGGTGCGAGCATATGACCGAGCGTCGTGTTTCGGCGTTTGTTTGCAGGCGCGCGTGTATTAAAACAGGCCCGTTTACTGCAGCATTAGTATTTCCAGCCGCCTAACTTAGAGGGGACTGAGAAATATGTATCCCTTGAGATGCGGGTTTGCTTTCTGTATGTAAGAAAGCTGGCCGCGAGCTCGGAGAAGCAAGCAGAAAAAAGTTTTTTTTTTTTTTTTTTTCTGCTGCCAGAGCCGGATTCGAACACGGGTCTCTGGTGCGGAAGCCTAATGTTCTGCCACTGAGCCACAGGGGCACACATGAGCTTCCGGTCAGTGCAAGCATATGACCGAGCGTCGTGTTTCGTTTCGGCGTTTGTTTGCAGGCGCGCGTGTATTAAAACAGGCCCGTTTACTGCAGTATTAGTATTTCCAGCCGCCTGAACTTAGAGGGGACTGAGAAATCTGTATCCCGTGAGATGCGGGTTTGCTTTCTGTATGTAAGAAAGCTGGCCGCGAGCTCGAGAGAAGCAAGCAGAAAAAAGTTTTTCTGCTGCCAGAGCCGGATTCGAACACGGGTCTCTGGTGCGGAAGTCTAATGTTCTGCCACTGAGCCACAGGGGCACACATGAGCTTCCAGTCAGTGCGAGCATATGACCGAGCGTTTGTTTGCAGGCGCGCGTGTATTACAACAGGCTCGTTTACTGCAATAATAGTATTTCCAGCCGCCTGAACTTAGAGGGGACTGAGAAATATGCGAGGATTGGAGGGAGTCCGGCCTAAGCGGGACGTAAACACTCTCTCTTCCTCCTTTCGCCGGTGCTCGTGACGTCCGCTCTGATATCCCTTGAGAACGGCGCAGTTGCGCGGCTCGAACAAAGGGAGAGAGAGCGGGAAGATGTCATTATGTGCTGTGACATCGTTTGTTTGCAGGCGTGCGTGTATAACAGGCTCGTTTACTGCAATATAGATATTTCTAGTCGCCTGAGCTAGGAGGGGACTGAGAAATGTGTGAGAAACGGAGGTGGCCGGAGAGTGACGCGCGCGACCGAGACGCGGGGTAGCTTTCTTATAACGTAAAGGAAGCCAGCCCGTGACCGTCTACTTCTGACATCCCTTGTGAGCGGTGCCTTGCTCGGCTCGAACAGAGGGGGAGAGGGCGTGCGTCATCCGGGGGGGGTAGCTTCCTTGTAACGTAAAGGAAGCTATAGCCCGTGACCGTCCGTTCTGACATCCCTTGTGAGCGGCGCCGTTTGCGCGGCTTGACAGAGGGGAGTAACCAGCTGGTCTGCTTCATCCCCTGAGGCGACGGCAGTGCGGGCAGAGGCCGGCCGCTGCGCGTCGGTGAAGGGCGGGGGAGAAGGAGAGAGCGAGGCTCGCGGGAGGGGCTCCGGCGAGCGCTCAGCTATAACCACCGGCTCGGAAGGCCTTTGAGAGCGGCGTTTTTTCTTACGCGGCCCGGAAGAGGCAGCCGGAGAAGGTGGAGGATCGTGAAACATGGCGAGTCGAGCCCGCAGGGTCGACATCGGCAAGTCCTCACACTGTTCGCAGCCGCCTGTGAAGGGCGCGGGCTGCGTGGTCGAAACCCAGGCAGAGAGCGCAGATCACGTGGCGGTCTCCGTCGCTGAGCGCGGCTCTGCACGAGCCACAGGATGAGCGAGGCATTTGCAACAACGCCTCGCGCTCTTTTAGATGCAAAGTGTGTCGCGGGGCGAACACACAAACACATACAACACAGAGCAGTAAAAGGATATATTCGCCGGATAGCGAAGCAGGCAGGGAAAGCTGAAGGCGGCGAAGGCGGCCGGCGTCCTCAGGCTGAGATCCTCGGCGTGCTGGTCGCTTGATTCGACGGCGGCTTCCTCAGAGAGCAGCGATGCGTAGAGCTTCGCTGAAAAGACAGAAATCAGAGAAGCAGCCTCCGAGCCCTGTTTATATACGCTAAGCCACACCCCTTTTCGCGGGCTGTGACGCATTAAGCGCGCCAAGCGCGCTCATTGGTCGTGACGTCACGCCAAGGGCTCAGCGGTAGGCTGCTGCAGTTGCCGCAGGGCAGCCAATGGGCACGCTAGTAAGCTTGCCCTAGGTCTGCAGGCTGCCGCACTGCGTTGACAAGATTATAAAAATTAAGGATAATTTTTGGCTTCAGTATCTCGAGAAAGAAAGGCTTTCCCGTAGCGTAAGCAACTACGCAATACGAGAGAACCTCTCGTAAGAGAACTACAATATGCAAGAATTTTTTGCCACGAGAGGGCGCTACATTCCAAACAACAACAACGGCGTAGCTTGATGACGATGTGAAGGAGCGGGAATGATGGGAACTGTCGTTTTAAACTCCACCGTGGATGTAAATCAGTCAGATGGGAATCGAAAAATCATGTTCATGGATGAGGCTAAGTTCTATTTTTATAATGACATGCTTTTTGTGGCGAGGGGGGCATGGTTCAGCGCGGTCTGTAATGGGAGAGAGAAGAGAAGAGCGTGGGACGCAAGTAGGTCAAGTGCAAATGACGAACACCTGTGTCTTATTGCTGTGATCCGCTTGGAGAGACTGCTTATAAGCCGCGCTGGAACGAGAGAGAGACTGAAGAGAAAATTGGACGCAGAGAAAGAAAACCGGTGGATCCGAGCTCTCATTTTTGAACTGTTTTGTGCCGTCGCGGTTGCCACGGTGAATGCGCGTTGTGCATGACTTCAGTTTGTTTTGCTTTATTTTAATAAAGTACCAGTCACGCTGACCCCTGTCTTCTTCCTTCCTGACTCTTAAACCTCATCACACTTTTATTTCATTAAAATTAATTAACCGCAAGAAAAGTAAGGTTTAATACTACACTGGTTATCATAGATGTTACTGTGTATGTCGAATTCATTGTTGTGATAAAGCGGCGCAGTTTTACGTGTTCTAAACCATTGTTGTAAAAGTACATTCGAACATACCCACATCATTTGCCAAAATACTGATTAATCTTTATGTATAACACATGCTATATTTATTTACATGGCCATAAACACCAGACGTGATAAACAATGTCAATGAACTAAACACAAATCTAAAGCAATAATACTTCCCTTAAATAACTATTACAGAATGCTACATTTGGAAAATATAAATTTAAAGGGGTGGTTTACTGCCTTTTTTCTTTGCTTGATTGTGTTTATGGGCTGCAATATAACATGTCTTCGTGTTTCGTTTGTTAAAAAACGCCTTATTTTTCATAAATTTCACCTTTATTGTAAGCCGCTTCCTCCTCTGTCATTTGAACGACCGGTTGACTTCCTGATTCTATGAAACCACTCCCTCAGAAAGAGGCAATGAGCTCAGATTGGTTAGTTCGGCCGGTGTGTTGTAATTGGCTAAACTGCGCCCGGAATCTTCACGCCCATTACCTTTACGGGCGACAGTTGCATGTGCTCCGGTCAAATGTAATGGTGTCAATATTGCCTCATCAGTTTGAGCCAGAATCAGACCCAGAGAGCGGTGATGAAGAGAGTCAAGCAGAACCTCCGCAAACACGGCTCTTACTAAACGTTTCTGAATGGTAATTTATTTTATTTTATTATTATTCTCTCAAAGAATTTCCATACGCTGTTACTTGAAAATGCTACTGCTGTTTGTTAGCTTTTGAGATACGCTTTCCCCCTGATTAAACATTTAATATAACTGAATACATGACTGAGTAATACCGTTTTTTAAAGATATTGTTTTATTGATAGAATGAACAACCGTTTAACTATTCACAAAGCTTAGTTTACTCAGTTTGTCGTTTTCTTTAGGTGTACATGTGATAACAGCTGAAGTTTGCTGTTGCGATAATTTTTTGAAGTTTGTACACGTTTGTCTTATACACACAAAATAGCATCGAACTAACTAGCTACTATAAACAAACAGCTTTGGCATTGGTTTGCGTTCTTGATCAAATCAAAAAATTACGTCATTAAGTATACATGGAAAATACGTTTACAAAATTTGTACATATTACAAATTCGGGTCCAAAATGTTTGTACGCGTTTGTCATATACTAAAGCCAGCGCTGGCATTTTTTTACATCCTTGATAAAACTAAAACATTACGTCTTAAATTATACAGGCAAATACATTTAAAATGATTAAACCTTACTTGCAGGTTGTGGCCTCTGGTTTTAAAGCTGTAACTGCTTCATGTTGTAGTAATAGTTTCTTGTTGAATCCGGCATTGAACTCGTGTAGATTCTGGAAGCTGTCTTCCGTAAAATGTGCAGCACAGAGAGCTAAACTACGATTGTAATTGTCAGGAACATAACCAAACTTAAATTTTAACCATTGTTGACGAACTACAGCGTCTGTAGGAAGCCTGAACACAGAAGACCTGACAGCTACAGCTCTCCACTATAACTCCTCCTCTTCGACAGCAGAACATGTTCCGGAGGGAGGGTGGATGTAAATGTATGGGTTAGTTACGTATAAAACCCGGGAAGTATCTCGTTGTAGTCCCATTCGAGACGTTTTTGTAGGCATTAAACTTCCTGATTTTTAAAAGACAATATCTCCGCTTATGTTGAACTTTAAGCGCAGCAACTTTGCAGATACTGTTCATGCACCAACAGCAACATTACACAGTATTTAAAATGAAAAAAGTGAAATAGCAATCAACCACCCCTTTAAGCATGCTTTGTCGACAGAACCAGCTGCAATCGGTAAAGAATAATTGTGTTCCATAACGACTGCACGAAACAAGCTAACGTTTGTTGCTTGATAGACGCTACAATTACAACTTCCGCATTTGTCTAGGACTCCACGCAGTACGAGCGGAAACAGAGGGTAACGCGGATGTGACGCAATTGACTGGCGACTCCCAGGTCCCCCCTGCTCTAACGCCCCATTTCCTTGGTTAAAATCGCAATTTTCTCACGATTTAAAAATAGTTGGAAACATTTGGGATATTGTAAGTAATCAACTTAACAAAATATATAACACTGGCCTTGAGATTATGGGATATTTTAATGCAAAATTATTGCATATTGTACCTTTAACTGACGTGTGACACCGCTCGGGGCTTTTTAATCGCTAACTTAAAAACGAAAGTAAAATATGTTCGTCCGCACTGACATTTATATTGGTTGAGCGAGCGTTTCAAATGAATTCCTATGGAAGTAGGAATTAACTGAAAAACGTTCACTCTGTTCTGCTCGTTCCTCGCAGTGGACGCGCACCGTTATGAATGCCCGTGCCGCCATGAGCATTTTAGTTTCATTTTAAAATTAGCGCCTTTCGGGGGGTGGATTGCTTGAAATTATTTTACAAAAGCACAATTTTGTGTTTTATTGCAACTGTACACAAATATAAGTTAACACTTTGCAGTTTGAATGTCGTCCTGTATAATGACGGAGTGTGTTTTATGTGTCTACTGTTCAATCGCGCCCACGCCACACACACACACACACACACACACACGGTTTACTATCTTTGTGGGTACTCTCCATGGACTTAATGGTTTTTATACTGTACAAACTGTATATTCTATCTCCTCACACTAACCCTACCCCTAAACCTACCTATCCCAGAAAACTTTCTGCATTTTTACATTTCCAAAAAAACTCATTCTGTATGATTTATAATCTTGTTTACCCATGGGGACCTCTATTTAGGTCCCCACTGTGACACGAGTCCCCATGAGTCTGTGTGCATTCAGGTTAAAGTCCCCACCGGGATAGAAAAACATGAACACACACACACACACACACACACACACACTCCAGCATTACAATCTTGACATCGCAGCCTGTTTATTATAGCCTTAATAAAATATAATAATAAAATAGTCAACCTAACATATAAAAATTACACTGCTCTAAATAGTCAGTAGTACAATTCGTACATTCACAGTAAGCACCGCTCGCTCCACTGTGATGTTTCCAAGCAAATTTTTACGCATGTGAAGAGGATGATTTTTTTCCGTCGATATTGGAACACGAGTGAAGAACAAAGCCTATAATAAAGAATAGTTTAGCATCCAAATACATCGCAAATGTTGAAACATTTTGATTCTGATGAGAGGGTTACGTGAGCCCAACACTGCTTACTTTCATTTTTACTTTACATTAAATTTAAAGGATTTGTTGTGGAATATTTTGAGTGTATCATAAAATCAGAATAAAAAAATAATAATAATAAAAAAAATAAAATGAATGAATGAATGAATGAATAAATAAATAAATATATATATATATGTATATGTGTATATATATATATATATATATATATATATATATATATATATATATATATATATATATATTGCAGCGATGAAGGGCCAAAGCCGGCGGCACCGCCACCCTAAAGGCACCGGGGTTGCGGTGCCACCGGCTTGGGCCCGTAATCGCTGCTCGCAGCTATATTTAGGGCCCAAGCCCTGAAAGGGCGAAGGCCCTATTGTTTCCGTAAGGATTTTTTTTTTTTTTTTCTTTTTTTTCTTCATTATTTTTTTTTTTGCCTTTTTGCCACTTTTGGGGCCCTTAACATGCTCAAAAACTCTTGAAATTTTGCACACACGTCAGAACCTGCGGCCATCAGGGCCGGGCTGAAGCTGGTACTGGGGCGTGGCAGGGGGGCTCGACAGCGCCCCCTGGAATGGGGTCCGAAAACTTGGTCCATAAATCAAACACGCTTGCATGTAATAATATGAAACTCAGTACACATATAGATCTCATCGGGCCGAACAACTTTCGTGCTCTAAGTTTTACAAAAGCCCAACAGGAAGTCGGTTATTATACGTTGTTTGGAAAACGCATACAATGGAATGTGAAATACTCCTCCTAGGGATTTCATCCGATCGCCACCAAACTCGGTGAGAATAAAGTCAAGACATTGAGGATGAATTCTTGCGAACGGATTTTTGATATCTCGAACGGTTTGGCCGTGGCGAGGAAACGAATTTATGGCGAATAATGGGACACAGGAAGTGTGTTATAACTTCTGCATACATTAACTGATCTTGATGAAACTTCAGCAGTGTGTTCGTTGTAAGAGGCCGATCACATGGATGTGACTATTGTGAGTCAAAGTTATAGCGCCACCAACTGGCAGCAGGAAGTGTGTCACTTTCAAAATGCTTTGAAGTCACCCTCTTAATTTGACCCGATTTGCTTCAAACTTTATGTGTATAATGTAAACACAGGGCAGATGTAGACCTGTGAAAGGATTATTGATATCTTAGATACTGTTGCCGTGGCAACGCATCAAGTTTTAATATTCTTTTCGGATGCGTTTGAGACTCTTAACATGCTTGAAATTGGATGAAACTCGACAGACACATAACACTTATTAGCCAGTAGACATGTGAAAAGTTTCAGAAACGGGCGTGGCAGGGGGGCTCAACAGCGCCCTCTTGAACAGGGTCTGAAAACTTGGTCCATATATCAAACACGCTTGCATGAAATAATATGAAACTCGGTACACATATAGATTTCGTCGGGCCGAACAACTTTCCCTCTGACAAGTTTCACGCCAGCCCAACAGGAAGTCAGCTATTATGGGTTGTTTGGAAAACGCTTGCTGTGGAATGTGATGTACTCCTCATAGAGAATTCATTCAATCACCTCCAAACTCAGTCAGCATGAAGTAAAGACATTGAGGATGCTAAATTGCGGACGGATTTTTGATATCTTGAACGGTTTGGCCGTGGTGAGGAAACGAATTTATGGCGAGAAAAGAGAGACACGAAGTGTTATAACTTCTGCATACATCAACTGATCTTGATGAAACTTCAGCAGTGTGTTCGTGGTAAGAGGCCGATCAGATGGATGTGACTATTGTGAGTCAAAGTTATAGCGCCACCAACTGGCAGCAGGAAGTGTGTCACTTTCAACATGCTTTTGACAAAAGTGGGGGGGTTAGTTTTAAATACAGTAAAAAAAAAATGTTTTTATATTGTTCTCATCAAGCCGGACAACTTTCTAATTTACATTCATTAGCTCAGAGCAAAAGGAAGTCAGATATTTTGGTCTGAATGTGGATTTTTTTGCAAAATCAGCCTATGAATTTTTAGCCACTCCTCTTAAACTATTTATTTTATTCCCACCAAACTTTTTCAACATGATGAAAATACATTAAATATGCTAAATTGTGAACGGATAATAAATATCTCAAACGGTTTTGCTATGGCGAGGGATTAAAGTAATGTCCAAAAAGGAAAAACTAAAAGCCTCAAATTTTCTAAAAATGTAATTATATACCATTTATTTCTATATAAAAGTATACAAACATCACAACTAAACATTTTATTCTTTTTTTTCAATTTAAGAATGAATTTTAAGTTTAAAAACTGCCAGAATGGTTGTTTAGTCTAAACAATACATAAATAAAGTCAAACATAGTGCTATACTGCCCTCTTGTGTTCAAAATCAGGTAGGCCTATTATATCTATATATAAATATACTAGGTATGTGACGGTGAGAATATTTTACCACCGGTTAGCTGACGTGTGACACCGCTGGGGGCTTTTTAATCGCTAACTTAAAAACTAAAGTAAAATATGTTCGTCCGCACTGACATTTATATTGGTTGAGCGAGCGTTTCAAATGAATTCCTATGGAAGTAGGAATTAACTGAAAAACGTTCACTCTGTTCTGCTCGTTCCTCGCCGTGGACGTGCACCGTTATGAATGCCCGTGCAGCCATGAGCATTTTAGTTTCATTTTAAAATTAGCGCCTTTCGGGGGGTGGATTGCTTGAAATTATTTTACAAAAGCACAATTTTGTGTTTTATTGCAACTGTACACAAATATAAGTTAACACTTTGCAGTTTGAATGTCGTCCTGTATAATGATGGAGTATGTTTTTATGTGTCTACTGTTCAATCGCGCCCACGCCACACACACACACACACACACACACACACGGTTTACTATCTTTGTGGGTACTCTCCATGGACTTAATGGTTTTTATACTGTACAAACTGTATATTCTATCTCCTCACACTAACCCTACCCCTAAACCTACCTATCCCATAAAACTTTCTGCATTTTTACATTTCCAAAAAAACTCATTCTGTATGATTTATAATCTTGTTTACCCATGGGGACCTCTATTTAGGTCCCCACTGTGACACGAGTCCCCATGAGTCTGTGTGCATTCAGGTTAAAGTCCCCACCGGGATAGAAAAACATGAACACACACACACACACACACACACACACACACACACACACTCCAGCATTACAATCTTGACATCGCAGCCTGTTCATTATAGCCTTAATAAAATATAATAATAAAATAGTCAACCTAACATATAAAAATTACACTGCTCTAAATAGTCAGTAGTACAATTCGTACATTCACAGTAAGCACCGCTCGCTCCACTGTGATGTTTCCAAGCAAATTTTTGCGCATGTGAAGAGGATGATTTTTTCCATCAATATTGGAACACGAGTGAAGAACAAAGCCTATAATAAAGAATAGTTTAGCATCCAAATACATCGCAAATGTTGAAACATTTTGATTCTGATGAGAGGGTTACGTGAGCCCAACACTGCTTACTTTCATTTTTACTTTTACATTAAATTTAAAGGATTTGTTGTGGAATATTTTGAGTGTATCATAAAATCTGAATAAAAAAATAATAATAATAATAAAAAAAAGCACTTTTGGGGCCCTTAACATGCTCAAAAACTCTTGAAATTTTGCACACACATCAGAACCTGCGGCCATCAGGGCCGGACTGAAGCTGGTACCCGGGCGTGGCACGGGGGCTCGACAGCGCCCCCTGGAATGGTGTCCGAAAACTTGGTCTATAAATCAAACACGCTTGCATATAATAATATGAAACTCAGTACACATATAGATCTCATCGGGCCGAACAACTTTCGTGCTCTAAGTTTTACACCAGCCCAACAGGAAGTCAACTATTATGGGTTGTTTGAAAAACGCATCCTCTGGAATTTGAAATACTCCTCCTAGAATATTCGTCCAATCACAACCAAACTCGGTGTGCATGAAGTCAAGACATTGAGGATGCTAAATTGCGGACGGATTTTTGATATCTCGAACGGTTTGGCTGTGGCGAGGAAACGAATTTATGGCGATTAATGGGACACAGGAAGTGTGTTATAACTTCTGCATACATTAACTGATCTTGATGAAACTTTCGCAGTGTGTTTGTTGTAAGAGGCCGATCACAAGGATGTGACTATTGTGAGTCAAAGTTATAGCGCCACCAACTGGCAGCAGGAAGTGTGTCACTTTCAAAATGCTTTGAAGTCACCCTCTTAATTTTACACGATTTGCTTCAAACTTTATATGTATAATGTAAACACACGGCAGATGTAGACCTGTGAAAGGATTATTGATATCTTAGATACTGTTGCCGTGGCAACGCATCAAATTTTAATATTCTTTTCGGATGCGTTTGAGACTCTTAACATGCTTGAAATTGGATGAAACTCGACAGACACATAAAACTTATTAGCCAGTAGACATGTGAAAAGTTTCAGAAACGGGCGTGGCAGGGGGGCTCAACAGCGCCCTCTTGAACAGGGTCTGAAAACTTGGTCCATATATCAAACACGCTTGCATGAATTAATATGAAACTCGGTACACATATAGATTTCATGGGGCCGAACAACTTTCCCTCTGTCAAGTTTCACGCCAGCCCAACAGGAAGTCGGCTATTATGGGTTGTTTGGAAAACGCTTGCTGTGGAATGTGATGTACTCCTAGAGAATTCATTCAATCACCTCCAAACTCAGTCAGCATGAAGTCAAGACATTGAGGATGCTAAATTGCGAACGGATTTTTGATATCTCGAACGGTTTGGCTGTGGCGAGGAATCGAATTTATGGCGAGAAAAGAGAAACACGAAGTGGAATAACTTCTGCATACATTAACTGATCTTGATGAAACTTCAGCAGTGTGTTCGTGGTAAGAGGCCGATCAGATGGATGTAGCTATTGTGAGTCAAAGTTATAGCGCCACCAACTGGCAGCAGGAAGTGTGTCACTTTCAACATGCTTTTGACAAAAGTGGGGGGGTTAGTTTTAACTACAGTAAAGAAAAAATAGTTTGTATATTGTTCTCATCAAGCCGGACAACTTTCTAATTTACATTCAATAGCTCTGGCCATCAGGAAGTCAGATATTTTGGTCTGAATGTGATTTTTTTTGCTAAATCAGCCTCTGAATTTTTAGCCACTCCTCTTAAACTATTTATTTTATTCGTACCAAACTTTTTCAACATGATGAAACTACATTAAATATGCTAAATTGTGAATGGATAATAAATATCTTAAACGGTTTTGCTATGGCGAGGGATTAAAGTAATGTCCAAAAAGGAAACACTAAAAATCTTCTAAAAATGTAATTATATACCATTTATTTCTATATAAAAGTATACAAATATCGAACTAAACCCATTTTATTCTGTTTTTGCAATTCAAGAAGAATGAAAAAGTTAAAACAGGCTATTTAGTGCTATTTGGTTCAACAAAAAAGCAAACATAGGGCTATACTGCCCTCTTGTGTCCAAAAGGACATCAAAATAGTATATAAAACTTTTTACCAGGTAGGCCAATATTGTATTTAAATATACATTTATTAGGTATGTGTCTGAGGATATTTTCCCACCGGTTAATCGACGTGTGACACGAGTGGGTGCTTTTAAATCGCTAATATAATAGTGAAAGAAAAATAATGATAATGTTGCACACACAAATCACACACACGTGGGAAAGAATAAACAACACTAAACCGCCATTAGGTGTCGCCAGGCATCCATCTTAATAAGCGAGTCATTGATACATTCGTTCAAACGATTCGTTCGAATGAGTCGATCATGATTAAGACAGATGTTTATGGATTGATCATTCAATCTTTGAGTCAACCGATTCGTTAAAAATGCTGAATCGTTCAGTTATGAGAAAACACGTGATAAGTGATGGTTCTGCCGTGATCTTTGTTTAACTATTTTCGCTGCTGAAACAGAACAAAAACAGTCAACATTGCATCTAAAATGTAAGTGACTTAATTGTAACTGTTTATTTGTATGAAATCTAGGGGTGGGAGAAAAAAATTATTCTTAGATGCATCGCGATGCGGACGTGGACGATTCTGAATCGATTCACAAATGTCAAAAAATCGATTCTCTAAAAAAAATTTTTTCTAATAACGTAATATTGACGGAAGGCAAAAGGCGGAACTCTAAGCGGACGTGCGTGCAGTCTGTGGCGCGCACATAACAGAGAAGTTTCTTCTGCTCACCAAGGCTGCATATATTTGATTAAAAATACAAACAAAAACAGTAATATTGTAAAATATTATTCCAATTTAAAACAGCTGCTTTCTATTTTAATATATTTTAAACTGTTATTTATTCCTGTGATCAAAGCTGAGTTTTCAGCATCATTACTCCAGTCGTCACTGTCACATGATCCTTCAGAAATTATTCTAATATGATGATTGATACTCAAGAAACATTCATTATTATTTTAAATGTCGAAAACAGTTGTGTACAGTCTTTGATGAATAGAAAGTTCAAAAGAACAGCATTTATCTGAAATCTAAAGCTTTTGTAACGTTAAACACTACCGCTCAAAAGTTTTGGGTTAGTAATAATTAAAATTTTATTTTTGGGGTAAATAAATAAAATAAATCAGTACTTTTATTTATGAAGGATGAGTTAAACTGATCAACAGTTACAGTAAAGACATTTATAATGTTAAAAATATATATATTTGAAATATATGCTGTTCTTTTGAACTAACATTCATCAAAGCATTTTGAAAAAAAAAATCTGTACACAACTGTTTTCAACATTGAAAATAATAATGAATATTTATTGAGCATCAATCATCATATTAGTATGATTTCTGAAGGATCATGTGACACTGAAACTGGAGTAATGATGCTGAAAACCCAACTTTGATCACAGAAATGAATTACTATGTAAAATATTTAAAAATTGAAAACAGCTGTTTTAAATTGGAATAATATTTCACAATATTACTGTTTTTGTTTGTATTTTTAATCAATAAATGCAGCCTTGGTGAGCAGAAGAGACTTCTCCTAAAAACATTAAAAATCTTACTGACCCCAAACTTTTGAACAATAATATATATATATATATATATATATATATATATATATATATATATATATATATATATATATACATATATATGTATGTGTGTGTATGTATGTATATATATATATATATATATATATATATATATATATATATATATAAATATAGCTGCGAGCAGCGATGGAGGGCCCAAGCCGGCGGTACCGCCACCCCGGTGCCTTTAGGTAACTAAAGGCACCGGGGTTGCGGTGCCACCGGCTTGGGCCCGTAATCGCTGCTCGCAGCTATATTATATATATATATATATATATATATATATATATATATATATATATATATATATATATATATATATATATATTTATTATTATTTTTTTCTACTTCTCGGCCACTTTTGGGGCCCTTAACATGCTCGAAAACTCTTGAAAGCGCTGAAGCTGGCACCCGGGCGTGGCAGGGGGGCTCGACAGCGCCCCCTAGAAAACAATCTGAAATCTTGGACACATACAAGAACGTATTAGTATGAAACTTGGTACACATATAGATCTCATCAGGCCGAACAACTTCCGCACTCTATGTTATTAGCGCCGCCCAACAGGAAGTCGGCTATTATGGGTTGTTTGAAAAACGTATGCTCTGGAATTTGAAATACTCCTCCTAGAGAATTCATCCGATCGCCACCAAACTCGGTGTGCATGAAGTCAAGACATCGAGGATGAAAAATTGCCAGGGGATTTTTGATATCTCAAACGGTTTGCCTGTGGCGAGGAAACGAATTTATGGCGAATAATGGAAACAGGAAGTGTGTTATAACTTCTGCATACATTAACTGATCTTGATTAAACTTCCGCAGTGTGTTCATTGTAAGAGGCCAATCACATGGATGTGACTATTGTGAGTCAAAGTTATAGTGCCACCAACTGGCAGCAGGAAGTGTGTCACTTTAAAAATGCTTTGAAATCACCCTCTTATTTTTACCCGATTTGCTTCAAACTTTATGTGTATAATGTAGACACATGGCAGATGTAGACCTGTGAAAGGATTATTGATATCTTAGATACTGTTGCCGTGGCAACGCATCAAACTTTAATATTCTTTTTGGATGCTTTTAAAACTCTTAGCATGCTTGAAATTGGATGAAACTCGACAGACACATCACATTTATTAGCCAGTAGACATGTGAAAAGTTTCAGAAATGGGCGTGGCAGGGGGGCTCAACAGCGCCCCCTTGAACGGGGTCTGAAAACTTGCTCCATATATCAAACACGCTTACATGAATTAATATGAAACTCGGTACACATATAGATCTCATCGGGCCGAACAACTTTCCCTTAGTTAAGTTTTACGCCAGCCCAACAGGAAGTCAGCTATTATGGGTTGTTTGGAGAACGCTTGCTGTGGAATTTAAAACACTCCTCCTAGAGAATTAATTAAATCGCCACCAAACTCGTGTGCATGAAGTCAAGACATTGAGGATGCTAAATTGCGGACGGATTTTTGATATCTCGAACGGTTTGGCCGTGGCGAGGAAACGAATTTATGGCGAGAAAAGAGAAACACAAAGCGGTATAACCTCTGCATACATTAACTGATCTTGATGAAACTTCAGCAGTGTGTTCGTGGTAAGAGGCCAATCAGATGGATGTAACTATTGTGAGTCAAAGTTATAGCGCCACCAACTGGCAGCAGGAAGTGTGTCACTTTCAACATGCTTTTGACAAAAGTGGGGGGGTTAGTTTTACCAACAGTTACAAAAATCAGTATATATATTGGTCTCACCGAGCCGGACAAGTTTCTAATTTACAGTCATTAGCTCTGACCAACAGGAAGTCAGATATTTTGGTTTGAATGTGGATTTATTTGCAAAATCGGCCTCTGAATTTTATATATATATTTTTTAAAGTGACAAGACAGAGAATATTACTTATCCGATATATATACATACATATATATATATATATATACATACATATATATATATATATATATATATATATATATATATATATATATAAATATAGCTGCAAGCAGCGATGGAGGGCCCAAGCCAGTGACACCGCCACCCCGGTGCCTTTAGTGTAACTAAAGGCACCAGGGTGGCGGTTCCACCGGCTTGGGCCCGCAATCGCTGCTCGCAGCTATATTTTCATTCATTACTTGCAGTTGAAGAATTAAATCTTTCAACTAAGTTGTGGGTTGTTGTCTGTTCCTTTTCTTTTGCAATTCCCGTAACTGTCTTGACACACACGTGCAAAACTTTATGTCTAATAATATTCCTAGACAAATAACATATAATTAACGAGGGACGTAACACCGCATGATGCATTGTCACTATTGTTGAGATTCATATGCTGATTCTTGATGTCTGTGTGTGTCTAATATATATATCTATATATATAATTTCCCCACAATGTATTTAAAATCTAAATTTTGAATGTCTGATCTATCCATCCATCCATCTTCTACCGCTTATCCGGGGCCGGGTCGCGGGGGCAGCAGTCTAAGCAGGGATGCCCAGACTTCCCTCTCCCTAGACACTTCCTCCAGCTCTTCCGGGGGGACACCGAGGCGTTCCCAGGCCAGCCGGGAGACATAGTCTCTCCAGCGTGTCCTAGGTCTTCCCCGGGGTCTCCTCCCGGTGGGACATGCCCGGAACACCTTCCCGGGAAGGCGTCCAGGAGGCATCCGGAAAAGATGCCCGAGCCACCTCGACTGACCCCTCTCGATGTGGAGGAGCAGCGGCTCTACTCTGAGCTCCTCCCGAGTGACCGAGCTTCTCACCCTATCTCTAAGGGATCGCCCAGCCACCCTGCGGAGAAAGCTCATTTCGGCCGCTTGTATCCGGGATCTTGTCCTTTCGGTCATGACCCACATCTCATGACCATAGGTGAGAGTAGGAACGTAGATTGACTGGTAAATCGAGAGCTTCGCCTTGCGGCTCAGCTCCTTCTTCACCACGACAGACCGGTACAGGGACCGCATTACTGCAGAAGCTGCACCGATCCGCCTGTCAATCTCCCATTCCATCCTTCCCTCACTCGTGAACAAGACCCCAAGATACTTGAACTCCTCCACTTGAGGCAGGAGCTCTCCGCCAACCTGAAGCGAGCAAGCCACCCTTTTCCGACTGAGAACCATGGCCTCGGACTTGGAGGTGCTGATTTTCATCCCAGCCGCTTCACACTCGGCTGCAAACCGTCCCAGTACATGCCGGAGGTCCTGGTCTGATGAGGCCAACACGACAACATCATCCGCAAAGAGCAGAGATGAAATCGTGTGGTCCCCAAACCCAACCCCCTCCGGCCCCTGGCTGCGCCTAGAAATTCTGTCCATAAAAATTATGAACAGAACCGGCGACAAAGGGCAGCCCTGCCGGAGTCCAACACGCACCGGGAACAAGTCTGACTTACTGCTGGCAATAAGCTTCATTCGGGTACTCAAACCCCTCCACCACGGTAAGGTGGCAGCTCACTGTGTCTGATCTGTAGTAAGTAATAGTTTTTGGTCAGGAATGAGATAAATTATTCCACTTTATGATGATGAAAAATATACCACCTGATCATCTTTTCTGACTTCCTTTGCAACATCATGTGTTTTGGTAAACGCCTTTGCAAAGACCATAAACTCAGATCAAAAGTACTGATGGGCGATGAGTCACGTGATTTCCAACCCAAATTTTTTTTGGGTATTTTTATTTAAAGGAGTTAATTATAAAAGCGATTTAAGGGAATAAAGAAAAAAAAGCTTATTGTATTAGTGAAATAATTGTAACTATTTGCAAATAATATTTTATTTTTTATTATGCATGCAATCTCTCTAAATGAATCAAAGAAATTATAGCATATTTTCAATTCAAAAAGGCTAAATTTAGTAAATAAATAAAAAAAAGTTGAGTAATTCGCGTCACCGGATACTGTCAGTAGTTGAACATTTCTATTGTAAAACAGTCAAATATTAAATGTTTTCCACTTACATTTTGCCAGGCATTCGTTCACTTCTTTAATCATTCTGACATTGAAGAGCTAGACCGCTGAACTTTTAGTCATCCTAACACCAAACAGAGCGGTGCGTAATGGAGCGCATCGGAACAGCATCAAGAATATCAAATACATTGCAGTGAATCTTTTATTTGCATCTTAAGTTTATAGGCAATAATAATGACAGGTTTGCGAAAGTGTAGAACTCGGTGAGCTCGCGCAAAACACATCTTCAGGACAGCGACTCATTTAAACGCCTCTGATTGGCCAATGCGTTCAACAGACATGTCAGTGATTGGCTACAATGCTCAACGCTGCCGTACGCCGTGTGTGCGCTACGGTTTCTGTCTCGCATGCGTGCTCGCTCTAGATTCCGGGAGATTTGAACTAATTTGCGCCATAAATAGTGGTCCATCCAGTAGTTAAGAGCCTGAATTGTTTATAGTAATTCTGAAATTTAGTGCACACGAGTGAAAAAAAATACAGCACAGAAGAATGTCAAATTTAGCGTGAGATTTCTTTGTTAAGCGTGAGAGCGTGAGATTGAGGCTGAATGCGTGACTGTCACGCCAGATGCGTGAGAGTTGGCAACCCTGTTTGTGTGTGTGTGTGTGTGTGTGTGTGTGTGTGTGTTAAATTTAAAGTCCTTAAAGAAATACAGTACATGTTGTTCTTTGTTCTTCAATAACATTCTTGCAAAAAATGTGATTGTGGTTCTTTTTTCAGCAAATTACCTCTCATTGTTACATCTAGCCCCAGCTAGGGTAACAACTCACCGAGTAGTGGGGTTGTAACAATGGGACTCACATAATCTGTGATCATGTTGTATATGTCCAAGTGAGTTATTTTTAGTAGACAAATGTGGCTACAATGTATCAAATTTTGAGAGATATAGAAAAAACAACCTCTGAATTAACAATGTTCTAACAAAAGGTGTTACTTTCATCCCTGATTTCCCTTAAATATATGGAAATATATTTTCATTCCGTAAGAGATGTCTTTACATTACTAAACTGTCAGTGAACTTTTGACTGATAATTAGAAATTAGAATCAAATACAACCTTTTAATGAAATTCATAAAGTGTTATACAAAGTCTATCTATAGCTTATTGAAAACAATAGTGTACAATGAAAGCCTGACAACATTGAAACCTCTTATAATCGTTACACTTGTTAGTATCACTTTCAAAAAAAAACATTATGGGAAAATTAAGTCACTTACTCAATGGGACATTTGAGTTATAGAACATTCTGGAATAGTCACTTGACAGTAATGCCTCTGTGGAAGAAAAAATCATGTTGATTAAATTTGATATTTATTGAATGTTACTTAAAAAATGTCAATAAATTACTTACCCGTATCACTCATTTCGGAATTTTTCTGGATATTTCTTAGTTGTGAATGTTTTTCATAAGCTTCACTGTAAATGTTGATCAATCATATATATAATATATATATATATATATAATGCTCCCCAATGAACTACCCTATCTTATTGTCGATGGTCTAGTTTTGTTATAACAACAGGAAAGAACAGAGGCTGCTTTCTTAATGTCTATAAAAGGATATGGTAAGAATCAGCCAATCATGATTGAACTGAAACTGAAAATCTTAATGTGTCAAGGTTGAACGCATTGTTAACGTTTAGTTATTTTCACAACAAGGGCGGGTCTTGTTTAACTCATGTGTATGCAAAGCGGCTAATAGTGTATGCATACACATAGTAACTATATTTTACATGTGTGGATAATAATGGCCACTTGCAGTGAACTAATGTGAAACAAATGTGCTTCCCAAAATGATAGACATTTGTTAGTTCATGTCCTCATGCTTTGTAAGTTGGATGGGAACACTGCAGTAATTATACAGTTAATACTTAGCAAGAACAGTCCTTTTAAGCTAACTTTTGACAGATGACTACTGAGTATGCCAAGTCCAAATATGAGTCTGGTAGCTATTTTTAAATTGTTACAGATCTGTCAACAAACACATAATTATTAGTGTATGCATGTCATCAAAAATGCCTATTAGACCAGTCGGTTAAATGAATCATTGTCCAGTAAAGATTAGGTAAATTGAACCCCAATGGTAGGGTGCTAACCATCCGGTACTCAATAAGAACACTATATTGCCTAAAGTATTGGGACACCCATCCAAATCATTGAATTCAGGTGTTCCAATCACTTCCATGGCCAGTTCCATGACCATCCTCTGCACTTCATATCCCAGCATCATGTATTATATTGGTTATGTTGTATGTGTTAAAGAAGCAGTGCTGTGGAAAGGGATTTCCCCCTGGGGACCATAAAGTTAATCAATCAATCAATCAATCAATCAATCAATTAATCAATCAATCAATTAATCATCCCTTCTGGTCCCCACCTGCACGTCATCTCCAATCACACACACCTGCACGTCATCATCACCATCACTTCAAATGCACACTCCTCACCACAGTTCATGGTCTGACCTCCTTCATGCAATGGGACTATTCCCCTGTCTCCAGCGATCTCCCTGTCTCCAGCGTCTTCCTTTCCTCTGTGTCTCCATTAAGGTCATCCCTTGGACTTCACTACCCTGCTTTCCTCATCACTGCATCTTTATATTATCAGTAAATCAATATTCACCATCAAACTTCCTCTCCTGTGTCTGCATACCGTAACAACAGTTGAATAAAATCAAGCACTTAGGCATGCAGACTGCTTCTACAAACATTTGTGAAAGAATGGGTCGCACTCAGGAGCTCAGTGAATTCAGGAGTGGTACCGTGATTTTCAGGGTTGGGCTTGGCCCCTTAGTTCCAGTAAAAGGAGCTCTTCATGCTTCAGCATACCAAGACATTTTGGACAATTTCATGCTCACAATTTTGTGGGAACAGTTAATACACAAAAAAAAATTGTTTGCCATGGTAATCTTTAATCAAAATCTGAAAAGTTACTTCAGGTCTGGAATGGCGTTCCTTTTCTGATGACTTCAGTTTGACGGTGTTATGGAAAAATGTATCTTTTCTTTGTATTTTATTTTCAATGATTTAACAAATGAATGCCATGCTGATTGGCTATATTTTGAGTTTATTTTATGATGTTGATACAGCTGGAAGGGTGTGTGTGAGACTTCAGAGGTGGGAAGATTCCTGGGCTGGGGAGGGGTTAGGGGAGCCACAGGGGTTCCTCTGTTTCTTTTGTTTGGGGGGGGCTGTAAGAGATAGCTTTGAGCCTCTGAAATGTCTCACTCCGCCTGCAGCTGGACTGTGGATGGACTGGGAACTATTCTTGCAAGAATAAATATCTTATAAAAGGACAATTTGAATCCTGATGTCTCTTATGCTGTTCTGTTAGTTATTGTTTTTGCCACAACAACGGTTTGGGTTGAAAACGCCTAAACACTGCCCTCAAACCATTAGTCCGCTATGAGCAGAGATGGAGAGGAGGAGTGTTAAAGTAAAACCCTGCCCTCTGTTCAATATTCCCTTTCACTTGGAAATACGTCACAACACTGGAGAAAAGTCATTTGCAACTTCTGGTTCACGGGGACTTTAAAGCTGCAAAGTGTGTGCCAACTCCATATGGATCAGGAATGGGATCTCATTAAATTTCATGTGCATGTAAAGGCAGACATCCCAAAACTTTTGTCAATATAGTGTATCTTGTATATTCACTAATTTGTTCATAGTAAGTACATGGAAATGGGACTGAAAAATTAAGTGCACCCTTGTACATAAACAATACATGTACATTACATTTCCATGTATTGTTTATGTACAATACATTTCCATGTATTGTACATAAACAATACATGGAAATGTAATGTTTGGAAATTACATGCATGGAAATGACCAGGGCCCGGTTTCCCGATAACGCTCACTCTTAGCGCGCTAAGAAAGCTAGAAAGATATATCTTACCAAAGTTGTTTATGTTCCTAAGTGTGTTCCCCGAACCATACCTTAGAAAGCTGCTTAAGATATGCCTTCTTACGTGCGACGTTACCCGGCACTGTCCGTGGCGATGGTGCTGAATTGGTTGATATCGATGGCTCGAGAATCAATTATTCTCTCGTGCAGGGGCTGTTTATGTGAGAAAGCGGTGATCTTTATAAATGAAGCACTTCAGAAATAGTTGAAATTGCAATTTATTATGATTACTGGATATTATAAAAAATAATCCAAACTATAATAGCCTACTGTATAATAGCCTAGCCTACATATTTTAAAATTGTAACATATATTGCTGCCACAATAACCTTTTCAAAAATTTACGTGCCTTCTTCTCTTTCCCATTTTTGTTCGCTGAGGTGGAGCTGCGATGAAATATTGTTCTTGTAAATACTTTCCAGCATTTCAGTAATAAAAGTTTACATCTTGTGTACGGTGCTCGGCATTGATCAAAAAGGATTTAAACCGTGAATTTTTAATCTCTTGTAAACTCAGAGATGTGGATTCAGACGGCAATTAAATTCCCACACGACCTGTTTGTCAAAAAACAGTAGGTACTAATTTGGCCAGGGATTTTTACGCGGGTTGGGTGAGAAAAAACACTGATATTATGGATTCGGAAGGCACTAAAATCACAGACTTACCCCTGTAAATGTTTAAAATACCGGACGAGCCCATGAGAAACAATATTAGCGTCCGAATAGGACTTAACTGACAGTAGCCTATGCTTTCACTGGCCTTCAAAAGAGCGTTTTAATTAAATTAATAATATTGTATAATAATATAATTAAAAATCTAACAACTATCAGTGTAATGACAATTTTATTCTTTGCATGAAAACACTTGAATTAGCCTAACTGAACACTGTCTGGGTGTATTAAAACTTCAGAATTATATTTGTATAGACCTGCAACAGTGATAAGGTAAAGCTAAGAGTGGTCCAGACCAACCTTACGAAAGTGTGACTTACAGAAGATATACTTAGCGTACGAACGTTTCGGGAATCGTGCCATAAGGTTAAGAGAGAGGTTAAGGAATAGGTTAAGAACTACTTAGAGATAAGAACGCTTTGGGAAACCGGGCCCAGCTCTTTAACCTTTGTAATAATAAGCTTAAACATATTAACTAGTAAGGACTGTAAAAAAGATGTACTGTTGTGGAAAGCAATTTAGCATTAACATTCCTACCTTGGCAATTGAGAAAACCAGCCATCTTTTATTAGCAAGTTTAGGACATTAAAGTCCACAAATCACACAGCATTCATTGTGCAGCATAAGAAGAATGGGACTCATTCACCAACCGTTCTTACGAAGAAATTTGTTCTTAAACCCCACTTACGCAATTTATATGAAGATTCAGACATTCACTAATGTTTTCTTATCTTGGATTGGTTCTAAGCTAAGAACAAAATCTACGCACACTCAAGAGCACTCTTGTGCACATTTGAGTGATGACGGTTTGCTCCAAATAATTGGTTACTGCATTTTATTTAATTCTACAGTCGTTTACAATGATATAATTTTACTGTAATGTATTTCTGATCATTTGTTGAAAAAAAATCATAGTATGCAAAGAAACACTATCACTGCTATTTACATCAGCAATTAAGCTGATTAAATCAAATATTATGCCTCGTTTGGCATTTACCTGTTGCAGTAGAATTTCTATTTCAGAATTACTGAAGTTCTTTTTTCGTTTGGTGATCGGTGGCCCACCACTGTCTGTACATCTTTTGGACATTCTCCAACTTTTCTTGCACATGGCCCTGAAGTGTCATGTCCTTATATGGGAATGGGGCGTTTTCTTATGCTAATTAGGAGCAACTGGCACGCTCTTTCAATTACGAAGACGTGGGATTCATCAATCCTAAGAACACAGGTGCGAACAATTCTGTTGTTTAAGAACATGTCATGAATCCAACGTAGACTTTTCTAAGGAAGTTTATTAAGTACAAAGTTAAGAAAATTCTTGAGGGTTACATATGTAACCGAGTCGTTCCCTTTTAGTCCCCTTGCAGCAGCAGTTTCCAGGGAAATGTTGGAAGTTCTGCTATTTCCTGTTATCGCCCAGGACACAGAACATTTAACACCCCCCCCCCCAACACAAAGGGCCCTATCTTGCACCCAGCGCAATTGACTTTGTACACCGACGCATGTATCATTCCTATTTTGCACCCGCGCAAAGCGCGTTTTTCCCTCCACAGAAGCACGTCGCTAAACTAGGGAATAAATTTGCGCTCCCTGGGCGGTTCAGCGCAAAAAAGGAGGTGTGTTCCGGCGCAAACGTTCCTTCATGCTATTTTGCAGGTTTAGAAAACAATTGCGCCACTAACCAGGAAAAAATTGTTTAAAGTCAGTGGCGCGTTGCGCATGTTATTCATATGCTATTTTAATGGCGCTCGCTTGGCCATAATCAATGTAGCGTGTGCACAACGCGCATACACTTTGATTCTCTCATCTACACAGAAGCAGCAGTTTTCATTTTTTGCAAATCATACATTATTACGATAGATAGATAGATAGATAGATAGATAGATAGATAGACAATTTATTATAAAAGCATACATGTAGCTTACACATTTACCCAAATTATCATACGCCTTTTTAACCAAAGTTAATTTGGGTGGGGTTCTCCATCCCCAACGTCCCTGACGAGAGTGTTGCTCTCCTCGGCTGTGAACGCTCCTGGCGCGCGCCTGGCAAATCCGCCGTTATAATAGGAATCCGCTTTAGAACAAGCGCGCCTGCTCTTAAAGGGAATGTGAGATGACGCTCTGATTGGTTTATTTCACGTTACGCCCAAACCACACCTATGAATAATGAAGCTACTTCAGACCAACCCATTTTAGATTTGCGCCTGGCGCAAGAGTCATTTATCCCGCCGGGAAAATAGCAACAGCGCCAAGACCCGCCCACAAAGTTACTTGCGCTTTGCGCTTTGAAACTTGCGTTTCAGATCGTTAAAATAGAGCCCAAAGTGTTGAAATTGGTACCCATTTGAAGAGACATTGGCAGTGTTAAAGCTACTGCCTGGTATCTCTCTTTGGGTCCTAAAGACAGTAAAAAATAAAAAATAAAGGAATACAGTGCCCTCCTTGTTTCAACAGCGTGGTTGCCACTACCGTGAAACCAGATTAGGTGCATCAGCTGTCACAAGATAATCACTTCTGGACAAAAGGGCCATAGAACATGTTTCCCTCCCAGAGAGAAGAGTCAGGCTACTACAGTCAATATTTCCTGTTTCCCAAAATGAAAAAATGGGGGACTGCATCCGATTTTAGATCTTCGAGGCTTAAACCGTTCCGTCAGAACGCTGAAGTTCAAGATGCTAACTATCAAGATGATCGTGTCGCAAATTCACCATCATGATTGGTTCGTCACGATCGATCTTAAAGATGCATATCTTCACATAGAAGTATTGCCACAACACAGGAAGTTCCTGAGTTTTGTTTTTGGGGGCGAAACTTACCAATATCGGGTTCTTCCATTCGACCTAGCCTTGTTACCCCGCATATACACAAAATGTGTAGTTGCACCTCTGTCTCCACTGCGATTCCAAGGCCATTCACATTTTGAATTACATAGATGTTTGGCTGCTCCTAGCACAGTTTCAAGAGCTTGCGCTTTGACACAGAGCCAGGCCACGATGGGCCACACAGAGACAAGGCCACTAAAAACCAATGCAGACTCGGAGCCTGCAGCTACAGTCCCGCACCCACAGTCCCGCATTCTCAGACCCCTCGTTTTTCGAGACAGCGCCTCCTGCTGTTCAGAAGATTGTATAACACCCTTATCCAAATGCCATTGAAAACAATAGGATGCAATATTACGGTCTTGTTTTATTTAAAGTTATCCAAATAAATATTTGCATTCCCTGCTTAATGCATGTGCCAAAAAACTCATTGTTCACATGTTTATCCGATCCAACTTGATAGGAGGCGCTGTCTCGAAAAACTAGGGGTCTGAGAATGCGGGACTCTGGGTGCGGGACTGTAGCTGCAGGCTCCGAGTCTGCATACTACTCCTAAAAACCACACTGAGACAAGAGCCTACACCCCGAGGGCCCACACTGCCACGATAGGCACAGAGGACAAGGCAACGATATGCCTCAAGGCCGTGAAAGACCACACAGAACAAAGGCCACGATGGGCCACGAGGCCATGATAGGCCCCACAGACAAGGCCACAAAGCCACACAGAGACGAGGCCACTAGGGTACACAGAACCAATGCCCCACAGGGCCACACTGCCACGATAGGCACAAAGGACAAGGCAACGATATGCCACGAGGCCTAGAAGACCCACACAGAGACAAGGCCATGATAGGCCACAAGGCCATGATAGGCCACAAGGCCACTAAGGCCACACAGAGACAAACCACTCAGAGACAAAGCCGCTAGGCCACATGGAATCTACGCCCCTAAAGGCCACACTGCCACGATAGGAACAAAGGACAAGGCAACGATATGCCACAAGGCCATGGTAGACCACACAGAACCAAAGCCACGAGGGCCACGAGGCCGCGATAGGCCACACAGGACAAGTGTAGCCGATAGGCCACAAGGCCACTAAATGCCACATAGAGATGAGGCCACACAGAACCAATGCCACTAAGGGCCACAAGGCCACAATGGGCCACACACAGGACCAGGCAACGATATGCCACGAGGCCTGGAAGACCCACACAGAGACAAGGCCACGATAGGCCACAAGGCTGCTAATGCCACACAGAGATGAACCTATCAGAGACAAAGCCGCTAGGCCACACAGAACCTATGCCCCGAAGGGCCACACTGCCATGATAGGCAAAAAGGACAAGGCAACGATATGCCACAAGGCCATGACAGACCACACAGAACCAGAGCCCGAAGGCCACAAGGCCATGATGGGCCACACAGGACAAGACCACAATAGGCCACACAGAGATGAGGTCGCACAGAGACAACGGCCACTAAGCCACATAGAGACAATGACACATTAGCCACTTAGACTGGAAATGCAAGCTAAGACTATCGACAGGATAGATGAGTAATACAGTAGGTGTGAGTATGACACCACCACCAGTATTTACATGAGGATTACCTTAATCGTTGCTGGAAAGGGTTGAGCTTTGAGGAGGATTTTGGAATCGGGTCTTATAGGATTCGAATGCAGAGGAAGACCATCTGCCCAGGATCTTGATAGCTGACGTGGAAACACCGCGTTCAGCCGCTGTACTGGCTGCCCCAATCCTGAAGGAGTGTCTGGTATAATGAGAAGAAGATCTGCAGCTTTTGAGGACAGTAACTGTCCTGAACCAGGACCTTAGAGAGAGGTGCTCCATTAGATAAGATAAATGGGGGGAGTAATCTGAAGTTCTAGGACAGATGAGCCATTTTAGAGCCGTTCTTAGAGTGCTTAAGAAAGAGAGTAAAGAAATTAGGGGAGAAACGTAAATCAAAAAAAGACCACGGGCAAGATTTAAAGAGTGTTTAGATTCTGAAGTAAATTCCCCTGGATGCATGAGTGTCACGATCCACACTCAAAGAAACAAGGGAAGATTTAATAATGCAGTGATATTTTATTAGGGAAATCCGTAACTCATGAACAGTCCAGGCAGGGGTCAAAATCCAAATAAGCAATCCAAACACAAAACAATAAACAGGTAAACCAGAGCGGAAACAGACCTCAAAAGTGGTGTGATGAATAACAAGGACTCCGTAACAAACACTAAACAGGCAGGGTATTTATACACACAGAAACTAACAATCATGATGGGGAACAGCTGGGTGCAATGAACAGTGATGAGTGCAGACAAGGATTGTGGGGAATTCCTAATGTGAATGACACCGTGGGGAAAGAGGACCTCTAGTGGACACCAGGGAACATAAACCAACACTGTGACAATGAGCCATGAAACGCAGTTAAAAACATGGCTACAATCTGAATATGAAAATAGGAAGAGAAGAGACCATTGCGGACGGGAGGTAATTAAAGGGGTGGTTAAATGGATTTCACTTTTCTAATTTTAGTTAGTGTGTAATGTTGCTGTTTGAGCATAAACAACATCTGCAAAGTTACAATGCTCAAAGTTCAAGCAATGGGAGATTTTCATTTAAAGAAATGGCTTTTTAAGGACTACAACAAACACTGAGAGGGACTACGCGACAATCCTCCCGGGTTAGTGACATCACAAACCCTAAAATTTACATAAATCCTGCCCCCGGAACATGATTTATAGATTATCAAGACAGAATATACTAATCAACTAATAAATTCATCAACTAACCATTCAGAAATGTTGTCTACATGTTGACACTTCTTGAGTCTCTCTATCTTTGTCTGACTCCGGTTTGAACATAAAAGCTAAAAGTTTTGAAATTTGTCTGAGCCAAACCTCGCATAACCCCTTCAAAAAGAGGGACTCAGTCACACTTAAAACACCATTTCCAGCAAGTTCAAAGACTCATTTAAACACCATATTAAATAAAACCAGTAGAAAACAAAACTCTAAACTAAACAGATAACAATCGCTGCCAGTCCTACAATAAAAATGCACACGTTAGTAGCCTACATTTCTAAAACAAAAACAATTATTAATAACTATCGATTGGACTAATACCTGGTTTTAGTAGCTTGTGCTATCCACTGATATATTAGTCATCAGCCCCGTTCCTGAAACATCAAAATGCTGCAACAAACAAGGAACATAACATTACGCTTAGAAAACAGTAAACAAAACCACAAAAGCAGTCACTACCTTGCCTTAGCAGCTTGCGTTATGCAGTGCAATAATCATCCCCCTCATCCTGGGGTGCGTTTCCCGAAAGCATCGTTAGCCAACTATGGTCGCAAGTTCATCGCAATGTCCATTGAACTCTATTGGTAACGATGGAACGTGCGACCATAGTTGGCCAACGATGCTTTCGGGAAACACACCCCTGAACGATCACAGAACCCAGCTTCCCATTCACCTTCTACTGTTCTGATCGTTTTGTCTCCCTTTAAATTATTTCTTTCACCTGGTCTAATTTGTGTGACAATTATTAATCCTAGCACCCTTACCGGTCATGCCTCACACAATTCTTCCCGTCCCCCTACCTACCACAGGAGGTTTACTAGAGGACTTGGCTATGCCTTTGAGTAGCAAGTGAACAGAAAGTATGGTGAAAAGACTTGGATTATTAAGATTAAAATACTTGTGGCATTGCAGTGGCCAGGAATGAGTGTGACATTAATTCTAAAATTAATGACGACTGATAGCCAGATTGATGTCTCAGGAATGGCATGATCGCCTGACAATAAGATCTGCCTTAATGATGGCAACCATGCTTCATTAGCAGCACAAACAATATAATATGTTTTGCGACCACGTCAAACCCCTGAGGAAGCTAACGACCGCTGTAGGATCGTTTTCGTGAAGCGCGGACAAAACGAAGCCTGAGCGAGCTTGGGAAATTCATCTGGCCTTTTTTGTTCCAAGTATCCAAGATCTGAGATCAGACATGCACCCTTCGTTTAGCTGGATCGGGTCGCTTAAATTAGGCACGGAGTGGCCATCGTTAACAGACGAGAGATAAATGCCCTGCCTTGAGAAATAATACTCATAGCGAAATTTTGGTGACCGAGCAGAGAAGCATATCATGCTTAGATACAACCTTTAATTTTTTTTTATTTTATTTTTTTTTTTGTCATTTTAATTATTTTTAAATTGTTTAAAATTGTAATATTTCAGAATATTTCTGTTTACTGTGTTTGATGAAAAAATTCAGGCGAGCATAAAACTGATTAAATCATCTCACATTATCTTGCAGACCCCAACTTATGAAAGGTAGTGAATCAACCAGGCCAGTTAGTCATTTTGGACAATATTTGGACCCTACTGTAATGTATAGGAATTGTGTTATTACTCCTTACCTGTTGATGATGCTCTCGGTCTAGAAATATGTTGTGGATATAACCTTTTAAGAGAAAAATAAGAAAGTTCAGTAAAACAGTTAGTTGCATTAACCTGGGGCCTGTTTCAATAAGGAGGTTCAACCAACTCTGAGTTAAAACTTGAACTCTGAGTTGACTTACCCTGAGATGGGAAACTCTGAGTTTTCGGTTACAGAACAGCTGAAATGAGTTAGTTCAATCAACTCTGAGTTGACTGACTCTGAGTTAAGCGCGTGCACCACAACTATAAAAGCCATTATCAATGGAGCGCAGATATTATGAGTCACCATGGCAACAGCACCAGACAAAAAGAGGTCTGCATATTTCTCACCAGCAGAACTGGATGAGCTTCTGCAAGCATATGGAGAGTACGAATATTATTTCGTTTATAAGTTATAAGTTTACATTTTAATTACTGTTATACAGTGATGGGTGTAATTAATTAACAAGTAATCTAAATACTGTAATTTAATTAAAGGGATTTCTCTTAATTCTTCTGTAATTTAAAGTTAAATCTGATGTAATTGTATTAGACTATAGAACAATTCTGTATAGGCTATTTAATATACATTTTTAAAAGGTATATTTCTAATGTAACCTTCTCCCTCTACACACTTTGGGTCAATTCAAGAATAATTCATGCAATTGTATATTGTTTATTTGATAGCATTAAAAGTGCAGTTTCTTGTCTCTCCTTGTATTGTTCAAGTGTTTAAGGATGACATGGGATTAATTAATTAATAAGTAGACCAATAATTTCTAAAGATAAGTCATTATTACATTAATCTAATTACACTGTTGAAGATGTCATTTTTAGTTAGTAATACAAGTAACTTACCCAACTGTTATAATATCAGAGGTGAAACTGGAAGAACGGTGTGTTATTCAACCTAATTTTAATTGTCATGTAGGTGCAATCCTGCAGGTATTAAAAGAACATGGCAGCAGCTGAAAATTAAATATAAAAACATAATTCAGTCAATTAAGGCTTGAGCATATCATGGGTGTAGGCTACCTGACTTTACAAACATGTGACATATTAAATAACTAAATAGCATCCAGTGTAGCAGCATTTACAGCTGAGGGAATTCCTGGAGGGACTTTAGAGCCACTCACTCCCGAAGATCCAAGGGCCAAACCTCAAAATGTAAGAGGTTTACATATGTGTTATTTTTAATATAGGCTATTTTTTTATATTTCCATATATTTTACTTTGGGTTAGGGTTTTTGTTGATCTCAATATATTCTGGTGGTAATATCTGTCTTTTGGAGCCTCCTGTCCCAACAGAACCCCAGGCAGTCGTAAGTCGCCTACTCAATACACAAGAAATTATGACAAATAGTGTTATAAAGTGTACTCAACCAAATGCTCATCTTCACAGGACGATGGGGATAAATAGTTTCTGCTGCCACAGAGAGGCCTACAGAGGTAATGTTAACATTATGTGTCTACACATTAAACAATTCACATTTTTTCACATTTTTATGTGGAGTAGCCTATAGAATCTAGGTTTAAATCTAAGTATAAACGTGTCTTATCTCTCCCCGAGCCCCCAGAGTGTGGAAGAACAGCAGGAGGACGGTCCAGCAACTTCTGTTTCACAGATGAACAGTTCAGTGATTGCCAGTAAATCCCACAGTTTAATTCTGTAGAATTTGTTTAGAACTACATTATGTAACTCTAATCTACTACTGTATTTTCAGTTGCCAGTTAAGGAGTTATATAGACTTCATTTTATTAAAAAAAACAACAACAAAAAAAACAGCAGTAAAAATAGCAATCTTTTATTTATAAATAAAATATTAATTTTATTAATAAAAAGGCACTGAAAGAATGAATGAGGTGTTTAAACACCGCTTCCCCTTTAAAAAAGGGGAGGAGACCGATAGAAACTCTGGGTTTACCGAAGAAAACCTGCTCCCGACCAGGTTAGGTTCACAGAGTAAGTTACCATGGTAACTGACTCTGAGTATAAGTTACCTCTCTTTCAGAAACGGGCTTGACTTACTCTGCTTTCTCAGGTTTAACATACCTCCCATTCTGAAACAGAAAACTCAGAGTTTCCCTCATTTCAGGGTTAACATACTCAGAGTTTTCACTTAACCTCCTTTCTGAAACAGGCCCCTGGAAAGGTTTGCGTGTTACAGTGATTGTACTGTAATGTATAGGAATTGTGTTATTACTCCTTACCTGTTGATGATGCTCTCGGTCTAGAAATATGTTGTGGATATAACCTTTTAAGAGAAAAATAAGAAAGTTCAGTAAAACAGTTAGTTGCATTAACCTGGGGCCTGTTTCAATAAGGAGGTTCAACCAACTCTGAGTTAAAACTTGAACTCTGAGTTGACTTACCCTGAGATGGGAAACTCTGAGTTTTCGGTTACAGAACAGCTGAAATGAGTTAGTTCAATCAACTCTGAGTTGACTGACTCTGAGTTAAGCGCGTGCACCACAACTATAAAAGCCATTATCAATGGAGCGCAGATATTATGAGTCACCATGGCAACAGCGCCAGACAAAAAGAGGTCTGCATATTTCTCACCAGCAGAACTGGATGAGCTTCTGCAAGCATATGGAGAGTACGAATATTATTTCGTTTATAAGTTTACATTTTAATTACTGTTATACAGTGATGGGTGTAATTAATTACCAAGTAATCTAAATACTGTAATTTAATTAAAGGGATTTCTCTTAATTCTTCTGTAATTTAAAGTTAAATCTGATGTAATTGTATTAGACTATAGAACAATTCTGTATAGGCTATTTAATATACACTTTTAAAAGGTATATTTCTAATGTAACCTTCTCCCTCTACACACTTTGGTCAATTCAAGAATAATTCATGCAATTGTATATTGTTTATTTGAAAGCATTAAAAGTGCAGTTTCTTGTCTCTCCTTGTATTGTTCAAATGGTTGAGGTTGATATGGGATTTAGTAATTAATAAGTAGACCAATAATTTCTAAAGATAAGTCATTATTACATTAATCTAATTACACTGTTGAAGATGTCATTTGTAGTTAGTAATACAAGTAACTTACCCAACTGTTATAATATCAGAGGTGAAACTGGAAGAACGGTGTGTTATTCAACCTAATTTTAATTTTCATGTAGGTGCAATCCTGCAGGCATTAAAAGAACATGGCAGCAGCTGAAAATTAAATATAAAAACATAATTCAGTCAAGTAAGGCTTGAGCATATCATGGGTGTAGGCTACCTGACTTTACAAACATTTGACATATTAAATAACTAAATAGCATCCAGTGTAGCAGCATTTACAGCTGAGGGAATTCCTGGAGGGACTTCAGAGCCACTCACTCCCGAAGATCCAAGGGCCTTCATAAAATGTAAGAGGTTTACATATGTGTTATTTTTTATATAGGCTATGTTTGATATTTCCATTTATTTTACTTTGGGTTAGGGTTTTTTTTTTGGACCAATAGATTCTGATGGTAATATCTGTCTTTTGGAGCCTCCTGTCTCTACTCAATAAACCAGAAATTATGACAAATAGTGTTATAAAGTGTATTCAACCAAATGCTCATCACATGGGGATAAATAGTTTCTGCTGCCACAGAGAGGCCTACAGAGGTAATGTTAACATTATGTGTCTACACATTAAACAATTCACATTTTTTCACATTTTTATGTGGAGTAGCCTATAGAATCTAGGTTTAAATCTAAGTATAAACGGGTATTCTTATCTCTCCCCGAGCCCCCAGAGTGTGGAAGAACAGCAGGAGGACGGTCCAGCAACTTCTGTTGCACTGATGAACAGTTCAGTGATTGCCAGTAAATCCCACAGTTTAATTCTGTAGAATTTGTTTAGAACTACATTATGTAACTCTAATCTACTACTGTATTTTCAGTTGCCAGTTAAGGAGTTATATAGACTTCATCTTATTAAAAAAAAAAAAAAAAAACATCAGTAAATTTAAATTTAAAGTAAAGCAGTAATTTTATTAATAAAAATGTACTGAAAGAATGAATGAGGTGTTTAAACACTACTTCCTCTCTAAAAAAGGGGAGGAGACCGAAAGAAACTCTGGGTTTACTGAAGAAAACCTGCTCCCGACCAGGTTAGGTTCACAGAGTAAGTTGCCATGGTAACTGACTCTGAGTAAAAGTTACCTCTCTTTCAGAAACGGGCTTGACTTACTCTGCTTTCTCAGGTTTAACATATCTCCCATTCTGAAACAGAAAACTCAGAGTTTCCCTCATTTCAGGGTTAACATACTCAGAGTTTTCACTTAACCTCCTTTCTGAAACAGGCCCCTGGTGTCTCAGTTAATTATTACTAAAATACACAGTCAACAAACATCACATGGTGTCAGAAGAAAACCATGGAGCAGTTGAAGCCTCCTAACAGTTTGGATTTCGAAGGAAATCTGGCGGAAAACTGGCGAACGTGGATTCAAAAGTTCGATGTGTATTTCATTGCAATTGGCATTGCAGAGAAGAGTGACAAGGTAAAATGCTTGACATTTCTTCACATGGCTGGAAATGATGCCATAGAGGTATTTAATACCATGGACTCCGATGATGATGTGGATGATTTTGAAGTGCTCAAAGAGAAGTTTAAAGAGTACTGTGAGCCAAGAAAGAATATTACATATCTGAGGCATATGTTTTTCATGAGAGCACAGGGACCGAACGAAACCATTGATGCATACGTGACTGACTTGAAAAATAAGGTAAAAGACTGTGAATTTGGACGATTAACTGATGACTTGATTAAAGATCGCATTGTCTGTGGTGTTAACAATGACACCGTGAGAGCTAGGCTTCTCAGAGAAATGGATTTGAACCTAGCAAAGGCTGTTGATAACTGTCGTGCAAACGAAATAACACAAAGCCATATGAAAGTGCTGCATGAAGAAGCAGAAGTGGCTGTGAACAAAATCACGAAAACAAAGTCAAATGTCAGACAGGCGAATTTCAAGCACTCAGGAAAAGAGAAGGAAGAGTGACACGGTTCATGAATTCACTGTCTCTTCCTCGTCTCGTGTAAGTGTGCGTGTGCGTGTGTCACGGGAGTGACAAATAGGAACTATAACAAATGGAACGAGTTCCCTTGGGGAAACAGTTCCGGTGTAACACCAGGCCGGTTCCGGTGACCTGTCATGGCCGCCCATGTTGATGAGCGACAGCTGCAGTGGATAATCAAGTGCCTATTTCAACGTTCAGTGTTCAGCGTCCAGGGTTCAGTGTGTGTGGCGGACTGGGGTTCAGTGTGTGTGGCGGTCTGAAGAGAGGGAAGCGGCAGTTTGAAGAGACGAGTGTGCAGACAAGCAGAGCGGTCTTGATCAAAGTCGAGGTACGAGAAGACGAGAGGCAGAGGCGGCAGTTTGAAGACACGAGTGTGCTCTGAATTACGGATTGTTGATCGAACTTGGTGTCTCCCTTTGAAAGTATCATCATAGTGGATCTGCCGGTCCGACGAGCTGAAGTGAAGGTATTCTTTTCACTGTTAAGTGGTGTGTCATTGCAGTGTCTGACGATTGAAGTGAGCACGTGTGAAGATTTAAAGTGGTTTGATACATGCACGAGTATTTGAAAGCTTGATGTTACCAGCACTCTGAAAGCTTAGTCGGAGATCGCCCAGCCCGGTGGGGAACCAAGAATTAATGTGAACATAGAGAACCTGTTATCCGCCCCTGCATTCTGCCATCGCTGCCCTGCGGTAAGAAATCTCAGTTGTTAACTGCTGGATTCTGTACTCACCACTGTTGTTCTGTGAACATAGAGAAACTGCTATCCGCCGCTGCTGCCTGCCATCGTTGTTCTGTGGTAAGAAGACTCAGTTGTTAACTGCTGGATTCTGTACTCACCACTGTTGTTCTGTGAATATAGAGAAACTGTTATCTGCCACTGCATGCTGCCATCGTTGTTCTGTGGTAAGAAGACTCAGTTGTTAACTGCTGGATTCTGTACTCACCACTGTTGTTCTGTGAACATAGAGAAACTGTTATACGCCACTGCATCTTGCCATCGCTGTTCTGTGGTAAGAGAACTCAGTTGTTAACTGTTGGATTCTGTACTCACCACTGTTGTCCTTTGAACATAGAGAAACTGCTATCCGCCGCTGCTGCCTGCCATCATTGTTCTGTGGTAAGAAGACTCAGTTGTTAACTGCTGGATTCTGTACTCACCACTGTTGTTCTGTGAATATAGAGAAACTGTTATCTGCCACTGCATGCTGCCATCGCTGTCCTGTGGAAAGAAGACTCAGCTGTTAACTGCTGGATTCTGTACTCACCATTGTTGTTCTGTGAACATAGAGAAACTGCTATACGCCACTGCATCTTGCCATCGCTGTTCTGTGGTAAGAGAACTCAGTTGTTAACTGTTGGATTCTGTACTCACCACTGTTGTTCTGTGAACATAGAGAACCTGTTATCTGCCACTGCATGCTGCCATCGCTGTCCTGTGGAAAGAAGACTCAGTTGTTAACTGCTGGATTCTGTACTCACCACTGTTGTTCTGTGAACATAGAGAAACTGCTATCCGCCGCTGCTGCCTGCCATCGCTGTTCTGTGGTAAGAAGACTAAGTTGTTAACTGCTGGATTCTGTACTCACCATTGTTGTTCTGTGAACATAAGGAAACTGTTATATGCCACTGCATTTTGCCACCGCTGTTCTGTGGAAGAGAGGTGACACTCAGTTTTGGATGCTGTCCTGTGAGAAGAGAGAGTCCATTGTCTGCTGCCACTCACCTGTAGTCCCTTGGTCTCTGCCCGCCACCTACCGCTGACTACTGCACTCGCTCTGACGGTCATTGCCTCCTGCTTGCTACCTACTGCTCTCTGCTCCCCACTACGAAGGTCCTGGTCTTCTGTCCAATCCCCGCTGTCCTGTGAAAGAAAGGTGACACCCAGTATCTGACGCTGTCCGGTGAAATGAGAAAGCCCACGGTACCATATACTGCTCATTGTTTACCACCAAGAAGGTCCTGGTCCTCCATCTAATCCCCGTTGTCCTGTGAAAGAGAGGTGACACTCTGATGCTGTCCTGTGAGAAGAGAAACCCCACCGTCCGCTGATCCTTGCCTGTGGCCTCCTGTGTCCTGCCCATTACTTACGTCGATCTGCTGTCTGTCATCTGCAGGTCCTGGCCCCTGGAACAATCCGTCCCTTCCTTCCTCCTTCTATTGTTGTCCTGTGAGCAGAGTTACCCAGCCATCGCTTTTGCTTAAACGAAGGCATCCTTATCCCCCCCCCCCCCCCCCCCGTATTGCTCCGTGCAAGGAGGTGATCAACTGGCGGCTGACCGGAGCCTACCTCCGTAGAAGCCCTGTTTCGACGAGTGGCCCCTACGAAGAGTTCTGTGGCAGTGACATTCCTTTAAAGTGTTTTTATATTCAATAAAAAGAATCAAGCTTTTACATCACGTCGTTGTCTGACTCTTGGTGTTCTTGGTGTAGCTCCTCCGGAGTGGTGGTTGTCTTCGGCCCTAGCGGTGACACGTGTGTCCTCTGATTACCACTTGATCATCAGCACCAGCTGATCCCACTCAACTCACCTTTATATGCTCTGTGACTGGTGTCTTGTGTTGTCAGATCGTTGTGGAGTCTACCAGTGTTGTTTCCTGTTCCTGTCCTGTCTGGCGTTCTCCATGTTCAACGTCCCGCCTGGATCATTGTCTCTGTGTTCAACGTTTTCTGCCTGGATGATTATTGTCTCCGTGTTCAGCGTTTCCCGCCTGGATTTTTTTCTTGCCTCTGGTACTCCACGGATCTATTACCTGTCACTCATTCACCACCACCAGGTAGCCCATCAAGGTCCCTGCACCACTCTGCTGCCACCATGTTTATGTATTGTCCTGACCTGACTTTCCTGTTTATTTCCAAATAAACCTATTACTTGCATCTTGCGTCCTCTACTGATTCGTGACAGAATGATCTGACCACTCATGGATGCAGCAAGTGAATCAACGGTCACCCTGGATGAATTCATCTCCCGCAGTATTACACGAATGGATGCACAAGAAGAGAGTCTCACAAACACGGGTCGGGCGGTGCACGCTCTAGTGGCGCAGGTGTCCGAGCTCACCCAACAACTCCAACATCTGAGAGGTCCCGCTGCGCCACCCACACCGCCAGTTCAGCCCACACCACCGGAGCCGAATCTTCAGCCAGAGCCACGCCTACCTGTTCCTGATGCTTATTCAGGAGAACCCAGCTACTGCAGAGCTTTCCTAACTAGATGCTCCATGCATTTCTCGGTGCAACCCAGGACCTTCAACAATGAATGGTCTAAAATGGCATTCGATCTGACTCTACTGACTGGAAGAGTGGCGTTATGGGGAACAGCGGTGTGGGAGAACCAGGATCCATGCTGCACCTCGTTCCAGGCACTCTCCGAGGAGATGAGGTGAGTGTTTGACCGGGCGGTAGTGGGAAGAGAGCCGGCCAGGATACTCGCCAACCTTTGCCAAGGAGACCACTCCATTTCAGACTACTCCATCGAGTTCCGCACCTTGGCGGCAGAGTGCCAATGGAACGAGGAGGTGCAGTGTGACGTATTCCTGCGTGGGCTGGCTGACCGTGTCCAAAAGGAGATCTACGTCCTGGACCTCCCGACGAGTTTGAATGGCCTGATCGAGCTGGCTCTGAAGGTGGATGCTCTGTTGACCCGGATGGAACGACGCGTACTTCTGAACAGACCACCTGGGGGTACTGAGGGCCTATGAACCAGCAGCGGGGACACGGTCAGCCCCGTCTTCGATCACGAGCCCATGCAGGTGGGTAGAGCTTGGCTTTCCTGGGAGAAGAAGGAGAGGCGGAGATCCCAGGGACTCTGCCTCTACTGTGGGGGAGCGGGCCACTTCCTACACGCCTGCCCAGTAAAAGGTCAAAGCCCGGTAGTAACAATGAGGCTACTATCGGGTGGGATATACACCGAGAAGAACTCATCGTCCACGTTCCTCATGGTAAGACTAAGCACGACTGTCAAGCCCTATTGGATTCTGGAGCGGAGGGTAATTTCATGGACCTTAAGCTTGCTCACAGACTTCAGATTCCGATCACATCACTCACTCACAAAATATCTGTCAACACTCTCAATGGTCAAGAACTCCCCAAGATTTCGCTCACCACCGGACCCATCACACTCACCACATCAGGCAATCATACTGAAACATTGTCATTTCTACTCATGGACTCTCCACTTGCACCAATTGTTCTTGGTCACCCCTAATTAACTCAACACAACCCCAGAGTGGACTGGCGCCAGAGCTCCATTTCCACATGGAGCAATCAGTCTTATGAGTCCTGTCTAGTGTCTGCTTGTTCGTCTGTGTCTGGTTCTGTGTTTCAGGAGGAGGCAGTGGATTTATCAAACATGCCCATTGAGTACCTCAACCTAAAGTCAGTAAGGTCCCGTGCTGCTTCTCTTCCTCCGCATCGTCCCTATGACTGTGCCATAGATTTATTGCCAGGTAAGTCTCCGCCTGAAGGCAAGTTATATTCGCTTTCTGCTCCAGAAAGGGAGGCCATGGAGGAATATATTTCTGATTCTCTAGCAACGGGGTTCATCCGTCCTTCCTCTTCTCCAGTGGGGGGTGGGGTTCTTTTATGTGGGGAAGAGGGATGGTTCTCTGTGACCTTGTATTGATTACCGGGGGCTGAACAACATCACGGTAAAGAATACTAATCCTTTGCCGTTGATGTCTTCAGCCTTCGAGAGGTTGCTGGGAGCATCGGTCTTCACAAAATTGGATTTACGTAATGCATATCATTTGGCTCGCATAAGGAAGGGGGATCTCGTCAATGACGTGCTGCGAGATATGGTTGATCAGTTCATATATGTCTACCTGGATGACATATTAATTTTTTCATCTTCTCTCCAGGAACACGTGCAGCACAACCGACGAGTGCCTTAAAGATTGCTAGAGAATGGGCTTTTTGTCAAGGTGGAGAAATACGCTCCTGACAAGGTTAAGGCTGTGGTAGATTGGCCAAGTCCAGATTCCCGTAAGGCCCTACAGAGGTTTCTGTGGTTCGCCAACTTCTATCGACGTTTCATTCACAATTTCAGCCAACTAGCCGCTCCTTTGACTGCCTTGACCTCCCCAGAACGACATTCAGGTGGTCCGATACAGCCGAGGCTGTATTAACCAAACTGAAAGGCTGCTTTGTTTCAGCTCCCATCTTGATAGCCCCTGATCCATCACGTCAGTTTGTGGTGGAGGTCGATGCGTCAGAGGTGGGGGGTAGGCGCAGTACTTTCCCAACGTTCTTCCACAGACGACAAGATGCATCCTTGCGCGTTTTTGTCCCATCGTTTATCACCTGCTGAACCTAACTATGACATTGGTAACAGAGAGTTGTTGGCAGTCAGGTTAGCGTTGGAAGAATGGCGTCATTGGTTAGAAGGGTCAGGGGCAACTTTTATCGTTTGGACCGATCACAAGAACCGCCAAAAGACTTAACTCCAGGCAGGTTCGGTGGGCACTTTTTTTCGGTCGTTTTGATTTTTCTCTCTCGTACCGCCCGGGTTAGAAGGGGTAACGCCTCCGCCCGGTTGGCCACCGAATCGATTGTTTGTGCCGGAGGGATTACGGTCTGACGGGATTTAGTGGTTGCATTGTTCTAACGTGGCATGTCATCCAGGAGTTAACCGCACCAGTTATTTGGTCAAGCAACGATTCTGGTTGCCATTGATGGCTCGCGACATTCACAGTTTTTTCTTGGCTTGCTCGGTTTGTGCCACTGGTAAGACTTCCAATCGACCCCCAGATGGGTTACTCCAACCGCTGTCTGTCCCTTCGAGACTCTGGCCCCACATAGCGCTAGATTTTATCACCGCCCTCCCAGGGCAAGACGGTCGTTTTGACCGTAGTGGACCGGTTCTCGAAAGCGGCTCATTTTATCCCCTTGCCTAAATTACCCTCCATGACAGAGAGTGCACGAGATGTGGTTATGTACATGAGCCAAGGAAGTGTCCGGCATATGGCAAAATTTGTAATTAGTGCTTGTGCAAAAAAACATTTTAGCCACATGTGCAAAATACCAAAACAAAAAGGCAAACCTAGAAGATTGGAGAAAAAAGTCCATGAGACAGAACAACAAGAAGATGCTGAATTGTTTATAGGTACCATCGAAACTGAACGAAGTGAGCAAACAGCTAGCAAATGGCTGCCACAAATGAATACAGTCTATACAATGGAAAGTGAAAACAAGAAATGGACTCAAGAATTCAGAATAAACAACTGCATACTTACCTTTAAACTAGACACAGGAGCAGAGTGTAAAGTGTTGTCCTTTAAAGACTTTGAGAAAACCTCTAACAAGAAAAAACCTCTGTAGAAGTCAAACTGCTCGTTAGTTACATATTCTGGCCACACGATGGAGACAAAGAGTAAGGTAAGGCTCAAATGTGTTAAAAAAAACAATGAGTTTGACCTAGAATTCCAAATTGTAGATGAGGACTCACCAGCAATCCTAGGAAGAGAAGCATGCTCAAAACTCTGACTGATTAAGGTAGGTCAGTTATTTTACCTTTGAACACCACTGATGACATCTCCCCTCAGACACAGTGCTTTAATGGCAGTCTCAAATGCAATTCTCAAAATATCCACAAGATGGCACCATTTATCAGTGAATCCCATATTACAAACCAATACCCGATTATGGAAAAATGCTTAAATATCAATAAAAATTATTATCTGTTGATCAAATCTGGTTCCTGCTACGTCAGCGATACAGAGGAACTTAGATTTAGTGATTCAGATTCATAGTAACTGAATAGTAACTAGAGATTTTGAAGCCCAAAAAAGTGCATCCATCCATCATAAAGTAATCCATAGGGTTAATAAAGGCCCTCTGAAGTGAAACCTTCAAGCGTCTTTGTAAGAAATTCCCTCAGCCAAAAATGCTGCTGCACTGCAAGACACTGGATGCTATTTAGTTATTTAATATGTCAAATGTAAAGTCTTACACCCATGATATGCTCAAGCCTTACCTGATTGAATTATGTTTTTATATTTAATTTTCAGCAGCTGCCATGTTCTTTTAATACCTGCAGGATTGCACCTACATGACAATTAAAATTAGGTTGAACAACGTACTGTTCTTCCAGTTTCACCTCTGATATTATAACAGTTGGGTAAGTTACTTGTATTACTAACTACAAATGACACCTTCAACAGTGTAATTAGATTAATGTAATAATGACTATCTTTAGAAAGTATTGGTCTACTTATTACTAATTACTAAATCCCATATCAACCTCAACCACTTAAACAATACAAGGAGAGACAAGAAACTGCACTTTTAATGCTTTCAAATAAACAATATACAATTGCATGAATTATTCTTGAATTGACCAAAGTGTGTAGAGGGAGAAGGTTACATTAGAAATATACCTTTTAAAAATGTATGGTAAATGTACAGAATTGTTCTATAGTCTAATGCAATTACATCAGATTTTACTTTAAATTACAGTATTTAGATTACTTGGTAATTACTTACACCCAACACAGTATAACAGTAATTAAAATGTAAACTTATGCATTGACTCAAGCAACTATTTTCTCCCTAGCTAACTCTGTCCTTCGCTGCTGGAGCCGATATTTAAATGTTTTTTTTTTTAAATAATATGTGTTCTCCATATGCTTGCAGAAACTCATCCATTTCTGCTGGTGAGAAATATGCAGACCTCTTTTTGTCTGGCGCTGTTGCCATGGTGACTCATAATATCTGCGCTCCATTGATAATGGCTTTTATAGTTGTGGTGCACGCGCTTAACTCAGAGTCAGTCAACTCAGAGTTGACTGAACTAACTCATTTCAGCTGTTCTGTAACCGAAAACTCAAAGTTTCCCATCTCAGGGTAAGTCAACTCAGAGTTCAAGTTTTAACTCAGAGTTGGTTGAACCTCCTTTCTGAAACAGGCCCCAGGTTATTATGAGCACCCAGGGTTAAGTCGCAATAAATAATAAATAAAAAAACATGACTCCCAGCCCAAAAATACATAAATAAATAACTTCATAAACAAAGAATAGCTCAGATAAATGTTTTATTAAGATGTAGGAAAAAAACATGTAAAGTTGAGAGCTTCACAGTAGAAAGACCAGTGGGTGTATAAACGTCAGGCTGACCCACGGCCCACAATAACACAAAAATAGTCCATATAAAAAAAGACAGAATAACTTATATCAAAGAAAAAACTACACTATTAATGCCATCCATTCCAGTGAAGACAGACAGAGGATCCTCCTCAGGACACACAACATATACAATAATAAATGCATAATATAAAAGAACAAATACACACATACACACACACTATTTCTCATGAGCTTGATGATCAGTTTCTGAACACAGCCACAGATCCAGTTACAAAAGTTAGTGCACACTTCAGGTTATTTTAAGTTTTTATTTGTATCTTTTTTTCTGAAATGATACTTTTTATATCCACTGTATGACCAAGTAAAACAAGAAATCACTGCTTACCACCTGCGCTCTTAATCCTTCAGATGAAGTTAATGTACAATATGAAAAGGAATATACTTAGATTTTTTACTCTGTAAAAACTTTTACTTTTTTAACATTTCCAAGGGTGCCAATAATTGAGCCACGCACATTTTTTCCCCCAAAATTTGTTTTGAAAGGCTTAAAAGTGTATGATACAGTATGTATTTACAGTTTGAAAGGCAAATGAAATGATACGGTAGTTTACTTACTTTTTGCTATTTTACAGATATGAATTATAATCAGTGACAAAAGGCGAAAGCTAAAATAAAATGAACAAAATAAAAAGATAAATAAATGTCACAAAGAAATAATAAACATATTTGCAAACAGAAGTGGGAAAGATGTTTGATAAAGTGTTAGCTGCCATGGGTTTCAAAAAGTGAAATACTAAATGATCTGCTATAAAGGAATCACAAAATCATATAGCATGATATAACAACGTTATCAATGTAAAAACAAAACACAAAGCCGTATATAGAAATATGACTTGTCTTGTTAGCTCTAGTTCTAGAATCTAGATGTGGAAAACTGAAGCATATATAGTTAGGTCAGACTGCTCCTCATTAAAGGCTGGGCCTCGTCGTGGGAACCCGTCAGGAGCCTCTGCAACTCTGGATACATGGACTCATTCTGCTGAAGAAGAGAAGCTTTTACTTCCTAAACATCACACTTGAATTATGTGTTGCTGCTAAATATGTGTTGCTATTGTTGTATGGCTGCAGCCACAAACCTTAGAGACCCAGAGGGATATGTGCAACCAATTTAAGTCTTCCAGTAAAGTGTATGCAGGCTGCCTCTGTGCCGTTACACACACACACACACACACACACACACACACACACACACACACACATATATATATATATATATATATATATATATATATATATATATATATATATATATATATATATGTACACTACTGGTCAAAGGTTTTAGATCTGTAAGATTTTTAATATTTTTAAAAGAAGTCTCTTCTGCTCATCAAGGCTGCATTTATTTGATAAAAAAAAAAAACCGGTAATATTGTGAAATATTATGACAATTTGAAATTACTGTTTTCTATGTGAATATACAGTAAAGTGTAATTTATTTCTTTGATCAAAGCTGAGTTTTCAGCATCATTACTCCAGTCTTCAGTGTCACATGATCCTTCAGAAATCACTCTAATATGATAATTTGATGATCAAGAAACATTTATGATTATTATCAAAGTTGAAACCAGTTGTGTGTGAAAGTATCAGAATTCTTTGATGAATAGAAAGTTCAAAAGAACAGCATTTATTTTAAATAGAATATTTTCTAACATTATAAATGTCTTTACTGTAACTTGTGATCAGTTTAACTCATCCTTGATGAATAAAAGTATTGATTTATTTTATTTCTTTCCCCCAAAAATAAAATTAAAATTCTTACTGACCCCAAACTTTTGAACGGTAGAGTTTAATGTTACAAAAGCTTTAGATTTCAGATAAATGCTGCATTTTGAAATGCATGTGATGAAGGCATTGCTGACATGGCCCAGAAGAACAATCAAAGTGAAAAAGTTTGCAGAGTCCTCTCCTATTCCTCTTGTTTGTTTATGAGCCTCTTGGTAAAACAATTGTTAAAGTAATTCAGTGGGACAGTTTACGTACACTGAAATTCTCTGCTTGTGCTGTGGATGGTAATTTTTAGTGTTGCATTAATTTTGTTTGTGTGTGTGTGTGTGTGTGTGTGTGTGTGTGTGTGTGTGTGTGTGTGTGTGTGTGTGTGTGTGTGTGTGTGTGTGTGTGTGTGTGTGTGTGTGTGTGTAGGAAGCACATTCAGTTCTTTTTAAGAGGACCAAAATAATTTATGTAATTACTGAGTTTTGCAATTTGTGTGCCACTTTTTGTAAAATGCAAAGGGGAAGGGCAGGGCTGGAAACCTCTGTTGACTGTGTGTGACCTTCGAGTCCTCATGAGAAAACATCAACAACACAGCCACATGGGGGAACTTTGGAAAACAGTTGTCATTTAACATTTAACTTGAATCTATGTTCCACAAGAAGAAAGCAAAACACTCCTGGACAGAGATATCTAGATATCGGATGTTTAAATGGTTTTCAATGAATAGGATGCTAAATATCATTTTAGTTTTAATAAGATTTTCCCAATAAATAGGCATGGTGTCCTCCATGATTCATGTTCAACGCGATGAGCTCGTAATCACGACTTCGGAAGCAGGAGATTTCCAATGGCACATGAGGGCAGCATAAATCCCATGTTTTAGTGACGTGATACATAGCAAAATCCTTAGTGTGAAATTAACACTATTCGATGTCTATATGGGTCGAATCTACAGAGTGTAAAACGTAACACTGAAGTGTTGTAGAAAAATTGATATTTTACTTTTTTTTATTAACTTTCTTAGACATTGTGTGGTTTTAAGCATTCGTTTCTCTTCTGGAATTTATGTATGTTTGTGCACCTGGCGTAAGCAAGACACACACAGTAAGACAAATGGTAACTTTAACTCTTTCGGTATGGAAGATAATTTAGCCAAGGGGGGTTAGAGGGGTCATTCTACTCTAGATCAGCTAGATGTGGCCATGCTGGGCGAGTGGAAAACTGCAGAGGAAAGACCTTGAAGAAGGAGTATAAGAAGGGAGTTTCCTGGGCTGGGTGTCAGGTCTGGCTCACGTCACGGGGGAGCTGCTGTGATTTTGTGACTAAGCCTCTTACAAGAGAATAAATATCTTTTAAAATACAATTTGATTCTTGGTGTCTCTTATGCAGTGATGATGATTGTTTAATTATTGTTTTTGCCACAACAGAAGCAACTGCAGTTAATGAGATAATTAAGTTATGATTGACCATTAGTGATGAACACCTGCTGTTAACAAGCAGGATCACAGAGGAACAAGTCGACTGCACATAAAAGAACACATTAAATCTCTCAGAGGAGGATTAAACAACTCCAAAACAGCATTGCTATCTCCACTTATTACAATACACTTTGATTTTATTTATTTAATGTCTAAAGTTCTAAGTTCTTTATTGTAATTAACAGATGTTTAGCTCTAGTCAGAGTTGATGTTTTATTGAATATGTTGAAAATGTCATTTGAAGTCACCATTATGCTGATTAGTGTTTCCTTTAGCAATCGAAATGTTTCCTCTTTCAGCGATTGCCGTATGTTTTCAAAGAACATGTATGTAATGCTAAAGAAAGGCATTGGCGAGATGAGAAAGCAGTTAAGGTTAAGCTTGTGTTTTCACCTCAGGAGAGTAATGCAATGTGCGGCCTGATCCAGAGGAGGATATCATTCCTGACGAGTAATTAATGTATTCTCACTCACATTAGTTAATGTGTTATTTTTACACAAACTTGAACACATTTTACTAGTTGGGCTTTTGCCAAACTATGTTGCCAGACTGAAATGTGAGAAACTGAGTGAAACATATTGAAATATGAAATATATAGGCAGATTGTGCCTATATATTAGGTGACAGAAATATGAATATATAAATATGCCACTTTACATTAAGGTGGACTTCCACAGGCAAGGCATAACTATTGTTATTGCTCATACTTAAACTTTGGCACGCTACTCCTCCCGCACCGCTTGTCGTAGACCCATGAATGAGGTGTCAAATCGACCGGTTTATCGAAGAGGTGTGCTATGACCTTTCAGTAACACTTTATAATAACTGCACGCTATTAATCAGTGGGAAATTGATGTTGAAAAGACATCAAATTGATGTCAAAATCAATGTCAAAAAATGGTCACATATGCAAATCAAATTGACGTCAAAACCAATCCATGACACTGATTTGATGTAAACTGAATGTCAAACATATTGACCTGCATATACATAAACCAGTTTCAGTGAGGGTATTAACTTTCTCTTTTCACCCTATTACCACTGGAAGACATTGCCTTTCAAACTGACCATAAAATGATATGTATCTTGATCAAGTCTTGACTAACTTTTGACGTCAAATTGATATCAAGGTGCCTGCTGTAGTAAACAGTTAATTCATCATTTATAAAGCATTAATATACATTAATAAGCAGTTTATGAATACAGCTATAAATGCTGTATTATTGATTTAGAAGCATATCTATAATGTTTTTAATAATTGTATTTTCATACTTTATTAATGATCAATTTATCATTTCTAAATGAAGTATAGCATTATTAACAAACCAATTATTTCGGAGTTGTCAGTGATTCATAAGATCACTTAAGTGTAAGTAAATTTTGTAAATTCAGGAGTTATAAAGCATTTAGTAGAGGTCAGTTCACTATTTTTGTGAGCTCATCTAAAGTGAGGACTAGTTATGTCTTGTAAAGCATTTATAAAGGAGATTTAAAGACTCACTGATCTTCTAAACAGAAAAAGGAAACAAACACAACACAGTGATACAGAACATAGAAATATTAAACTGAGCCTTTAAATCTCCTTTATAAATGCTTATACAGCAATATGTAAAAAAAGGATTCCTTTCCTTTTGTTTATCAAGATGAAAGTCTCAAACTTCAATAATTATATATATACATATATATATATATATATATATATATATATATATATATATATATATATATATATATATATATACATATACTGTATATATATTGCTGTGGTTAGGAATCACAACCTTTTTGCGGAGTATCGTGTGTAAGAAGAGTGGTTTCTGGTAAGCAACATAATAAAAAAAGTGACATGAGTCATGTGATATTTCTGAGAAACCCACAAATACAACACCCTTCAGTCTCACTATAAGTCTCACTATTTTTGCTGCATCCTGAAATAAAACAGGAATCTGGTTTTGAGTGAAATAAGGGCCAGATTTACTAAACAGAGCAAATTAGCGTGAGAGTGCAATTTCAAAACAGCGCCGATGGGAGCGGAGAAGTTCTGTGCGTGATCGACTGATGACACGCACATTAAAGAACAGTTGGGTCATTTCTTTTTGGGGTGGTAAATAATGGTGCAAACACCAGAACATTGATGAGCGGTCTTTTTGTTAATCTACTTGAGGCAAACTTTTGTTTAAAAGCATAATTAGAATGGAAACGCCACTTTTAAGTTTGATCGTTTTTTCGTTTTCAGTCAAATTGCCTTGTGAATGGGTAACTTCTATGATAGCATCAAAAATCACTATTTTTAAAACACTAAGAAGGCTCGACACAACATGAAACTTTGCTTGAAGTATCTCTGTGTAAACTAAACTCTATCTAGTAAAATTCTAGTAAGCAGGAGTAAACTCTGTAAACTTAAATTCTAGTAAACTCTGTGTACACACACAATGTTCTCAATGCTGGAGTTCATGTGTAGAGCCGCTGGTGACACTTCCAGCAAAGTTTCATGTTGTGTCGAGCCTTCTTAGTGTTTTAAAAATAGTGATTTTTGATGCTATCATAGTCGTGCCCCATTCACTCCCATTCAAAAGGCATTTAACCTAAAACGAAAATATGGTAAAACTTAAAAGTGGCGTTTCCATTCTAATTATGCTTTTAAACGAAAGTTTGCCTCGAGTAGATTAACAAAAAGAGCCTAGGTTGCATTTTGGCGAGAGTTACGCTTTAAATAACTTTCAACAAATGTTCTATTAACATTACTGGAAGAATGTCTGTTTATATCCTTGAGAGAACCCTGCCAGAATGTTAGCCAAAGTTTTGAGGACGTTCTCCGTTAACAAGAAGACTACACTGTGTCAAAATAGAAAATCAGCAAAATGATAAATACAAGAAACATGGCTATATTTTGTTTGCTTTTACACCAGAGGAAATTGTTCTAACAATGTGCTTTATCGCCTCACCTGGCTGGATTGATTTGGCAGCAACTTTGCAATAAATTCTCTGATGTTGGCAAAGGTGGGACGCAGAGTTGGTTCCAGACTCCAGCACATTTTCATCATTGTGTACCTACAGAAGATCAAGTCACTTATAGAGATTTGCTTAGTATTTATTGTTTCTTTTCTAAAACTTTTCAAATGCTTATAAACTCACATTTCATGAGGGGCAAAATCTGGTTGTGGCATGTGATAACCATCTTTAATCATCTTATAGAATTGAGCATCAATCACAACATTAGGGTAAGGACTCATACCTAAAAACAGAAAAAAGCGCCATAATACCAAGAAAATACCTTCATGAAATGAACATTTTAATAGGTATGAACAAGTAAATTCACTCACCCAAGGAAAAGATCTCCCACAAAAGGACGCCATATGACCAGACATCACTCTGTACTGTGTAAAGACATTCAAAAATGCTTTCAGGTGACATCCATTTTACTGGCAGCCGAGCCTGTAGAACCAGTCAAACAGAGTGTAAGAAGTCAAGTCACCTTTACTTATATAGCGCTTTTTACAATACAGATCGTTCCAAAGCAGCTTTACAGAGATAACAGGAGAATAATGCAACAAAGTTTGTTTCTAAAAGAAAATAGCGTCATAGTCCAGTTTAAGTAAGTTCAGTGATGGTTCACTTTAGTTGTAAAAAAGTTATTAATTTAGTTCATTTATAGCTGCTCTGGAGAAAACCGTGATGTCATCGTCAAGCTCAGTTCAGTTCGATCAATCAATCAACCAACCAATCAATCAATCACATTTATTTATATAGCACATTTAAAAACAACACACGTTGGCCAAAGTGCTTTACATACAGCCCAGCACATATAATCTAAGATTATAAAACAAAGTATAAAACAATTACAAAACGTTTAATGACAATCAAATGCAAGAGAGAAGAGATGAGTCTTTAAATATGGTTTAAATGCATCAAGGGTGGCACAAGATCTAACATGGAGGGGTAAACTGGTCCATAAACGCGGAGCTGCAACAGAGAAGGCCCGTCTCCTTTGGATTTAAGTTGAGACTTAGGAATGGTTAGCTGACACCTTTGTGCAGATCTTAAAGGCCTAGAGGATGTATGTTGCTGAAGAATTTCACTAATGTAACTTGGTGCCATCCCATTTAAGCCCTTAAAATCAAATAATAACATCTTATACTTAATCCAAAATTTGACTGGAAGCCAATGAAGGGATGCTAGGTGTTATACTCTCGTATTCATAGTTCTCATATAATGGTGTCAATGGTGTTAATTTTTTTATTAAATCACTTTTGCCAGAGACAGGTACAAGGAAAATTATGTTTACCAACTGCTACTTTAAATGCAATGATAAAACATACACAATCCATGCTGAATTGATTAATGTTTTATGATTTTCTATTAATTTTATATACATTAATTCCCTTCTAAATTTGCTTATTATTATTCAGTCAGTGTGCCCATAACGAGCCCTGTCCGCCACCGAAAGCACCTTCATGCTCTGGACAATGCTCTGCTGGGAAACCTAAGGTCCTGGCATTCATGAGAATGTTACTTTGACACCTACCTAAAGATTGCTGCAGATCACGTACATGGCAAAGATGTACTCTGATGGCAGTGGCTCTAATTCACCCTGCCACACCGCAAAAATTGTTCAGGAATGGTTTAAGGAACATGATAAAGAATTCAAAGTATTGGCCTCCAAATTCCCCAGATCTTAGCAAACCAAGAAATCCGATCCATGTAGGCCCCACTTTGCAACCCGCAGGACTTAAAGGATCTGCTGCTAAAGTCTTGGTGCCAGAGACCACAGAACGCCTTCAGAGGTCTTGTGGAGTTCATGCTTCGATGCATGAGACCTTCACAATATTAGGCAGGTGGTAGGCCCTCAGTTTGGCCTAAAACACACAAGTGCATCTTAAGAACACCACGAGCAATGAAAAATACAAGGAAACAGTCACCAGAAAGCCTGTTTAACAGGGTAAGATTTGAGATTTAAAGACTGTCACAATTCCGACTGTCTTGAGTAAGAGAGTAAGAGAGTGTAGCTAAAGCTTGAGACTTCAGAGTAATCATACACGTCGGAGGAAGAACTAGTGAATGTAAAAGATGATCCAAGTACAAGTATACATGGAAAGAAGATCATACAATCAAAAGGGAGCAAGTGTGTTAAGAGCCTTAGAAGTAAGGAGCAAAATTGCAAATTTTGAGGAACAGGGGAAATGTTCTGAACTGCCTTAGTTGTATGAATTGGGTGTGACCTGAGAGATAAGATTTAAACCAAGCCATGGTTGTACCAACATTTCCTTTAGTGTATCCCATCTAATAATATGTTGTGCGAGATGGAGCAGTTAAATCAAGAAGAATTAATATAGCCTAGTAAGAATTCTCTTACTAGGTATTCACGAGTCATCCGCAACAAGTAAATTGTTAGAAATCTTGACAGTCTTGGTACTAAATGTTCATACAGGTTGTATATGGAACTTGGAGATTTTGCATAGACTATAGAAAATTGAATGCAGTTTTTGTGACATAAGTGGGGGCTGGAAAATGGTGGCAGTCAGCTGCAGTCTTAACACATGAAGGAAATCTGTGTTTGCTTTCAGATCAGGCTGGTGGGGGGGGGGGGGTATCTTGGACAGAGGAGACTTTGAAGTCGACCTCCTGTTGGGGGAAAGGGGTAAGGGCCGTAAACGCCAAGCAGGGGTTAATTTCCATAATGACCAACACAATCTACCAAGAGAAGAGCAAATTAGTGTCTGGTTTGAGACACAATGTATTCATAATTAATTCATAATTCATAAGTCGACACCATTGCTGAGTATTTTCTCCTTAAAACTGCAGTGAACCAAAGACAGTCTCAAACACACGCTTTGAAATCGCTGGTGTTTCTGACGTCACAAACTACCTTGTAACCAATCAGATCAACGTGTGATCGCCAACCAGTGGATCTCTGAGCTGAGTGAGTGAGTGGAGGCGGGGCTCATTTGCATATTCATAGGACCGTGTATACTAAATGAGGCAAGGGTGTCGAGTTATATTCAAGCTATTTCAAGGCAGGAACATTTTTTTTTTCAAGGAAAAAACATTTAAATATGTCATTTTGCTGATCAAAGTTTTAAGGGATAAAATTATTGACTACAGGGGGACTTTAAATAATGGCACAAAAACTAGTGAATTGACAAGCGCAAACCTTAGTAAATCACCTTGCATGATACATTTAAATGCTCTCCTCACATACATTTTCTGTCTGAAAGGGAAACTCCGACAAATGCATATGCAATAAGGTCAGTCGCAAAAATAACCCTGTCCACGCCTTTTCAGCGCTAGTTTTTAATACCAAAAGAGGATTTGTGCTGGAGCAAGCTGTTAGAAATCTGGCCCCAAAATGCTGAATTGTTCATAATAAAAAAAAAAAAAAAAACTTACATTTCCCTTCACTACATAATTCATGTCGTTCATGATGTCTCGTGCAAGGCCAAAATCACAGATCTTCACAATGTTGCGGTCAGACACAAGAACGTTCCGTGCAGCCAAATCTCTGTGAATACACTGATCATAAACAGCATTATAAAATTACAGTGTACCAAAAAATATATATATTTACTTAATCTCTCACATAATTAGTCTTGTGCAGTTTGGCATCTAAAAAGAAATTCAAGAATTAAAATTCTGCACTGTATTATTACTTAGTTCCTTGACAATCACTTTGTTCAACTCTTTTCTATATTAAAAGTAAAATTTGACTGTGGCTGTCACATTTCCAAAATGACAATAACAACAACAAAAAATCTTAAAAAAGTAACATTATAAGTAGTGCATAGAACTTCCTCATATCAGTTCCCCATTTTGCCCTCAGATCTGATTTTATATATGCTACTTTTTTGTTATTTTGTAGCTCAGCAGCCCCAGTACCTGTTTAGCAGGGATATTTATAAAATCTTCCACAGTAGCTACAATTTTGACACACATATATGTAACATATAACTGAGAAATATTACATTTTTGGAGGCTAGGAATTCCATTCCCTGTGCCACTTGAAAGGAGAACTTCAGCAAATCAATACTATCCAATGACCACACGTCGTCCCCTCCTTCATTGCAAGATTCTGTTGGAAAAGTCCAAAATGATAAGGATGCCCAGTTTTTCCCATTACAGAACATTTGGTCTGCTTTACTTTATTACTTTACCCTGACAAAGGTCTTTTGACGTCTGTGTTGATTGTGCGTCGGTAAAGCTCTCTGAGCCATGACAAGTGTTCCTAAAAGAGAAAGGTGTACATGTTTGACAATAGAAGAGACACCACAACCACAGCACATTTAGGCTATGTTCACAGTCCAAATCCGATTATTTGTGCAAACCCAATTGAAATCCAATCAGATTTAGCTAGTGTGAATGGCCAAAATTCACATGAAGAGTCTGCTTCCGTAACAGAAGACCGGACCTATTACCGACAGATACAACAATGTGGGCATCCTCCTCAGTCCCCCAGACCCGGTCGATCTGCTTCTTGCCATCTCCCAGGACCACTGCCCGATTGAGACTTACATTGGGGAATTCCTCCACCTCGTTTACCAGGTGTCCTGGAACCCTCAAATCCCTCTTTTGGATGGGTCTGGATGATCCACTCTTCAGGCATTTTCCATCTATTCCCACCATGTGTTCCTTGAGGGAATACATCGACAACATCCTGTGGATTGTCCTACACCACAGAAGAAGCAGATTCGGATTCCCTTTCCGTCATGGCCGCCTCGTCCCGCCGAGACCTCCCTTCCAGAGCCTCGACCCAAGATGGCCTCCGCCGTTCCAGAGCCTCGTCCCAGCTGGCCGCCGCACCAGAGCCCTCGTCCATTATGACCGCCACCGCGCCAGAGCCCTCGTGCAAGATGGCCGCCGCCACGCCTGAATGTCCAGTCTCCGTCCTCCTTCAGAGTCCAGTGAGCTGGACAATGACAATCAAACTAAAACCAGCTTCTGATGGTAGCTGGTCCAATTAGTCCCAACAAGCTCAGGGACCTCAGTTTTGATCTGGTAAACCACCTTGCAACAAAAAGTGCCTGACCACCTTCATGTGCTTTTATGTTTTCCCAGCAGGATAGGAAGAAGAATGCTTTAATGATACTTGGAAATGTAATAACATAGCATTGATCACAGTTGCTAAAAAAGAAGTGGTGGTACAAGGCAAGCCTTTCATTATTATATGACTCTGACATGAACATACCTTGCAGAACGGTTATTTTGAACGGTCACATTCTTGTAGAGGTTTGAATCCTCTGGGAAACCTTGAAGACCAAGAAAAGTGTTTGCAAATGTTTCTGCTCGTTGACGCAAGAAGTTGAGGAGGTCACCGTGACAGCAGTACTCCGTGATCATCAGCATCGGCCCTATATCAGATCAAAGTCAGATTCAGACATTAGCCGACACTGATCTTTTTACAACTAGGCTAATACACTACTGATTTTATATATATATATATATATATATATATATATATATATATATATATATATATATATTCATTATATTTTATAACCAGTCTGGTGATTGCACAGATACGGAGCCCCCCTAGTCCCACTTTGGCAAAAAAAAATTATTATAACTATCTTGTGGCCTCAAGATAGTAACTCGTGGCCTCAAGATACTAACTCGTGGCCACGAGAAAGTGAGTTTTTTCAAGGCGAACGTTTCCATGTTAATGTTTCCATGGCGACGCGTCACGCGATTGACCGCAGCCACAATAATACTGTATGGCCCTGATCACACCTGACGCGTTTTTCAGGTTCGAAAACGCGAGGTGCACTGCACTTACCATCACACAGAACGAGCAGTGTGCTGCGTTTTTTTATGTTGCTAGGCAACCACTGAAACAGCTGTCCTGTCAGTCAAGTAAACGTCAAATCTGCCTTTTATTACTTTTATTTACTTTCTGTTAACATTGTGATAGTTACGGTTCGTGGAGTCGTTAAGCTCCTGGTAACCCGCGAGAGCACCACAAGTTTATCCTCCATCATCGCACTCTCCGGGCGTTCAATCAACTGTAGCTTTCATCACTAAAACGGAAGGCCCGCCTCTCCATTCACTCGATTGGACAGTGAAAAAAAACGCGATGACGTCGGGCGCTTTTTCCGCTCGGAGTTGCTTTTTTTTCAACTTCAAAAACGCGAGGCGCAGCAGGCGGTAAAACGCGAGGCGCAGAAGGCGCATAAACAGCGCGCAGAACGCTCGCTGCCATAGGAAACCAATTGAAAACAGGCGCCTCTCACTGCAAAAAACGCGTCAGGTGTGATCGGGGCCTATGACAGCATAGCTGCCAACTCTCACGCATTCACCGTGAGACACACACAATTGACACTTTTCACACGCTCTCACGACACACATCCATTTTCTCACGCACAGAAAAATCGCGAAGCAAAGAGGACACGGAGACCGACAGACTAGACAGGGCAGGTTACTTATGATATTAAAAAAAATCGCAGCTCTCAGATTCTGTCACTTTCATTACGAAATTCAGACAATAAATACCGTTTTGGCGCTTGTAAATGTGACGCGACAGATCCCTAGCGGCACGTGATCCGATCATCTCTAGCTGATAGTAAATAACATTAAAACACAAATGAACACTGTTGAAAGATACAGTACAACTTACTGAAATGTATATTCCTCATACATAATATCGACCAATCAATCAAACAAAGGGGTCAATAAAACAGCTGGAGAACAATTATGTCACATAACATTTACCTCAGGAAAGCCATTTAATGACCATAATAGTATAGGCTATAGCACGTTAGTTGGCTAGAAAAAAAGCTATAGAGAGTATTTTGCTAAATATGTGTACTATATTGCATATTTATTATATAAATATATAAAATATAAAAAAATGTATAGTAAAAAAACGCATTATATTTAATTTGTGTTATTTTTTACCTTAAATAATAGCTGATAGGGCTCTCTGTATGTTTACAGCATTAGGTGAGTTGTTTTTTTCTTGAGAAAAATGAATGCCTATCTTGTGTAGCCTATACCTAATATTTATCCAAATGAGTCAATATTAAATCAAATCACAATAATTGAATTGAAATAATAAAAAAGCGCAGCTTACCAGAAATTGAACCATGTCACTAAACCTAATAAAATTCAGTTTAGTTACTAAAATGTTTTGACAATCACAATACACTTATTGTGATGCAATAATTGTTTTTACACCCCCCCTCCCCCCTCTCCAAAAATCTCACTCCAAGCAAAACTCAAAAGTTGGCAGCTATGTGACAGATGTGTCGCTTTTATTTTGCTTTTGCTTTTTTTATTCAAAATATTCACAAACTTGCTTACCATGTCATCAACTAGCCTATCTGATATTCCGATTCTCACATACGTGTAAGTGAGTGTGTTTAGTCGTTTAAAACCATTTATAAATAATCTTGATCTATAATAACATGATGGGCGCTGCAATGTTGTCCGTCGGATTTACAGCACGTGAATTCAGTTTCTCCCGAAATAAATGCAAGAAAGTGGCCGGTGAACTGAGAAGAATAGAGTAAACTTTATAGTTCCTTGTCTTGCACTATGTTTGTCTAATATGAATAACACATGTCGGCAAATTATCTTTGAATAGATTGTTATTGCTGCTTCCACAGACATCAGTGTGTTTTACAAACTCCAAATGTATTGTTTTACTCGTGCTTATGTGTATTTAAATATCTGAAACCAAAAATAAACATTATGAAGTTGAAAAAACTGCTTAGTTGTGATGACAGCGCTGAACGCGTCCGACTCTGGCTCAGCGCCAGCCAATGCGCGAAAGCACAGTTTGGATCTGGCAGCACTGAACATTCTAAATGTGGCGCCGTACTCTCAGGGGCTAGTTGATGACATGGTAAGCAAGTTTGTGAATATTTTGAATAAAAAAGGAAAAGCGAAATAAAAGCGACACATCTGTCATACAGTATTATTGTGGCTGCGGTGTATCGCGTGACGCGTCGCCATGGAAACATTAAAAGGAACGTTCCTTGAAAAAACTCACTTTCTCGTGGCCACGAGTTACTATCTTGAGGCCACGAGTTACTATCTTGAGGCCACGAGTTACTATCTTGAGGCCACGAGTTACTATCTTGAGGCCACGAGTTACTATCTTGAGGCCACGAGATATAGGCCTACTATCTTGAGGCCACGAGTTACTATCTTGAGGCCACGAGTTAGTATCCTGAGGCCACGAGATACTATCTTGAGGCCACGAGTTACTATCTTGAGGCCACGAGTTACTATCTTGAGGCCACGAGTTAGTATCTTGAGGCCACGAGTTAGTATCCTGAGGCCACGAGTTACTATCTTGAGGCCACGAGTTACTATCTTGAGGCCACGAGTTACTATCTTGAGGCCACGAGTTACTATCTTGAGGCCACGAGATATAGGCCTACTATCTTGAGGCCACGAGTTACTATCTTGAGGCCACGAGTTAGTATCTTGAGGCCATGAGTTCGTATCTTGAGGCCACGAGTTACTATCTTGAGGCCACGAGTTACTATCTTGAGGCCACGAGTTACTACCTTGAGGCCACGAGTTACTATCTTGAGGCCACGAGTTACTATCTTGAGGCCACGAGTTACTATCTTGAGGCCACGAGATATAGGCCTACTATCTTGAGGCCACGAGTTACTATCTTGAGGCCACGAGTTAGTATCCTGAGGCCACGAGTTACTATCCTGAGGCCACGAGTTACTATCTTGAGGCCACGAGTTAGTATCTTGAGGCCACGAGTTAGTATCTTGAGGCCACGAGTTACTATCTTGAGGCCACGAGTTACTATCTTGAGGCCACGAGTTACTATCTTGAGGCCACGAGTTAGTATCCTGAGGCCACGAGTTACTATCTTGAGGCCACGAGTTAGTATCTTGAGGCCACGAGTTAGTATCCTGAGGCCACGAGTTACTATCTTGAGGCCACGAGTTACTATCTTGAGGCCACGAGATATAGGCCTACTATCTTGAGGCCACGAGTTACTATCTTGAGGCCACTAGTTAGTATCCTGAGGCCACGAGATACTATCTTGAGGCCACGAGTTACTATCTTGAGGCCACAAGATAGTTATAATATTTTTTTTTTTGCCAAAGTGGGACTAGGGGGGCTCCGTGCACAGATGACGTTTAATGCTGAAAATTTAAAAAAATGCCTGCAAAATTACAATGTAGAGCATCACAAACCTGTAACGTGTATATTCTGTTCTGTTTTGGTAACATTTTCACTGTGTTTGCTCTGTTCCTGTATGCCTGAGGCTACGTCTACATTAATCCGGATAGATTTGAAAACTGAGTTTTTGTTAAAAAACGCTCTCCGTCCACACTAGCGTTTTCAAGCGTTTTCCAAAATTTTCTCATCCACACTGAAACGTTGGAAAACGCTAAATTCACCTTACAACACATGTGTAAACCCTCATGACAGCTCACTGAGATGATACAGACATAATCAAGTTTTCACGCAATTCTTCTGACAGGATTGTTTTATTTAGCTAAATATGTCACCATTCACTGAATTCGCTCCCAGGTCGCTCTCACTCACCATTATATGTTTGGTCTAAAACGCTAAAACTGCTCTCATGTTTCACCGCAGGACAGCAAATGCGAGTGAGTTTTCTGTCATCTTTGCAGGACTGTGATATGAAGAGTGCAAAGTAACATATCTTAGCAACTGTGTGAAAGTGAATAGCACATAACAAGCACAATACCGACATAAACAAGAATATCTATTGGTACAAAATGTGTCACATGACTAAACTTGCATCATCGTTTTAAAATACCCCCGTTTTCACAGTCCACACTACAACACGAAAACAGCGTTTTACATTTATCCACTTTGGAGAGCGTTTTCAAAAAGCTGTGTAGATAAAAACGCTGTCTCAGTGTGGACGGAAAGCCAAAAAGGAGAGAAAAAGATGCGTTTTCAAAAAAACGTATTAGTGTGGACAAGGGCTGAGTTCCTTCAGTTCATAGTTCCTAATTCCTCGCATCTGCTTTGTTTCTCTTTGATTCCCTATGTATTTAAGCCCTGTGTTTCATTTGGTTCTCGTTAATGTTTATGAAAAGTCTGGATAAATCTCCCAGGTATTATAAGTGATTTTGTATTATTAATTAAAGATTATCTGAATAGATCTCCCTCATCATGCTATTTGACCAGCATATAACATGACAAAACTTCAAAACAACATTGTTTACAAGTCTAATAATGTGAATGGGCAACAAATAATTCAATTAACCAATTTTGAAGGCATGCACTGGTCCAATGCTCTTAACTTACATAATGTAAAATAAAATGTAGGTAATTAATTTTAAATGTATAATGCTATGTGTAAACTATTTCTGTAATGTATTTCAACACACATGTAAAATAAACAGGACGTTTTTAAAATATTTTCCCCCATCTTTTTGGAAAAAAAAAATGCTTAAAATTGCTGATGGGGCTTATACAATTTTTCTTTAATCAAAATAAATATACACAGTTTAAACTGCATGCTTTCTATAGTGTCAGAATTTAATTTAAACAAGAATAAGTTGTAGATTAACAGCATATAAAAAAAAACACTTACTTAGAGGCGTTATATAAAAAAAGTGTTAATAATAACTACTTATATTTGTCTTCGGCCAAAAACACCCGTATTTCTTGTCGGATGCTGATTTATGGGCCTATTTTTAACAAACCCAGCAGACAGCGCCTTTATCAGTTAACTAATTATGGCTGTTAAAAAAGTTAACTGATTAAGTAAGTGTAAATATAAATCAAAAATATTGGTAAATATTGTAGTTCACTTTATTAAATAGTTTATTGTGCGGCTCAAATATCTAAGGGAGCACATGTTTCACTATAAGTCACTTTCAATGAATTTGATGAATTCATGTTTCTTTCTAAATATGAAAAGAAGTGCTTTCTTTGTTATAGTGATAATCTTACAGATTTCATCTGATTTCACTGCTTATTAATGTGAGAATATGCCTTTGACGTACCTTCCTGAGTACATGCCCCCAGCAGATTGACGATGTTTTCATGCGGCCCAATGTAATTTAAGATCTTCAGCTCGGACATGAGTGCTTCTTTCTCTTCGAAGCGGGCACTGGCTGTTTGGGGTGGAGGGACAGAAATAGAGAGATTGAAATTATTCTATCAAGTTCTAAACAAAAATCAATGATCTTGAGTGATTGGGTTTTTGGATTAACCCTTATTCTCTGGCAGTCCAATATATATGTCCAGGGCGAATATTTAGATCCTGATTTTAAAAGGGGCTATATTTAAGAATCTTCATGTACGGTATTAATTGCTTTTTAATTGCCAACAACTTGTAACAAAACTTAAAAAACCAGGCCTTCACCGAATTCCTAGGTTGTCTATGAAAGCATGTGGACTGACTGTTATGTGAAGGACTCATTTTTGCCGGGAAATGCAAATGATGTGACGGTTACACAAGCTTCCTAAAGCCTCTCTTCTGTTCAATTACACATGAAATTAATGTTTGTACGTTCAGGATAATGCCAAAAAAGCCATTCTGTACTGTGATGTCAATGTGTCATGGAAAGAAAATGTCACGGATGCACACGGGAAGCAGGAAAATCCAAGCGCAGTAATTTATTAAGAGGGCAATCCAACATCGTTGTAATCCATGCAGAGGTCAAAAATCCAGAGAAGCAATCCAAACAAGAACAGGTATAAACAGACAAGAAGTGTGGTGACACAAATTAACGACTCCGTACACCTACAGAAACAGGCAGAGAATAAATACACACAGATCTAACAGGACTAACAATGAACAGCTGGGACAATGATTACGGGCAACAGCTGAGTGTAATGAACAGTGATAAGTGACAGACAGAATGCTGGGAATTGTAGTCAATGTGAAGGACACCGTGAAAACGAGACACAAACCAGACACTGTGACATAACCCCCCCTCTACGGAGCGGCTACCAGACGTTCCATGACAACACTAAAACACAACACAAGAGTTCAGGAGGGAGGTGGAATGGTGGAGGATCAGGGGGAGGGAAGGTGGGCCAGGTCCATGGAGGGAAACGGGGACAGGGAGTGACAGTTCATCTGGCGGCCAGGGCGGAGACTTTCCCTCGGGCGGCCAGGGCGGAGACTTTCCCTCGGGCGGCCAGGACGGATCCAGCTGTACAGGCGACCGGGACGGGGTAGGTCCTTCGGGCGGCCAAGGCGGAGACGACTCCTCGGGCGGCCACGGCGGAGACGACCCCTTGGGCGGCCATGGCGGATCCGGCTGTGCAGGCGACCGGGACGGGGCAGGTCCTTCGGGCGGCCAAGGCGGAGACGACCCCTCGGGCGGCCACGGCGGAGACGACCCCTCGGGCGGCCAGGGCGGAGACGACCCCTCGGGCGGCCAGGGCGGAGACTTTCCCTTGGGCGGCCAGGGCGGATCCGGCTGTGCAGGCGACCGGGACGGGGCAGGTCCTTCGGGCGGCCAAGGCGGAGACGACCCCTCGGGCGGCCACGGCGGAGACGACCCCTCGGGCGGCCACGGCGGAGACGACCCCTCGGGCGGCCACGGCGGCGCAGAAACTGGAACAGACACCACCAGCGCAGGAACTGGAACAGACACCACCGGCGCAGGAACTGGAACAGACCCCACCGGCGCAGGAACTGGAACAGACACCACCGGCTCAGGAACAGACACCATCGGCGCAGGCTCAGGAACAGACACCACCGCTCAGGAACAGACACCACCGTCTCAGGTTCAGGAACAGACACCACCGGCGGCTCAGAAACTGGAACAGACACCACCGGCGGCTCAGGAACTGGAACAGACACCACCGGCGGCTCAGGAACTGGAACAGACGCCACCGGCTCAGGAACAGACGCCACCGGCTCAGACACCACCGGTTTAGGAACAGATACCACCGGCTCAGGAACAGACACCACCGGCTCAGGTTCAGGAACAGACACCACCGGCGGCTCAGGAACTAGAACAGATGCCACCGGCTCAGGAACAGACGCCACCGGCTCAGACACCACCGGTTTAGGAACAGATACCACCGGCTCGGGCTCAGGAACAGGCACCACCGGCTCGGGCTCAGGAACAGGCACCACCGGCTCGGGCACTGGAACTGGCACCATCGGCTCGGGCACTGGAACTGGCTCAGGAACAGGCACCACCGACTCGGGCACTGGAACTGGCACCACCGGCTCGGGCACTGGAACTGGCACCACCGGCTCGGGCACTGGAACTGGCACCATCGGCTCGGGCACTGGAACTGGCACCACCGGCTCGGGCACTGGAACTGGCACCACCGGCTCCGGCACTGGAACTGGCACCACCGGCTCCGGCACTGGAACTGGCACCACCGGCTCCGGCTCAGGAACGGACACTGGCTCCGGCTCAGGAACGGACACTGGCTCCGGCTCAGGAACGGACACTGGCTCCGGCTCAGGAACGGACACTGGCTCCGGCTCAGGAACGGACACTGGCATGTCCAGGATCCGAGTCAGACGCTCCAAATAATCCATCATAGCCTTGGCAGCCACACGAATGGGCATCTCTTGATCTGTCTCCGGCTGGGCAGACGGAATGTGAACAGTCTCTGACTGGGCAGACGTGACGTGGACAGTCTCCGGCTGGGCAGACGGAATGTGAACAGTCTCTGACTGGGCAGACGTGACGTGAACAGTCTCCGGCTGGGCAGACGGAATGTGAACAGTCTCTGACTGGGCAGACGTGACGTGAACAGTCTCCGGCTGGGCAGACGGAATGTGAACAGTCTCTGACTGGGCAGACGTGACGTGGACAGTCTCCGGCTGGGCAGACGGAATGTGAACAGTCTCTGACTGGGCAGACGTGACGTGAACAGTCTCCGGCTGGGCAGACGGAATGTGAACAGTCTCTGACTGGGCAGACGTGACGTGGACAGTCTCCGGCTGGGCAGACGGGACGCGGACAGTCTCTGACTGGGCCGACGCAGGTCTCCTCCTTCTTCCCTTCTGACGGATGTGTACCGTCTCTGAACTGGACGAAACCATCGACGAAGTCCCAGTGCTCGATGAGACCCGTGGTGACGCTTCAGCTATCCTGATTTCCTCATGCCTTTGTGCACATCTAGAAAAATACTCTAGTAAAGAGATGCCCTTCTCTCTCTCTGCGGGAGAAAGTTCGCTACGTGGAATCCATATAGTAACTGGGGACGAGATCCTACAAAAAATAATAAAAAATGAAAATTACTGCTGGATTTATGGTGACGGAGTCGTTCTGTCACGGATGCACACGGGAAGCAGGAAAATCCAAGCGCAGTAATTTATTAAGAGGGCAATCCAACATCGTTGTAATCCATGCAGAGGTAAAAAATCCAGAGAAGCAATCCAAACAAGAACAGGTATAAACAGACAAGAAGTGTGGTGACACAAATTAACGACTCCGTACACCTACAGAAACAGGCAGAGAATAAATACACACAGATCTAACAGGACTAACAATGAACAGCTGGGACAATGATTACGGGCAACAGCTGAGTGTAATGAACAGTGATAAGTGACAGACAGAATGCTGGGAATTGTAGTCAATGTGAAGGACACCGTGAAAACGAGACACAAACCAGACACTGTGACAGAAAAGGGATTCATTCAAACTACAGTTTCAAATAGCCAGTTCCCTTTCGAGCGAACTCAACGCATAGTGTTGACACTGAACAGGTGTGCGCCAGTGTCTGAAATCATGCCAATCCTATTAGCCAACGGAGGTCAGGTGATGAAGCGTAGTGCATCATAAAGACCTAAAGGGCATGTGGTTTCACGTTTCATCCGTCTCTTCCCCGTGCGTTTAAATTGTGTCTCTCCTGGAACGCTTTCCTTCGGAGATTCTGACGAGGAGTGGCCTTCTGTGTCAGGCACAGGGCTGATTCTCCACCCCGGCCCGAGATTTGCAAGCTGTACCAGATTTCTACTCAAGGAAACTTTATGCCCTGAGGTAGCATCTCTTGCACTGTGGTGCGCTCCCGACACATTGACCCAGTCCACTGCCAAGTTAGTGCAGTGCTAGAGTTCTTCCAGGAGCGTCTTCCAGCAGGACAATCACCTGCTACTCCTAAGAAAGCTGTAAATGGCCCCCATTCAGCTTTTCACTTCCACATTGATGGAGCTTCTGTGAGGAAGCATCACCTAGTATCTAATTTTTTGTCTGGTAACAGATGTCTGAGGCCTATCTGCAGACAGCGAGTTCCTTCTTGAGATCTTTCTGCACCCCTGGAAGGTTTATTGAGGCTTGGTTTGAGCCCTTGGAGTCAGCTTGGAAATGTGTAGCTGGAATTAACTTAGCTTAATAGAGTGGAAGATTTCCAAGTCCTCTGTCTCAGTTGCGTCCCCCTGCTTCAATTTTGCCCCTAGACTGGTCAAAGTTACATCGGACCCGAGGCCAGGTTACGCTCCAAAGGTGCCTTTCTCGACTGTTCATCTGGTAATTTTTCAAGCCTTCTCCTCTCTGCCATTTGACTTGCTGGAGCAGGAGAAGCTTCACCTCTTAAGTCTAATCAGGGCACTAGGGATTCACGTTGACCACTTTGGATTGTCAATACGATTCAATTCAATTCACATTTATTTGTATAACGCTTTTCACAATACATAGGGTTTAGTCTAACAGAAGATTTAGGTTTCTACATTACAATTTAGAGTAATCTGTTATCAGAGGTGACTGTCAGAGTAATGTCCATAAGTCAAAAAATGCACAGCTCTAAGATAATTCAGTTCATGCAGTTAAGTAATATCAGTATAAAATATACAGTTTGGATGTGGATTCAACTCCAGGATCTCAGGCCCTTCTGGGTTAATCCTTCTTCAGTGGCCATAAGTTTTATTTTGCGGCAGGCTGTACCTTTCCACACACATTTATAAATAAGGCTTACAGTTTGGACATGGATTCGATCTCAGGCTCTGAAGTCTTTCTGGGTCAATCTGTTCAGTGGGCCACAGGGTTTGTGCATATGCAAACATCATTTGGTCAGGCATTTGCTCAGTCTGACGGCGTGGGTATTAACGTTCCCATAGAGTCAACGCCATGACACAGAGTTGAGTTCCCTCGAAAGGGAACGCCTCTGGGCTACTTATGTAACCTGGTTCATTGAGAAGGGAATGAGATGCTGCGGCGCTTTGTAATACTTCACGTATGCCTGCACGGCTTCTCCAGACAATTAAGATCTGGGGAATCCTTGACATAGGTGCCCTTTTCTGGTCTCGATACTACACTTTGTCACCTGACCTCAATCAGCTAATAGGATTGGTGTGATTTCACACATGCTTCAGACACCGGCACGTGCTCAAGCTATTCCCATGGTGTCAACACCATAATGCAGCCTTTCATTCCCTTCTAAGGGAACCAGGTCACATGGGTAACCCAGAGATTATATATACAGTAGTCTATAGTCTCAAAAATACTTTATAATCAAACTATCATAACAGTAGCCTACACTTTTGACAAATGTAACAGCTTATAATGGGATATTTTACTATAAATTTGATCATTTGAGTCATCAATTTTGTGAGACTCTAGACTTCTATTTCTGCTTCTTTTTACCTTTAAGACTACAACATTAACTCAAGCTAATCTGAGAAGTTACCTTGCAGTGTTTTTTGACTCATCTATCATATTTGATCGACAGATAAAGACGGTGATTCGTAATTGCTTCTTCTGTGTAAGAGCAATAGCCAAATTGAAACCAATTCTCTCAGCTAGCGACCTGGAAAAAGTTGTCCACTCTTATATTTTCCTGTCTAGATTATTGTAGTGCACTTTATGTTGGGACCTGTTAAACACACATTGTCCCCTTGCTGCTGCAAGGTTATTAATGAATGCTGGGGAAACGGATCATGTTATTCCCTTTTTATATTTTTTAGGTTGGATACCAATACATTTTAGGATACAGCCTAAGATTCTGATATAAGTTTTTAAAGGACTTCACTGAATGGCGCCAGAATACTTATTAAGCTTATTAAGCCCTACATTTCAGGCGTAAGACTAAGATCATCAAACAAATTTCTTCTAATAATTCCTTGTGCACGTCTCAAATTGAAGGATGATTGTGCTTTCTCTGTCGCTGGTCCAAGATTGGGAATAATCTGTCACTGGATGTTAGATCTTCCTTGACTCTTAATGTTTTTAAGGACCGCTTAAAGTCGTATCTGTACTCTTTGGCATTTTAGTACATTAGTACATGGGTGTTTTCATGTTTTGTCTTATTGGTGTGTTGCTTTTTATTGGAATGTACAGCACTTTGGAACTACGGTGGTAGCCAGGTGCTATATAAATAAACGAACGAACATAATCCGTAACCCAACTTTCGCTACCTAAAGTGAACAGATTCTATATCTAAGATATTTATATATTCACTCAATATATATTAATTCAGCAATTTTCATTAAAAAAAATATACTCAGATCTGTCATAAAATGCATTGAACTTACGCTTGAGCATTTTCACTGCCACTCGTGTAACGGTTTCGTCCTTGACAAGCCCAAAAGCGGTTGCTTGCACCACCTTCCCAAAAGCTCCTGCTCCTAGAACTTGTCCTGAAGTAAAAGCAATGGTTTATTTTTTGCAGTGGTTATTTCTTATCTGTAATAACAACTAAATTATGATCATGTAAAACAGTGAGAGCATGGTGGCAGTACCAAGTTTCAGCTTATTTCGAGGAAACTCCAGTTTTTTGTTGTATGGAAGTTGGGTGGGGTCGATGAACGTGTAATTGTTCCCATCATTCACCTCAATGATTTTCCATTGGATTTCATATTTATGTGCCTTAAAAAAAGTGGTGTTAAAAATCGACACTGTAAAAATTATACGATCAATAGGTTATGACAACATATGTTTTTATATTGCTTTAACTTTTTTACAAGTTATACAAGATTCAACTTGTTTTTTAAGTCAGTTTAAGTTGAATTTAAGTTGAAAGGACTTAAACATCCAAGTTGATTGTATTTAGAAATGTAAGGCAGCAGCATTTTTTTTACAGTGAATGTATTGTGTCATTTGTGAGTACAACGGACGTTAACAAAATACCTTTCTGTGCTTGTAGAAAAGGATCAACATCCATAAGATCATCACAGTGAAGGCTCCAGAGAGAACAACAGTGATCAACACTGAAGTTGACCACACTGATGTATTGCCAGGAACATCTATAGACATTAGAGATGACATACTCTAATAACAACTCCATTTAAAAATGCAAAAAATGGTGCTCAATTGCAATGGTGCTTACATGAAATTTTAAAGGTGAAGCTATCACGATCTTTTCCAGCAATGTTTGTAGCCACACACTCAAAGGTTAAATTAGTATTTGCGTTAGTCACTGGTAACACACTCTTCACCTGCACTGGGCCATACCCTCTGGCGTTCCCCAAAGTGGACTGGCTGGCTATTAGTTCCACAGCTGATGTATGGTTGTATTTACACCTGTCACTCAATAATATTAAAATCAGAAAATTAGTGCATCCTCACACATTTCTTGTAAAACATACTATCTTGTAAAACATATATATCTGATATCCAAAAATAGGACATACATAGCACTGGCATCTTCACACTGGAACCACTGAATCCTGGGTATGGGATAACCAGTCGCCACACAAGTGGCAATTCCATTTTCCCACTTAATTACAGCATTAGGTTTCTCTGTATGTTTGGAAAGACAATAAAAAGATGAAACTATGGTTTCATTCATTTATGTAATCTTTTGTTTTTTTATTAAGACTTACGGTAAACATGAACTGTAAAAACAATTGAGGCATTGACACTTGCACTTCCGGCAGTGAAGATGTAGTGACCATATTCTTGTACTCCAACTTTTCTCAGCAGGATTGTGGACAAATTGCTGTTGCTGTCGAATATAAACACACAAGGTCAGTGTCACCTAACAAAACAGAGCTTGTTCTTGTTAAACAGTTTGATGTTTCTGGGTCTTGTTTCCCGGAAGCGATATAAGTAGATAACAGAATTGTCTTATGATTAATCTTAGTTTTGCCATTGTAACTTAAGTAGTACTTGAAAATGGTTGTAGACTCTAGGGTAACCTTAGACTACTAATAGCATCATAAGGACAGAGACTTATGCAGTCACCTGCATTTCAATTCTAAAATAATTTATATTTTCAAAAATAATAAAGGCATAAAATGAATGAATTAATAAATAAGTAAATTAGTAAACTCAAGGAAAATCATAATAACACATGTGAACAATATTGGGAAACAAGGACAAGTATAGTTATTTCCATTTTCATCTACACAGCACTCTACTGTTCATTTAGCTGATCCGTGAACCTTAAAGTGTTAGTTAATTCTGTCAGTAATTACTCACCCTCATGTCGTTCCAAACCCGTAAGACTTTCGTTCAGAACACAAATGAAGATCGTTTTGATGAAATCTCCATTATCAGCTACGCAACTACCAGTTTGACGTTTCAAAAAGTTCATAAAGAAATTGTAAAACTAATCCATATGTATCGATTGGTTTAATCCAAATTTTTTGAAGAGACACGATTGCGTTATGTTATGAACAGACTGAATTTAGGCTTTTATTCACATTTAAACATTCATCAGCTCACACATCAATTGTGGTGAACGGAAGATCAAGTATGTTCGCTTGGCGTGTGAGAACCAGTTCATTCTTGTGTTACGCATCACGTTTGAGCTTCTGCAAGAAGCTTTATGAGGTTCATCAGTTCGATCTAGCGTGTCAAGCTGGTTTGGTTGAGTTTATGTTTATGTTCGCTGAAAAATGTGAATATGTGAATAAAAGTCTAAATTAAATTTGTTCATCAAGTAAAGCGATCAAGTCTCTTTAGAAATTTTTTACTACATCGCTCAATTTATATGGATTAGTTTTTTACGATCTCTTTATGGACTTTGACTTAAGAGTCAAACTGTTAGTTACTGGACTGTCAGTGGAGGAACAGAAAGCTCTAAGATTTCATCAAAAAGATCTTCATTTGTGTTCCGTAGATGAACGAAAGTGTTACAGGTTTGGAACGACATGAGGGTGAGTAATTAATGACAGAATTAATTCGTTTTTGGGTGAACGAACCCTTTAAAAGGCCCATTATCTAAAACTGATCTGGTCTCAGATCACCTTATAATTCTAAGCACAAAAACAAATAACCTAAAAGTCTGTTCAACCTTTTATGTATCCTGAGAAATGTTTCTTCGTGGGTGTGATTCAATTCAGGAGTTTTCCAACGTGTCCATTTAACTTCTGGATATGCTTCAATTTGCACACTAAGTTTAACAACATCCCCTTGCATCACCTCAATATCCGTTCTATTCACCTTGAGTTCAGAGGACAGGATGGGAGTAAGTTTAATGTAAGGTTTATCTGAAAGAAAACAGCAAGACCACGACTTAAACACAATTTCACAGACAAACTTTTGAGTATCACTCTCTGGTATAAAGAAACCCACCTACAACTGTAAGAACTGCTGTAACACTGTTTTTTCCAGCTTTATTCTGCCCGGTGCAGGTTAAATTCCCTGCGTCAGACATGTTGACTTGATGAATAGTCAAAAGGGAAGTGAAGCAAATGTCACACCTTTTGTCTTTCTTTGTTTCATGATTCAGTACCTAAGTTGAACAAATATTGATAAATTTTTTTGCAGTAAGCAATCAAAACAATCTTACAACAATCAGGAACTGAAATGATTTTAGAGGAACTGAATAGCCTGGCTTTGAATTGAAATCAGGTCCCACTTTATAAAAAGTGTCTTTACTGTAAACAAACATTTAGATTCTTCATTTGATACAATACACTTATTGTGTGTGTGTAGATGTTTTTACATTGTACTTAAGTTTAAAAAATGCCAGTAAAGCCTTATTTTAGTGTCCTTGTTATGTTACATATATTTACCATAGCATTAATTTATGTATAATTACATGCAACTAACCCTCAACCAAACCCTAACCCTACAGTAATTACATGTTGTGCATTAATATTACTCAGTACTTAAATATATAATTACACTGTAACAATGACACCTTAAAATAAAGAGGGTTACACTATATTTTAGGTGTCATTGTTACAGTGTAATTATATATTTAAGTACTGAGTAATATTAAGCAACTACATGTACTTACTATAGGGTTAGGGTAGGATTATGATTTGGTTGAGGGTTAGTTGCATGTAATTATGCATAATTTACTGTTATTACTATGGTACGTACATGTAACATATGTAACAAGGACACCGTAAAATCATTCATTTCTTTAATTACATCTATAATTACACTGTTGACCTTCCCTTACCCTTAACCCACCCTTAAACCCAACCATACCATGAAACCTGTCTCAGTACAATACAACTATTGTCAATACAACATGAAAACAATAAGTACATTGTACCCAACAATTATTATTTTTCTTTTGAAAATGTATACCTAGTATAAATTGTGACCGAAAACATCCATATTTGTTACTTGTCCCTGTTAGGGCTGTAGATTGCATCAACCATTCGTTTCAGCAATTTTCTTTTGGATGTGTGGTAAAAATATAAAGTATAGAAATCTTTTGGTAATATTTTGTAATTCTTCTGGATCTTGTGATTATGTCTTGGTCTAGATCTGGGCCTCGAGGGGTCTGGAACTTGAAGAGTTTGGTCTCGACTCCAACGGTTAGAAAAAATCATAATAGTGTAAATTATAGATTGCTTTATAATTTTTTTTTTTAGTTTGGGTGTGATTTGCATCATAAAAGATCTGAGCAAGATTTGTCCCCTGGCAGTAGAATAGATGGAGAAGATATGACTGACACAGTCAACATATGACTGACATATTATGGCTCTGAACACGTTTTAACATATTTTTTGCAAATGTTTTCTCACTTTTCTCACACACACAAAAAAAACGCTTGTTTAAATAATAAACGGATATGCAATATGTGACAGCTGCTCCATAACAGATGCAATTATTATGTTTATTGCGTGATTAATCTGAAAATAGAACAAGAGAACTGAAATATGATGGCATCCAAAGAGGACAATAAGGAGGTAAATAAAGTCGTAAATTATGTTTTTGAGCAAACAAAATACTCACATCGCTTCATAAAATTGAGGTTAATACACTGGAGTCGCATGGATTACTTTAATGATGTCTTTACTACCTTTCTGGGCCTTAAAAATAGTGTTAGTTGCGTATCCTGTCAATGGAGGGACAGAAATCTCACATTTTATTTGTATTACGAAGATGAACAAAGGTTTTACGGTTTTGAAAGGACATGAAGGTGAGTAATTAATGACAGAAGTTTAATTTGGGGGTGAATTAACCCTTTAAGTAAAGTGTTACCTGGAATTCCTCTACTCTTGATATGCATTTCTGCATTAATAAAGGGTGGGTGTAGCTCAGCGGTGCTTTGGGACATTTGATTATTAATAAACATATGGAAGTTTGTAATATCTTTACTAGAATTTTAAAACAGACAGCAGTCTTTGTCTGTGATCACAAGCCGAGAGTCTAGACCAAGACACTGTGTAATGAAATTAAGACCAAGGCCATGATTTCATGAGGTTTCAAGACCAAAAATCAAAAACCAGGATTGTCTGATTGATTCAGTTTCTTACCAATAATCTTTTTTTTTTTCTGTTTGTGATGAGATTGAATTCTGGGAACACTTCACCTTTTCTGATGAGCTCCAGGTGATGTTGAACGAATGATCTTGGTTTTTGAGGTAACAAGGGATTTGCAGCGTTTCACCAACGATTCGCACGTACTGATCGTCTGGAAGTGACAGCGGCGGCGGCTCTTGTGCTTCTGCAGAAAACACATGGGTAGCGCAGGATTGCGCAGATTGCTACAATAACATACGACTCTTGCCATATCTTTCGTCAATGAAATTTGACAAAACAGCATAAAAGACTCACACAACTCACTTTCTAGGACAGTGATTTTGAAGATATCAGACTTCATTTGGACTCCATTAATCTTCACAGTACACACATAATCTCCGTCGTAGCTAGGCTGAAGGTTTTGAATCAGTATGCCACGTTTGGGATCCGCAGTATAATTCATCTGGGACGGGACGTCTGATCCGTTCCTCATCTTGAGGGAGAGCTCAGTACTCGCTGGGTCCGTCACCAAGCAGTCCAGCCAGTGGTCTGAGCCTTCTTTCTCAACTATCAGTGGGTTTTGAGGGGTAGTAAAGGCTTTGACAGAATCTATTGCAGTAAAAAAATACACACATTTCAGCCCATTACAATCTCTGATTATTATCATAACCTTGTTTTTTTGTTCATTCCCACAATCTTGTGTATTTATTAATTGCAGATGCTTTAATGCACGTTTTGATTCATTAAATACCAAACAAGTTAAAATAGCATTTCTGATTAAAGTCGATTTTGGGTAACACTTTATTGTACAGTGACCTTGTTACACGTTACATGTAGTAATAACTATAAATTATGTATAATTACATGTAACGAACCCTAAAACAAACCCCAATCCTAAGATCCTAACTCTAACTCCATAGTAATTAGGCTACATGCAGTTAATTATTATTACTCAGTACTTAAATGCATAATTACACTAACAAAGACACCTTAAATGCATACTGCATAATTACATGCAACTAACCCTCAATCAAATCCTAATCCTACCCTAACCCTAGAGTAAGTACATGTAGTTACGTAATATTACTTATTACATAAATGTATAGTTACAGTGTAACAATGACTCCTTAAAATAGTATTTTAAGGTGTCACTATTACAGTGTAATTATATATTTAAGTACTGAGTAATATTAATTAACTACATGTACTTACTATAGGGTTAGGGTAGGATTAGGATTTGGTTGAGGGTTAGTTGCATGTAATTATGCATAATTTACTGTTATTACTATGGTAAGTACATGTAAAATATGTAACAAGGACACTGTAAAATAATAGTTTAGTCCAATTTTGTTCTTAAAGTCACAGTTACTAGCCTAGAAATCTAGACGCACCCTAGCGGCAGAAAATTGTAATTTGCAGCCAGGGTCGTCTAGCAACTCTCCGTTTGCTTTCAAGAAAAAACAAACTCTAGTCAGGCCAATCACATCGTGTATAGAGTCGGAGGGCGGGCTTAACATAATGACGACAGAGTTGTGACGGTTCCTGCTACTTGAAAACAAAGAAGAGCTGCTGGCGAACAGCGGTCTTTCCAATCGGCTTTGGTCGTGACTCTGGAGGACTTGGAGTTAAGCTTTTCTTTGAGAAAAGAACAAAGAACGGCACTGAAGTCATTCTTAAAAAAGGAAGATGTGTTTTTTGTGTAGCGCTGTCCTATTGCGTGCAGAGGGAATCTGAAAGACAGCCGTTGATCCCGCCCCTCGGATTGAGCTGTGCCAATGATGAGTTCCCAGACCCAACATCTTGATGTGTGTCAGGCTAAGTTCCTGGAGCTTAGTGTGTGAATACTGTTAATAAATGTGGTTATCGCCCTGCTCTTTGGAATGCATGATTCTGATTGGTCAGTAGCAGCATATACTGAGTTAAAATCATTTTGACTCTAAACTGCAAAACTGACTGTTTGTCTCAGGCAAACAATTGGTTAAATTATGGTGACACTTTATTTTACAGTGTCCTTGTTACATGTGCTTACCATATAATAACAGTAAATTATGCATAATTACATGCAACTTACCTTAAACCAATCCCTATAGTAAGTGTTATCACAACATTTATTCTTTTGTCAAATCAACTTAGATAATTTATGTGGTTCAGATAACATAATATTTTGAGTTACTGTTGATTAAACCAATCTCTTCATTGTCCTCAGTTTTTAACATTTAAATTAACTTAAAATTTGAAGGCAACCAGCAGGTTACTTACTTTAAGTTAAACCAACAATAGATTTTTTACAGTGTAGTTAAAATAATATTACTCAGTGCTTAAATTTATAATTACACTGTAACAATGACACTTTAAAATAAAATGCAACCCACTTAAAATAAAATGCAACCCAAATTTGAATGTGATGTAGTTACATTGTACTTCCTCAAATAAATACTGAGTGATATTAATTAATTATGTAAATACTATAGAGTTAAGGTAGGATTTGGTTTACTGTTAGTTACTTGTAATTATGCATAATTTGCTGTTATTACCATAGTAAGTACATGTCATACCGTGTAACTACGCCACATTAAAATAAAGTTTTACCAAACAGTTATTTCATGTTTCTTGTATCACTCTGTGCTGTCTTTCTGCTTAATCCATCTTGAATAAAATATTGATCTTAAATTTTAACCCTTTCACGCATAGTGGTCACTACAGTGGACAGCTATTAAAAAAGCATTTTCTTGAATTTGCACGTGTTTTTATGGCAAAGTTGCACATCAGCCTCTTCATTGGACCCTGGTGCATCATCTTATAAATTGCAACCAAGTGGCAAGTGTTTCGATTTTTTCCCCCTCCAAACCAAGATGGCCAAGGGTCAGTCAGACATGCCAAGTTGCTCCGGAATATCCACCCATTCCTTCTATCCTAGGAGACTCTTGTAGGTAAAAAAATATTGCAGCATCAAACAATATCTAATGAGTCATATCACAGTAAAATTTTCCAAGTTTTGATTTTAGATTGAGAGAAAACTGATTAATCACATGTCCACTGTAGTCATGCATCAACTGCTATATTTCAGCTACAATTCATAATTATAATGTGAATATTGTTTTTGAAACTTAAAATTTAAAAACTTTATCTGCAGGGATTTTTTTTACTGTAAATAAATGTATTTGTATTATTAGAATGTTATTTTCATAGACATCGAAAAAAGTCATGTGATTACATAACGTATGACACTTGTAATGCATTACTTTACTTGTTAGATCAAAAAGTAATCTGATTACGTAATGCATGTTACTTGTAATGTGTTTCTTTATTCATAACATCAAAAAGTAATCTGATTATGTAATGTGCGTTATTGTAATGCATTTCTTTAATCATAACATCAAAAAGTAATCTGATTACGTAATGCATGTTACTTGTAACACATTACTTTTCTTGTAACATCAAAAAAGTAATCTGAATGTGTTATGCATGTTACTTGTAATGCGTTACCCCCAACACTGATCATTTCAGATGAGATTGAAAAAACGTATCGCTGGTTTTCTCAGAGGCTATGATAGAAATGTGCATGTCCATCTTGAACATAATCAGAATGATCAGCTAATAAGGGTAAATCTCCATACTCTGGTGCACTGGAGGGAGCATTTGAGTGGTTTCCACAGTTGTACCTTGACAGACTGTAGAAAATTCTGATGGAATCACTTCCTCATGTTCTGATATCAAAGATACGCGAAGTGCAACTTGTAAGAAGTTGTATGAAGCCTTTGCAATATTTCGCATTTATATTTTTTGTGTATATTTTATAGTTTTCACATGATTTGATATAATTGTATTGATTAGTTTGTTAAATTCACATACTTTATCTGTTTGATTATTGTCTTAATACAGTATATCTTCAGTTTAAACCATAAACGCATCATGTCCACTCAAGTGGACATCTGAAGATCTCTTTGAAAAATTTGTAAAAAAATTAAAATAAAAATCAATTCTTGTTTTTCATGCCCTAAGAGCAATAAAAACACATAGGAAAAAAATCATGACTGAGGTTATCATAATTCATGCATGAAAGGGTTAAATATTATTATATATATTTAAAATAAATGTTTAGTCCCTGTATAATAAGTGTATCATCAGTGTAAACTGTTAATATCAAAAATGAAACCCCTTCAGAGAGATGCAACATTTACTTTGCAATGATTACTATACACTGTAACATATATTAGATAATCACTCTAATTTTTACAGTGCACATACCTTTCACATATATGTGTATCTCTGAGTACAGGTGTGTTTGATTCTTGTAACCGCAGCGGTATGTTCCCGTGTGCTCTGCGGTGGGGTTTCGGAGCGAGAGGGCCGTTCGTGAGACGTGTTTCTGGAGTCTGGCGGGTCTCGTCCTCCATGTGATCTCCTCCTGTCCCTCACAGATCAGAGTCAAGGGTTCGCTCGCTGACCAGACCATCTCAGACTGATTCAGAGGAGAGGAGTTCAGCTTTATCACTGGAGCGGAGAACTCTGCTCAGGCACACACAAGAGGTCAAGGTCAAGGTCAAGGTCACGTGTGTTTATATACACTCTAAGAGCAACACTGATTAAAGTGATGCACAACAGGCAAAATGGCACATCACTCTACAAATTCATTAACAAATGTAAAATTACTCATTTAAATATAATAATTTAAAATAAAAAACATAACACAAAACATCACCAGACAAATATAAAACATAAAAGGTGCTACGAAGTTACGCATAAGCCTTAAAAAATGTATTTATATTTTAAGAGATGATTTAAATGTAGATAGAGATGATCTAATGAAAAGAGGTAATGTGTGTTTTAATTGATATTTCGGAATTGATAACAAACATTCTCAAGAGAATACAGTTATTCTTCGTCACAAGTTTCAAGACTTTATTGTGAGTATGAAGCACAGAAATTATTCTCCAAAATGTTTCTTTGGGACCCGGCACAAAGTTTTAAAGACATTTTGTAGAATTGTGATTTCATGCATTCATTGGTTTCATGATCGGGTAAAATACTGTGTTTGTGTGATGTGTGTGTGATGTTTGTGTGATGTGTGTGTGATGTTTGTGTGATGTTTGTGTGATGTGTGTGTGATGTGTGTGTGATGTGTGTGTGATGTGCCATGAACTGATTTTGAACACAGTGCTGTTAGACTGCAGTCTTTCAGGGTTTATTGTAGACCTATTTTAACATCAACACGTCAAGCTCGTGATTTTCTTATTCATCCATTCAGTTTTTCATTGCTCGTGTCAGTAACGTTAAGCAGTCCTGAAAGCTGGATATATTTACATACCATGAAAATAAATAAGAAAGCAAAATCTACCTTGACTGACACAAGTCTCGCCCTCTTTATATAATTACGTAACTTCTGTTCTGTCACTGGCCATATGTGACACAGGGGATCTTTGTCATTTAGCATGTTTTTATTTGCAGGTTTTTAATCTATGCAGTGTCGCTTTTGAAAGGTTTCTTCACCACATTAAGACATAATGTGCAGAAGACTTCTTAAATGTATTCAGTGTTTTTCCTTCTTTAAAACAAGGCGTTTTCCCCAAATATCCTGTGCTGGACTTGATTTGTTAATAAAGTGATGTGATCAAATGTCAACCCTGTTGTCTGTGTTCTGTATTTTGCTTAATGTATTTATGTTTTTCATGCATTTTTTTTTCTTTTGGGACAGTGAAAAATAAAATTGCAACAACAATTTACAATATTTAATTGGGCCAACAAATTGTTCCATTGGCTCAGCATATGATTTCTGATTGAGTTAATGTTAAGACACTTTTTGAGTTGGAGAGGTCTGAATTATTATTATCAAAAAAAATTTTACAGTGAGCTGAGAGTCAGATCCGAACATTCTCTGCGAAGAATATGGGATGAAAAAGATCTGTATGTAAGTAGGAGCAATCCCATTTCAAATCAACTCTATATTGAACAGATGAGCAATGATGCTAACACAGAAAAAGAGCAGAGAACCCCAAGAAAAGTGAAAAAATTATGTATAGAAATATGTTAAATGCTGTGCATTGGTAAAACAGTGAGATTGATTTATTCAATGATTCCTGATGCCAAACAAAGTTATCATCAATAGCTTGTTTATTGTCATTTCATCATGCCATGTAACACATGCAACAGGTTACAGGTAAAGTTAGATCAACCATAAAACACACACAAAACAAAATCATTCCAGAAACTGTCAACTGTGACGTTATGATAGAGTAACACAAAAACACAAGATTATATTCACAGTAGTCCACATTTGAAGTGGATCAAAAAAGTTCATCAAAGTTGTCGGGTATTGTTCAAAATTCATGTGTAACTTTGATGAAAGGTTTTGATCCACTTCAAATGTTGACTACTGTATACCAACAAAATGATATGCACTTCATTTCATTTACTGATTAGGATGTCAGGTCGTTTTAGCTAGATTATCGTGACGCTTTAGCGTGCCTTTCTGTTAGTACAAGTATAATATGTCATCAAAATGCGGTTTCTCCCGCGTGTTTACTGGCTCTGTCTCTTGAGTGCCTCCTGCATCATGGTGGCGATGCGGGACGTTTGCACGAGAAGAGCCTGGTGGTTCTCCACGAGGAGGCTCTGGAGACGGGCCATGCTCTGCAGGTGAGTGATCTCCTGCTCGCCCCGGTCGCTCGCGAGCCGCAGGACCTTCAGCACCTCCACCTGAACGCTGGCCGCCTCCTTGTTCTCCTGCACCAGCTGATTCAGGCCCTTCACCATCTCCCCCAGCCAGCCCCTGCTCTCCTGCTCCTCCTGAATGAGCTGAGCGAGAGAACGCTTCAGCTCGTCCAGGCCACAGCACGCCGGGGACGCCGGGGGCGCCGGGGACGGGGCCGAGCGCTCATCCACATCGCTCACTGTCATATCATACGGGCTGATTAGCTCTTCATTCGCTAAAGGGAGCACACATACAGTAAGCTGCAAAATTTCCCCACAAACAAGTTATAGAATTATAAGTCACACTCTAAAAATGCCCAACTTTGGGTCAAATATGGACAAACCCAACTGTTGGGTTACATTTTTTAATTACATTTTTAACCCAATGTTTGGGTTTGTCTATATTTGACCCAAAGTTGGGTTAAAACAACCCAGCATTTTTTTTTAAACTGACCCACTGCCCTGAAACCATTATCAAAAACACCTGAGCAAGATCATCAAGGACTTCAGAGTTACTGAACTCTAAAAAATGCAGGGTTGTTTCAACCCAAATTTGAGTCGAATATGAACAAACCCTGCCGTTGGGCTGATTAGCTCTTCATTTGCTAAAGGGAGCACACATATTGTAAGCTGCAAAATTTCCCCACAAACATGTACTGTAAAAGGTTATTGTTGGTTTAACTTAAAAAAGTAAGTAGCCTGCTGGTTGCCTTAAAATTTTAAGCTCATTGAAGTTAAAAAATTTAAGTAATGCAATGAAGAAGTTTGGTTTAATCAACAGAAACTCTAAATATTATGTTGTCTGAACCACATACTGTAAATTATAGTTGATTTAACAAAACAAAAAATGTTTTGACAACAAATCATGAACATGTTGTTTTGCAGTATGTCCTATATGTAGGTTTCCTCACCACTGCCCTAAAAACCCCTAATCACAAACACCTGAGCGAGGACTTCAGAGTCACTACACTGCAAACAAACAGTTTCATGATTTGTTGTCCAAAAATGTTTTGTTTTGTCAAATCAACTTGGATAATTTATGTGGTTCAGATAATACAGTATACGGTAACACTTTACAATAAGGTTCATTAGTTAACATTAGTTAATGTATTAACTAACATGAACTAACCATGAGCAATACATTAGTTACTGTATTTGTTAGTTAATAAAATACAGCTGTTCATTGTTTGTTCATGTTAGTTCACAGTGCATTGACTTTATCAGGATTTTAATAATGCATTAGTAAATGTTGAAATTAACATTAACAAAGATTAAAAATGCTGTAGAAGTATTGTTCATTCTTAGTTATGTAGTTATCAATGTTTATGTAGTTTATATAATATTAATGTAGTTAACTAATGAACCTTATTGTAAAGTGTTACCCATAATATTTCTGTTGATTAATCCAATCTCCTTCATTGTATTACTCCTTCATTGTAATTGCAATAAACGTAAAAAAATTACGGCAACCAGGTTACTTACTTCTTTTAAGTTAACACAACAATAACTTTTTACAGTGTATAATTATTACATTAAATTACAGATACGGTAGGTGAGTTTGATCTGGCTTTAGCTCAACTCTGCCGGGCCGGATTTGAGGAACCCTGCATGTACAGTCAAGACACCAGATATAATTTTTGATATTTTTTTATTGTGTGCAGGACACTATAGATCATTTATGTAAGTGAGGATTGCAAAATAAAGTAAACTGTGACATATTATACCCAAATATTCTTCATACAGTGACTACCAGTAATATTTATAAAAATGTGGGAGCAAATATGATTCGGACACTTTGAGCTGATCATGTTTTGCTGAAGTGTGTTTTCTTTAATTGCTAATGCTCTTTTTACACACAGACTGAACACAATGAAGCATTGCTTGGTGATTGGTTGAGCTAAACTGGTATTATCTAATTGTGTAGTTAAATTGAACAGCTGACAGATATTCAACATAATTCATGTGTGAGACAGTCTAACAGAAGGACGGACAAAACCAGTCAAATATCAACTGAGTTCTGCTCATGTTTTATTACCATTCTCTAAACTATAGCGAATAAACTGATAATGTGAGAGATGTTGAAGGAGTCTGAGTAAATGTTGGTTTGACTGTATAAATGAAGTTTATGAAATGATGTTATATGTTTGGTGGTTTGACGGTACACTTCATCTCAGACTAAACTCTACTCAGTTTAATGATCTCGTTTTAAAAGAAAGACTTCATGGATTGCTTTAAACTTTCACACTGCAGGAGCATTTAAATAATCCAGTGAAGGCAAAAAGATGGTTAAAAATGCAAAACATTTTCCAGGAAAATATGTAAACCTCCTAAAAAATGCATTTTTTTTTTTTTTTTTGGAAATGTTTTTAGTTTTTTTCTGCATAAAGCAGTTTTATTCTCAAAACAAGACAAAATAATGGCAACGGGGTGAGAAAAATCAACGCAAAGTTCATAATCTTTCATCAAAATGACATTTCTTCTCTTCCCCGATGATGTGTTTACAACCTGTCACTAGTTATGTTTCCATCCACATGTGTTTATGCACACTTGGGGATATCACATTTAAAAAACGCTGGATGGAAACGGCAAGATGTGCATCAATACAAAAAATATGCATACATTTTATTTTCATCCAATTAGAAACCATGCGCATAAACTACGATGGAAACACATTTACTAAATAAATCCCTCGATGCTCAACATAAAACACACGTGACTTTGCCTCAGCGGAGGCTGTGATTGGATAACTGGAGTAGCCAGCGGACCAATGGCGTCGCAGCATCTCTAATGTTGGTTTGGTGTTTCTGAAAGTGTGTGATCAGAATGATTTGGTGTAATTCCCTCCAGAAGCGTCTCACACACGAGTGTGTTCCCGAACACCAGCATCCGAACGCTAGAGAACACCACAGCGTTTACTGAGTTTCTTCTGACGCTCTGAGACACTCGTTTATGATGGAGGAAAAAGAGCCACAATGGCGGATTTTGGCCGATTGCGGATATTTCGCCTCAATTTCTGATTTGACGATTTTGTTCTCTTGAACACACGAGGTGGAAACCCAGACAGAAACATAGCGTCGGTCCAGACCCGGACAGTGTTGAATCCACATGTGCCGGATGTGGGCCGGATCTGGGCCACACTATGTTGTCTGGGAACGCTGCTTTATTCACAAATGTTTGATGCGATATTCCAATTCTGTGCATAATTTAATTTGCAACTTTGAAAGGAAACACATGAGAAAACCACAAACACCTGATCAATTCCCGATGGACAAAATCAGGTCGCGTCCTACATTTGTTCTTGTTCCTAAAACCGTTTCAATTGGATATGCGTCACAATGAGGGAAAAAGCAACTTCCGTTTCATGCCGACTGTAAATCACCATACTGGAAAACAAAGTCTTATAATCTTTCACAATTTTGCTTCTCAAGAATATTTGTCTTGTTTTAAGGTGTTTAGATATTTTAACTGGAAAACAAGATAAAAATAAATAAATAAATAAAAAAGATTAAAAGGTTTTTGCTCCACAAAAAGAAGACCTTCCTATAGAACAACATGAGGGCGATTAAATGATGACAGGATTTTCATATTTTGGAGACTTATATTTCTTTCAGCAACTAAGATGTACAGTAAGCGTTCCTTTACACATGCAAACACAGTTCAACATCAAGTCTTGATTGTCATTCTGCATCAACGGCATTACCCAGTGCTGGTGAACTGAGGTGGACATCACCAAAAGCGAAACGTCAGAATGAGGTTTGTGCAAAATTTAAGGCGTGAAATGCAAAGTAGCGGAAATTGCGAGACACGACTTTGGATCGCAGTTTTTGCAACAACACAGGGTCTTGTCACATTTTTGAAGAAGGGGCCCGAGCATTATTTTTAACTTCGGAAAGGGGAAACGAGAGCGAGGCCTGAGATGTCAGTGCGCGAGCGGGGAAATGTCTGAAGCGCAGTAGAAGAGCCCCTCTGATTGGGTCCCTCAGGAAACACATTGCACCGGTGGCCCGTTGCACAGCCACATCCCAGGGGTCTGTTTCCCATTCCCACTTTCACTTCTGCTTTGAGTCGGACAGGACACACCAAAGCTAGACAGGACTGTTACAAAGCTGGCCATCAAAGCCACAAACATCACACACCTGTCTTAAAAACACTCTGTTTCCCGTGCGCAGTGTTCACACACACCGCTGACATGATGCACTGCAACATCTAACTAATGCACTGTGGGATTGTTGTTATTGAATGCATATTTTAAGAATTGTTTTGGACAACAGACAGTGTCAAAATTAACACTTTTCCTTCATTAATGAATAACTACACAGGAATAAATGAGTAACGCACTATTAACACTACTGTTAGAAACTCTGATTAACACATTAGCGCTCAGTTGAATGTGGTAGTTCACTATTCGCTAATCAATAACTACTGTTTTCATACCTCACTAAAGACTATAAGAACTACTATACAAGTTCATAATTAATATTAATAATGCCTAATGTATGATATAAGGTAATGGTAACCCATTAGTAATTAATCAAGTGTTACTACATCTTTCTAAAGGAACTAATAAAGTGAAAAGCTTGATAACTCCCTAATATTGACTGAAATCATTGTAAGCTTTTAAGGCTTTTGTAAGGTTTAGGATAGTAATGACTCAAGTGTTACTACATCTTTCTAAAGGAACTACTAATTATTTGGATCAGTATCTAAAGTGAAGATCATGGGAACACACTAGCAATGAGTAAAATGTTACCAAATCCATCAGAAGGAATTACTAATCAAAATCTTACAAAAACCTTAAAAACTCACAATGACTTCAGTTATTAGTTATCATGTTTTTCACTTTAGAATACTAATAAAAAGTATTAGTAGTTCCTTTAGAAGGATTTAGTAACACTTGAGTCATTACTAATGGGTTACCGTTACTTTTATTATGATAAATTATGCATTATTCATGTTAATTATGAACCTGTATATAGTAGTTCTCTGGGAGACATGGCAAAATAGTAGTTATTGATTAATTCATTAATCAGAGTTTCTTGTTAGTTAATCGTAGTTACTAGAATATTAATAGTGTGTTACTCATTTGTTCCTGTGTAGTTATTCATTAATGAAGGAACAGTATTATAAAGTGTTGCAGTATACGGTAATAAAGTACTTACAAATCAGTTGCAAACTATTAGTTTATAGTTGAAATATTGTACTCTGTACATTATTATAGGCTATATACAAATAGTTAGTTCTTCATGCATTGTCACTGTAATTAACAAAATTATTATTGTTTAATTAGCTCATGTGTAAAGAGTTGGATAATTTTTTTATGCTTTGTTAACAACTTATTAAATGTAAATAGTTCTCACTTTAGATTAGATCGCGGGAAATGGAAAAATGTCAGTTTAAAAATCATCATGTCTGTGGAGAGTCTCGTAAACAGGTGAACCACATATGCCAAAATGTGTGTGTGTGTGTGGTGTGTGCGTGTGTGTGTGTGTGTGTGTGTGTGCGTGCGTGCGAGCGTGTGTGTGTGCGTATGTGTGTGTGTGGGGGGGGGGGGGGTGGTGCTTAATGTATTTGTAAACATTCTAAGGAACACTGAATATGAATGCAATTAATGTCTAATAAAGGAAGTTTTAAAGCACTTAATTAATGACATTTTTCCTTTTTCCTAAAATCCAAAGTGAGAATATTTACAGTTGATAAGTTGTTAAAAAAGCATAAAAAACTTTTTCTAACTCTTTAAATATGATTGTCTAATTAAACAATAAAAAATGTTTTAATTACAGTGACAATGCATGAAGAACTCACTATTTGTAGCTATATAGCCTATTAATATATTAACAATGTAGAGACTTTAATATATTAATATGAGTTCACTATAAACTAATAGTAAGTTAATGCTTTGTAAGTACTTTATAACTGTATACTTATTATAAAGTGTTACCAAATGATGTCTTAAATTGCTCTCAGTAGTTACAAATCATAATTCTATCAAAATGTGAAAAAAAAAATCATTATTTGTTTATGGATTACATTTTAAAGAAATAAATGTTTAAACAAAGTGAGATAAAACAAACAAAATTAGTTTAAATTATAGCTTTTAAATAAATGTTTATGTTATAAATTGTATATGTTAAAATTGAATAAAAAAAATTAACACAGGATGCTTGGACTTGTTGGAAGAATCATTTGACCAGTATACAGAAATAGATTTGGTCCGGAGTAAACAAACAAACAAACAAACAAATAAGCATTTTAAAATCAAAGTTAAACATCCTTTATTTCTTTTTGCCTTTCACAACTGGACATTAACAATCTGTTCCCTGCAGGCTAATGCCTTTTGTAAATGAAGCCTTCGTCAGCATGTGTCAGGCTGATGCCATCGCTAAGATTTGATTTCTTGCAGAAGACATAAAGCGTAATTGGGGAGAGGACTGGAGGTCTAATTTTACACATCTATCAGTAAAGTTAGTATAGAGATAAGAATTGACGTACCTTTAGCCATGCAAGGCAGTACAGCAATGAAGAGGGTGATAGAGAGCATCCTCCGGTTCATCTTTGTCACTTTAGGTTGGTAAAAACTGTGGTCTGCTGGTCTGAAACACTGGGGGAAAACTGGCTTAGGTGTGATGACACAATTTACTAAAGCCTCGTGCATTTTAACTTCCTCTCCAGACTGTTGAACTTTGAGTCCACTGAAAGAGCAACTTAGCCTTTTTTACAAATCAGGTTTTTTTCTGTGCATCAGATCTAAGATGCATTTCGATGCATTTCCCTTTAAATTAGACATTAGACATAATTCAATAAGACACTGCATGTGTTTAAATCAGAACTCACATTTTAAGAGTGTTTAGTATTATGTCATTAAATAAATAAGTAATATCATTATGTCATTAAGAAGTAGTAAAGACTGTATGGCAGGAGAAATAAGAACAAAATAATAAGAGCTATAGTTTAAGTTACTAAAAACAACTTTTAAGTTGTTACTATAAGGTCAACAATGTTGGTCACTAATGAGCACAAAACATTATGACCAGTTACAGTGAAACAAATATCACTGATCAACACATATTTGTCACGTACTGCTCTGATATACAGTTAGAAGATCTTTAGAAGAGCTTTTATTTGGGATAATCCACAGCTGTAATCCACAGACACAGGGTTAAAAACACGGGCTAACAATCCAGACATAAAACAAGGACTAAGTAGCACAGGCAAACAAGGGAATCCAAAGAACAGGCGAAAGACCAAAACCATGAAACCGGGAACCAGGGGTCTGTACCATGACGGTAGTTGAACAAACTCAGGGTTGCAGGATTAGTTTTGAGTTGACAAAACCAAACCAATCCAACCAGGCTTTGTTGGTACCATGATGCTGATCATCAACTCTCTCTGTCAACTCAGGCTTTATCCAGAGTTTAGGAGTTTATGTGTGACATCAGAAGCGAACAGCCAATCACATGCTGAGAAAGAGTGAAACTGAGATTCATTTCTCAAGAGAGAAGAAGCAAGATTCACTTATTAAATAAAAGTATTAACATATTAAGAATTTAAACAAATTTACACAGCAAGAAGAAAATAGCTGTCTATGAAAGAAGACGACTAAAAGAAAAAGTCTCGCTACTGTATATTAGTGCAAGTAAAAGTTGTAAGGCCCTATCTTGCACCCAGCTCAATTGACTTTGTACACCGGCGCATCATTCCTATTTCTCACCCGACGCACAGCGGACTTTTCCCTCCACAGACGCACGTCAGTAAATTAGGGAATGAACTTGCGCTCCCGGGGGCGGTTCAGCGAAAAGAGGAGGCCTGTTCCAGCGCAAACGTTCCCTGGTGCTGTTTTGCAGTTTTAGAAAACAATTCCACCACTGACCAGGAGAAACCTCGTCTAAAGTCAGTGACGCAATATTCAGATGCTATTTTAAGGGCGCAAGCTTGGCCATAATGCAGCGTGTGCACAACGCGCATACACTTTGCTTCACTCATCTACACAAACAGCAGTTCCCATTTTTGCAAACCATACATAATTGCAAGGAACAATATTACCACACAAGGGAAATCTGCTAAACCACACTGCTAAAGCCAAACCACTTTCATGATGCCTAAAACCCAGGTGTAACGTGGCGATGTAATTTTTTTTTGAAACACAAGAGCAAGTTTTTATTTCCTAATAAAGAAAGTCCGACTACGCCACCCCAGGGGATTAGCCCCAGGGAAAATACTCAAACTATGAGCACAGCACACAGGTTCGGTTCCCTCATAGAATTAGGCAAGAGACGTGAGTAACACAAAAATACAAATGTTTATTAATAGAAAAATACTTTAAAATGTTGGACACTGAAACCCACTTTAAACTAAACAATAAGAAAAACATGCAGAAACAGAAACTAAATACCGGCAGGCCTGAGGCTCCCAATGTCAGGAAGCAACGTGGGGTTGGATTTTACAGAGTACACTTCCACACGCACACCCCGTGTCACTTAATCACACAATCACACACTCAACAGTGTACACTGCACACGATAAAGCACCACCACCAGGAGGAGGAAGAGCAATCCAACCGTGGGACCCCAGCGCCTGCAAAATGAAAAGAGACCATAACAAAATTCATAAAAAAAAAAGTAAAATAACCAGATGGACATCAATAAAGCAAATCCTCACAACAATAAATGTAAATGACAAAAATAAAAACCATTCAAGCACAGAAAAGTCAATTAGTTGGTCACCTGATTAATACAAGACAATTTTAGCTCAATAAAGGTTCACACACACACAAATTGTACTTATAGATGATTAATCACATGAACCAAGCAATTAAATAGTTTGATTAAATGTTTCACGCAGTTAAATGGCTTTACAGTAGTAAGAATGAAAATGAAAATAAAAATCAAGTTAACTAAACAAACTATACTTCCACAAGATTAGAAGTTAGTTAACAGAAACCAAACAAAACAAAAGTTATGAAATCAAACAAAAACACAGAGGGCAGCTAAGTGGAAGGAACCAACTAGTCCCCCACACAATCCAGGAATATAAAGCGGGTCAACTATAACGCCACGATAAGAACCAAACGAGCAGTCCCCTTCTCTTTAGTGATGATCGCGTCGGCGCGGCCGTATTAACCGCAGCACTTTAGTAGCGCAAACACAGTAGCAACAATCACGGCACAGAACGAGAGGGAGAATCCTATAACAAACAAACAGAGATGTTACCAATCGTAAATTATACTACCCCCACTCCCAGTCATAGTAACGTATAAACACTTACCATCAGGAGATCACGCTAGATAGCACGCTTAGACACGGATTGGTCAGTCATGCCCACCGGTTACACAATGGAATACAGGGAATCACGCCTATTTGATATCCGAAGGGAATGTTAAACCCACACAGCCATTTCAGCACCATATCACGAGCTCTTAACAATAAATATTACCTGTAAGGTGAACAGTCATCAGACCCATTAAACAGCACGGAGGGCACCGCACCAAAGCGGCACTAATTGATAATGATTTAAAAAGTTATGCATAGGAAAACTCCAAAAAGGATCGACCATTAAAACACAGCTCGCTTACCTACAACCACCATCGACACTAGCAAACAACCAGGGAAATCGGGCGTGACGCATCACAGGTGACAGCCAATCAGACTTAAATGCAAGGTACTACTTGCTGATAGGATGACACTGCTGTCAATCACCTGATCCCGTTACACAGGGTTGGCGCACACTAAACTGAACCATAGCTGGCTAGCCACCTAAACCGGCTTCATGGTACAGGCCCCAGGACAGAATGGCTCAGAATTGCAGTTGTAACACAAACAAGACTTTGCAACAAATGAGTGGAAACACAGGGCTTATAAATGCAGAGCTAAACAAAACAATCACACACAGCTGAACATAATCACACGTAATGAGTCAGGCAATGGCTACTGGGAAATGGAGTTGATGATGAGGTAGCAAAGGAGACGGAAGGAGTGCCCTCTGGTGGCGATCATGGGCACTCCAGCTGGCGGATGTGACATAGCCCCCCTCTTATACTACAGTATGTGGCCCATTGCCTGACACTATGGGCGTACATTTCATCTAACAGTTGGGGGGGGGGGACAATAAACATAACATTTCTAATTTCTAATTTCAAAAAGAGCCATTTTTATCATAAATAATACAGCCAAAATGTACAGTGTACAGTGGCAAACAACACAAAGCAATAGTTGTTTCAATGTGAGTTAAGTTCATTGGTTCACCACGGGGTCATATTCAAATTATTAAATTATTTTGCGTCCACCATATAGTATTTTAGGTTTCGTCTGGGACAGAGGACGTCTCTTACTTGGATATTCAACAGTACCAGCCCACTGATCTGCCACTTAACATTTGCCTAAAATTACTATTCAACAAGCTACCAAACAGACTAGATAACGTTATAATCGCTAACATACACACACTTGTGTGAGGTAAGAGTTGCATGTTTTCACAACAAAAACCAATTGTTACTCAAACTAGCCCAATTGTGTTTCATGGTAATCTGAGTTTTTTTGGTGTGGTTCCCCAAGTAAAAATCCCATTCCAGAGGGTAAATAATAAATATTGTCAATTAAAAAACAACCCGTGGCAACAGCGTAAAAGTAGCCCGATTCCACAGTAAAACACTTTGCAACTTTTGGGAAAGCAGGTAGTGGACCAAAGCACTGTGAGACAGGGGAGAGGACACTCAGATTGTTTCTAAACATAAAACGCTTTTGTTTTTGCACTGTTTGCGTTTGTATTCGTTTAATACTTACACAATTATTTGACATATATATCATTATATTATTTACAATACACAGTGTGGTTTTTAATATTTTTAGGGGGGGGACAACCCTCAGATGGGGTGGGTCCTGAGCAGAGCAGAGAGAGGTTAGTGTTGACCTCTAGGGCCGAAACGAAACAGGCGGAGAGTTCAGTAATGCCTCCGTGGCCATAACAGGGCAGGCTGGACATTCAGGAGTGATGTCTGTGGCAAGGCAAGCAGAGTCTTCAATCACGGCCTCCTTGGGAGGAGCTTAAAATGCTTAAAACGGCCTCTCTGGCCGCGACCAAACAGTCAGGGAGTTCAGTAATGGTCTCCATTGGCTATAACAGGACAGGCAGGGCGTTCCAGATTTACCTCTGTGGTCATGACAGGACAGACTGAAACAGGACAACCTCCGTAGACGTATTAGGGCCAATGGAGAGTAAAGGGTAGACCTCCGTAGACGTATCAGGGCCAATAGAGAGTAAAGGGTAGACCTCCGTAGACGTATTAGGGCCAATGGAGAGTAAAGGGTAGACCTCCGTAGACGTATCAGGGCCAATAGAGAGTAAAGGGTAGACCTCCGTAGACGTATTAGGGCCAATGGAGAGTAAAGGGTAGACCTCCGTAGACGTATCAGGGCCAATAGAGAGTAAAGGGTAGACCTCCGTAGACGTATTAGGGCCAATGGAGAGTAAAGGGTAGACTCAAGATTACCCTTAGGGTAGACTCAAGGGTAGATTCAAAATCCTGCTGTGTGAATGTGTCCTGACTGAAAACTACATCGGCGGAGACCTACAGCCAATGAGAGAGCAAGAAACAGGACAGTGGGATGTTCGGGGAGGAGTTATAGACCACAATATCAGTATTTTAATAGATATGATTACAATTATATCAAACAGAAACAAAGCACAAACATTTGCTTGACCAGCAGCACATTGCAAAGTGATTTATTTACCCCCAACTCTCTTTGCAGAACACTCAGTCCTTGCTCCCCTCGTCTCCCCAACGATTCCCTCCTCCATAATCCGTTTTTTTTCTTCTCCTTTTTGCTGCAAATCAGCGCACAGACAATTTAGTTCACAATCTTCTTGCAGGTTATCATTTTTAATAACAATTTCAGTCGCACGCGTGATCTTGAGTTATTTCCTTATCACTTCTCGTGCGTGTTTGGTTGTGAAATGTAGTTTGCAAACCAGCCAGAAGTTTCTTTTGTTAAAGCATAGAGTGTGAAACCTCCTGTTGCTAATCCATCGTGCAGTGTGAACACAGCATTGACTGAATGTTACCCCAGATACCCCACGCAGTGTGAAAAGAACAGTGACCCGACTACTTTGAAAATCGTGCAGTGTGAACTCGGCATAAGTAGCTTCAGGTGCAGCGTCCATGATGGCTTTAGACTCTGCCGTGCCAGCCAAGAGTAGTTGTAGGAGCCATTTTAACGCAGTTATATTTATCCATTGGGTGTCGTGTCACTCTAACAATCTACCACCAACACCAGTGGCCTAGTGGGACGTGATAGTAGTATAAAGGCAAAAACTGCCTATTTGGGGCAATTGATTGCAGAATTTCAATCCAATTTCAATCCAGAATCCAATTTCTATACTCCCTGTATTTTTTTCAAATTCTGAAAACTTAAAAAGTCATATTCTTACAATTTATGTGTATGTTAAAGCTGCAGTGCGTAGCTTTTTTGTGCTCAAAATTGACAAAGTTTACATAATAAACGAGTACATCGTGAATCCATTTTCCAAACCTTGGTTTTGTCTTATCCTGAATCACTACAGTACGCCTATAATAAGTGTTTATACTGGGACTATTTTAGACCGGTCGGGTCGCACCGCTGCGGAGTATCCAGTACCTGCGTGACTCGTCATAGACATAAACAGAGAGAAGTAGCTCTGGCTACAATGTTCTTCCGCAAGACGCATGCAATTCTGTTTATTAACCACTAGGGCACTAAAAGTTACGGACTGCAGCTTTAAGTGAAGTGCGACACTTTATGTGTCAAGCACTTTTTGTGAAATACATTTTATTATAATTTATTATATTTTTATAGGCTATATAGGAATTAGGTGAAATCCAAAAAAAAAAAAATTATAATATTAATAATGGGTTAATGACCATGGAAAATGTGGGTCCCATGACCAAACCAGTTGAGAACCACTGAAATAGGAGACACAAACAGTGTTATTTTAACAAGAATACTTAGTATAAGACTACCTTGAAAGGCTCAATTGTTACTTAGAACGGACTTGCTCATTTGAGATCATCTGAACTTGTTATATATGAATACCGAGGTCAGGTTTATATTCGTACTTTTCTTTTCTCATAACATTACTTCACATGACCACTAGATGTCATGCTGAATTCAGATAACACTATGTCCATCCATGAAAGTCAGCATTAAATAAAAATGGACCCATGAAAACTATTATATATTCTGTTGCATAAACATAATCAGCCTTTTTCTTTGTCAAACTTGTAGTTTAAGTGTAAGTTTTTATGCAACTGACTCCAGATGCAAAATTACATTCTAAGTGTTCATGAAACTGTAGAAATGAAGCAAATTTCCTTTTGACCCACTTCACCAAGCCCTCATGTCGACTTTAGTCAGTCCTTGGCTCTACCACTGGAGAATGCATAACAGTTCAATTGAATCATGTGTTTTTTTATTGAAACAAATTACTCAAAAACATTGATTCCAGCATACCAGCATACAACAACAATGCTTAACAAGACAAATATCACATCTTTAAACAAATTAACAAGTCATAAAAAAATTATAAATAAATAAATAAATAAATTTAAAAAGCTAAATATTTCCTCCTTTTTCCCATTGAGACATTCAAGATTCATAGAATTTAGTAAACATAGTGGGGACATTACAATATAAAGAATTTCTCCATAAAGTTTAACAAAATTTAATTTTTTTTATTTTTAATTAACTTTAACAACTTCTTTAGCGATTCCATCTCGATTAGGAATAAATTACATTTAGGTATGCATTTTGCAAATTTTTGTTTATGGATGTAATATTTACCATGCAAGATGTAGAAGTTCACCACATATTCAAACATTTTGCTTCTGTGTGTGAAAGAACATATAACATCTTTTAGAGATCATTTATAATTCACCTTTCTTGGGGCAAAAAGAAAAGAACTAACATCAGACCAAAATTTTAAAGATAAATCACAGTTGTAAAACGACTTCCTCGTGTACAGTATAAAAAAATACATTTGTTGTCAGTGTCCATGAATTTTGATAACAAAGCTTTACATGGGTAGATTTTGTGAAGTATTTTAAAATGTACCTCTTTAACTTTATTCAGCATACAAAATTTATTTGGATTTAACCACGCCTCTTTCCAATGAATATCAGCGATTTGTAAATCATGTGTGCCTTGATAACCAATCACATTATAGCCTTGACATCACTGTATTGCTGTGAGAGTTGTGATGGTCAGTTATTGTTTGCTGATATCATTAGAAATTAACGAGAAAAGCATTTTCTTTGGTGTGTAAACTATCAAAAATAGATCAATCCAAAAAAAATTTCAATGGGCCTTAACCATGGTAGCACCATATTTAATTTCTGACAGGAATGAAGACGAGGCTGAGGGATAGAAGTCGGTACAGTGCATTCAGTGGATTGGATTGTAGTTAAAAAACATATATTGTTCAACTTACAAAACATCTTTTTTTTAAATAAAAAAAAACGTTCAGTAGACAAAAAACACAATTGCGCATTGTGAAAAATTCATGATCTCATATCTCTCACAGCCTCGTTTTCATCCGAGTCAACTTCAGTATTGTGTCTCAGCTGACTAATGGCAAACAGGCTGAAGATTATGAGGCACGTCTAAGGAGACGATCAAGCAGAAATCAACTAGAAAACTACAAAAGGCCTACAAAACTGGATCAGGAAACGGGAACACAACCTTCAAAATAAAAGTCTAGACAAGACACAGAGAGCATATAAGAGTTACGCCTTGACATATACAGCAAAATTATGTTTGATTGGCTCACAGGGAAAATTTGCATCTTCATTGACTACAAACTGATTTACCCTGACCGGAGCTAAACACACAAGATCACACTGAAACGTGCTAACATTGAAAAATGCTCAATTATTCAGTAACAGGCTTTATTTAGAATTATAATTATTAATGAAAACATCTTTGGAAGATCCAGATGCATTATTATTATTATCATCATCATTGTTTTTATACATCTCAGTTTTTTATTGGGTATTGTTCATCCTTTTTTTTTTTTTTTTTTTTTTTCATATCATGAAAAGTCATAGAATCCAAAACTAATACTAGAATCTTTTTAATGGGTGAATTAAAATGGCACAGTTGCAGATATAATGATTAGGCCATTGTAATTACTGAACAACAAAAGGTGATTATTGCAATTCAAATTTGTGCTTTTCATAATACATAATGCAATTGATTTATAGTTGTCTCTGAATTTAGAAGATTACACACTTCAGCGTTATATTCACAGTAAAAAACATTGGGTTATTTGTGTAACCCAACCGTTGGGTTACACACATTGGGTCAATATGTTGGGTTATTTTCCAAAAATATTGGGTCATTTTTAAAATCGTTTGGTAATTTCTAGAAATAACCTGACTGTTGGGTTAAATAGCCTTATGCACTGGGTTAAAATAACCCACAGTTGGGAAGGTGCTATACCAATCCACAGTTGGGTTATTCGTTGGGTTATTTTTAACCCAACATTTTTAAGTGAGTTATTTATTTGTGGATTTAAAATGCTTATCAAAATGTTGGGATTGGTTTATCACAATGCGAGACAGAAGAAGATATAGTTTGATTTGTTTTCGAGAGGACATTTGTTTCCACTGTAGATGTGTACATAACACAAGACAACACATAACATGTTAAAATGATCAACATATCATAACACAATAACAGACATCACACACACAAAAGAGAGAGCACAAGATGACGTATATGACAATTATTAGCATGCTGTTTCTGTGAGAGCCTCATTCTGCTGGACAATCACTGTCTCGTCTGCATTCATTTGTCCAGAGGAAAGTTTTTCCAGATGTACGAATGCTTCCAGATGGATGTGATTCTCCAGGGTTTACGGCTTGTTAGTCGTGCACAAGCACAGGGTCGTAAGGTCACGCACCGTTGAACAGACAACATGATGATAAAGATCTCGTCGCTTTGTTCCCTTCCGTCTGCCACAGTCGGCCAAACACAGAGATCGCAGGCCTTGTAGCAACTCGTACCATCATAACTGTCATAATAAAATGTTCATGATGAAATCATTTTCTCAAAATGTAATTAAAATCTTGAGCTCCACAAATTAGCTACATTAAAAACTCACCATATTATCATAATAGCTTATTATTATTGTTTATTAAACATAATGTACAGTGTTTTTTAACAATCTTAATCCAGTCTTAAACTACCCATGAATGCACCAGAATTAAATATTCATGCAATTATTACTATTATTATTTTAGGGGATATTATTATTACCACTATAGCATTATTATTTGTTTATTTTACTATTATTACTGTATGGTACTTAAATATACATGAGCCAAATACACTTGTAGGCTTTAGTTAAAAGTTTTTTTCAATTTGATTACATAAAAAGTATACATACAGTGACAAAATGACAAACAGTGTACAAAGTATAGTCTACGTTGTAAACAAAAAAAAAACCTAAAACAAAAACCTAAAAGTATCACAAACAAACAAAAACCTGAAGAAAAAGCATAGTGAAGAACTTGCCATAGCGTGACATTTACCTAAAATAGTTTACTTAATTTTGTCATGATTCTGCCGCCTTGTCTCTGATTTTCCCTGGTCTTGAGGCAGGATCATGACAGGCCCATGTTTTGTGTGTAAGCACATGGCCATTTGTTTGGCTGTGTGCTTGCGTTGTCTCGTCATGTAACCCCGCCCCCCTGTTATCTCATCTCGTTATCATTAGATTATTGCTTTACCTGTGTCACCTGTTCCTGATTAGTTTGCTCCCTATTTAATCCCCTTGTGTTTGCTGTCCTGTGCCGGTTCATTGCCAATCTTTATGTCGATTCATTTGTGAGTAACCTGTTGAGAAGTCTTGTGAAGTATTTGATCCTGTCTTAGCTGTTAGTTTATTGTTCTGTTTTCTGTCAGTCTTAGTCTAGTCTAGTTAGTCATTCCTGTCTTGTTTTGCCCCCTCGTGGGTTTTGTTTTCCCTGTTTTGTCTTAATAAATCTGTGTGTATTGCATACCGTCTGCGATTGGGTTCATCTCTCTGCAATCCCATGACAAATTTAGCCAATGTCTTTAGTTTATTAGTTATCTAGAAAATGAAAAGCGGCTCTATAGAGATTTATATCACTAAAATTATAAATAAATTATACATTTTTGTAGAACATAAGCAAGTTTTTAAATGACTATATCTCCCCTTTTTTTAATGTATGCTTAATAATTAGAAAGCAGAATCTTTTATATTTTGTTTATTTAGTGCACTTAACTTAAAATGTGTTTCTGCGATTCAAAGCCATTCAAAATGGAGCACGTCATAATCACAAATGTTACTTTCACAATGTAGCCGAATTACATTTTGTGCTCAAATTTGTTATATTGAAAGAAAATTATTATATTGTTTGACTAATACATTATGTGCTGGTGTAACCTTATGAACTAAGATTACATTATAAGTTGCTACAGTGTGTTCATAAAGTAATACATCTGTCTTATAACCTATTAAATTACATGAAAAAATATTACATTGAAAAAAACGTTATCACACATGATCTCAATATTGTATTACCTTTTAAGAAAATTATTACATTGTGAACATTTTATTACATTAATAATACAATACTTATTACATTATGCTTTGTTATTACATGATGAGTACAGGCCAGATTTCTAAATACATTATTAATTAAAGTAAAGATTAGATCCTGACTTAAAAGTTTCATCATGTAATATGTCTACTGATTATTTCTGTCATTCTTTTCAGAAAGTACAATCATAATTTCCACCATCTCAAGTAATGCATTTTGTTTTTGTGGAAGAAATGCCAGACTCCTATGCATTAGATGCATCCTAAATACGCACAAGTAAATCAGATTTTCACAATAATAAATGAACATGCATCATTTTTTACAGTAAATCTATTCTAACTAACTCAGATCTCTCAGACCGCATAAAACCAGTCAGTTTTATGCAATATAAGAGTGGCTTTAGAGCTGATTCCCTGTGCAATGTGCATTGAATGGTCAGTGAACAAACTGTTTATGTAAAAGCTCAACTTAAAACGAGACCTGATGTTTGTTTCTCCCTTAACTACTGAGTTAGCACAGTATTCTTGCTGTGAACTCTGGAGGCGTCCTGCATGTGTTGAAGTCATCAGGAGTCAGTGTGTGCAGACATGCGACTCTTCAGAGTCAAATACACACCCCTAATGCACTTATTCTGATATAAACATACTCTTTTAAGCCCAGTATCCCTGTGCTGTATACATCTCGGCCTGCATAACAGATTTATCCAGTCTTAGCATGCTACAAACAAGAAACTTTTCAGCTGTTTCAAAACAGAGCAGAACATCTGATCCTCTCTGTGTGGGAGCTGTAAAAATATTCTCAGATGTAATAAGCACTGATTATTATTGATGGCATAATGGCGTATCTGAATTGACGTAAAAGTTGAACTCAGGACATTTGTGAGCTTCGGGGAGAAGTGTCTGGAGGAACAGCGTGTGGATCGCCTGGAAGTCATTATAAAGGGAAAATACTGGTTACTTCTTTACAGCAGCAGTCTCTTATTCCCTGGGGATTTCCAGGAGAAGGCCAGTGTTTAAAGCAGCAAACTGCACAAATAAACATTTTGTAAGAAGAAGCAAGAAACCTTTTCAGTTTAGACTATATTTGGCCCATATTGGACCTGAATAATATTAGTTTCACATTGCCAGACTCATCAGCATTAAGCTGGGTCCGGTTTGAAGTTGAAAAATCTCCCAGAGCACATAGAAACCAATCAGTTTGTTTTCTGCAATATAAGAGTGGCTTTAGAGCTGATTCCCTGTGCAATGTGCATTGAAGGGTCAGTGAGCCAACTAAAGCTTAACTTAAAATGAGACGTGATGTTTGTTTTCCCCTTAACTCTTCAGTTAGCATTGGGGATTGCTCTAACAAGATGCCTCAAGCTAATCCTGGCCAAACAAGCCGAAGAACGGGCCAGTGGACACAACACAAATGCCAGAAAACAAACACAACTCTTGACACGGGCCACACAATGGCCTTGGTGAGGACGATGGATCGCTTTATAGTGTGTGTACAACAGTACACAAATCTTAGATTCCTTTCTTGTATATTTTATGACTCTTATCTGTTGACGCAGTGACACAATAGCACCACAAATCAAATCCCGAGAGGGCGATCAGGGTGCAGTTTATGAATCCTGCTTACTACACACTGACTCAGCAAGCCATCAACGTGAAACAGTTAGTTGTTAGCATTAGTGTGATATGTCAGAAATTATATATGTACAGTTAGCCATCGTGATCACGACTGATACAGTGCCATAATATAAGAAGTATTCCAGAGAACCGTGACATGAGAAAACACATGTTTGATTCAATTAAATTCAAACATTTATATCTTCTGTTCAGTTTGGCAAGTTTTTGCTTTGTTTATTCCCTGAATGCTTTTCTGTGTCTTTCATCATATTGCCTCGCATAGGCTAAGCATGAACTAAGCACAGCATTGTTTATTTATGTGAAAAGACTATATAAAAGAGTGTTTTGTGTTCATTTTGTTGCTAGTGTTCTCACACTTGATGGAAAACAGGCTGATGTTAGAAATTCACTAAGCGATTAACAAGCTTGGCCTTGTGTTGACTGGACTTTGCCCTTAGACCAGTTATAAGCCCGTAATGGCTGAATGACTCCAGTTAAATGTCCAAGTTTGGGAGTGGAATAATAATGATCATGACATGATTTTTGTAGTAATAACTAATACAGATTTTCTCAAGCCTACACTCTAAAAAAAAAAAAAACACTGGGTTGTTTATACCCAAATGCTAGGTTGAGCCTGTTGGGTCATTTTGTTGGGTTATTTTTTCCATAGTTGTGAATTTTTTTGTTATCCAGCCGTTGGGTTAGTGGCTGGGTAAATCTGGTTACAAATTTGGTTTCAAACGTAAGTTATTAAATATTTAACTTTTAAAAAGCAATTTCATTTAACTGTACAAGTTGTATAATTGTTGAGTTGTCATTCTTTACTGCACTTTTTTATTCATACACATGTAAATGTTGTTTTAACTCTTGCCTATATTTTTGTGCATTCCTGGGTGTTGTTGCTTATTAATAAATGTTCAGCTTTTGTTTATTAGTGTTGCCCTGTGTTGTTACTATAGTAATTATGTGTGCGATTTTAATTTTCGACGTATTCTGGGTTTATTTTAAGCCAGCAATATAGTGATTTTTAATCAATAGTTGAGTTTAATGAAAACAACTCAGCATGTTGAGTCAACATTTAACCCAACCAGCTGGGTAAAAACAACCCAATGCTGGGTTTGTCCAATTTTGACCCAGCACTGGGTTGCCAAATAACCCAAATTGGGTTGTTTTTAACCCAGCATTTTTTTTTGAGTGTATAATTTCAGATATGTTTGGTAAGAAGCTACACAATTTCTTTGTATTTATGATTTTTCTTTTATTGCTGTCATAAATGGACACAAGAGAATCTCAAAGGTGAGGGAATGCTCTCATTGGTTGCTGAAGAAACTCAATCAGGAATTCAAATGCTGGGTTGTTTCAACCCAAATTTGGGTCAAATATGGACAAACAAACCCAGCCGTTGGGTTACATTTTTTAATCACATTTCTTAACTCAACGGTTGGGCTCGTCCATATTTGACCTAAATTTGGGTTAAAACAAACCAGCATTTTTTTAGTGGAGAGTCTTCTGAAGTGTTCAGAGCAGATTCTGTGTTAATAAATAGAGACCTCGTTCTGTCAGGTGACCTGACAAAAGAGTAAGGCTTTGTAAGCATTTTACGATTGTTCTTAATCTCCAACCTTTGATCTGATACCCTCTTTTCCTATGCCAGATTCTCTGTTTCCCATATGTTTGTATGCATTTGTCTATGATTCAAAAGAAACGTACATGCCATCATCTCACAGACCATCAGCTCCCATGTGTGAGCCTTACTTGGACTTTGGCATGTCAAATTTTTTGATATAATCAAACCATATCAGCGGTCTAGTCTTCTGTCAAGTCACAAACAGGCAAAACACAGCAGAACTCAAGAAGTGCAGGTACTTTTAATAAGGGTTAAAGCAGATTACCAACACACAGTCAAGCATGCATTGTTGTGCTGTATTTATTTTAGAAAGGCTTTACGTGGAGTTCTAATAAAACATAGTAATGTTTTGTGTGTAAGTAACTAGATTAATACCAGTTTATGAGATAGAGTAACATGTTTTAACAAGCTACCTTGGCATTCCCTTGTGAAAAAGAAGTGCACTTAAAGGAGAACTCCGGTCAATTTTAACATTGAGCTCATTTTTTTGTACATTTGGAGTGCTGTCAATACAGAGAACAACGACAAAAATCGGTGTTGCCTACACCGAGTTATTCTATTTTTAAAATTTGCACCCTGTTGACTTCAATGGGGCAAGTACTAAACCTGCTTTTTGCCTCTTAACATCCTTGATGTGTCATTACAAGTGCACAGAAAATGCGAGTGATTCCTTCAGAGTGAACACGAGTGAATCTGACTGCAGTAGATGTGAAAGATATGTATAAAAATGATGTTATTTAAGCCAGCGCAAATACCTGTGTTTACATCCTGTTTTCGGCTGAAGTCCATAGTAATCGATTGCCGAGTTCACGCGCGTGATCATAGGTAACTAAACCTATGCGCGTGAACTCGGCAATCGACTACTTTGGACTTCAACCGAAAACAGGATGTAAACACAGGTATTTGCGCAAATTTTAAAAATAGAATAACTCGGTGTAGGCAACACCGATTTTTGTCGTTGTTCTCTGTATTGACAGCACTCCAAATGTACAAAAAAATGAGCTCAATGTTAAAATTGACCGGAGTTCTCCTTTAATTGTACAAAATATTCACTCGTTAAAATTTTTACTTGCAAATAATATAATATTACTGAAATAAGTGTACACTTAAGGGTACAATTTCATGACTAGGTTTTTTTTAAAAGGTGTTGTAAGCGATTTCTGAAACACTGTTGAAATTTGATGACACTCAAATGACCACACCCCTCCCTTCATTGCTCCGCCCCCAAAACAACACATCTGCTATGCAACACAGGCTGGCGCATCAGACAGCTTGAGCAAGTATGGATGAATCCGCTGTGATTCAACAACAATATTCAACAGCTTGTTGCAATGTTACTCACGTATCGAGCAGATACGTGGATCGGCCCAATCCACTTTGTTTATAAAGCCGGGACTATTGTATAAACCCAATGGGGTTTTTTCAGCAGACACACAAAATGGATTCTGGTGGCCACTGATGGCACAAGACATCAGGAGGTTCATCTGAGGTTCTCAGGAGTTCACCATGTCTAAGACCTCTCGCCATTTACCATCTGGCAAACTTCTCCCGCTCTACTCAAGCCAATCAGATAACGGCCACATTTGCGCTGACCAATCGTATGTTCTCTCTTCAACCAATCACGTTTAGCTTGACAGTCATGGCAGGAACATATTTATTTTGCACCCCTCAAAGGAACTGTATTCTATGGAAGCTTGTTTCCGGAATAAAACATTTTAAAAGATGATTGTGACTTTTTATCTCACAATTGCGAGTTTACATCTCGCAATTCTGACTTTTTTCCTCGCAACTCTGAGTTTATATCTTGCAATTCTGACTTTTTTCCTTGCAACTCTGAGTTTACATCTCGCAATTCTGACTTTTTTCCTCGCAACTCTGAGTTTATATCTTGCAATTCTGACTTTTTTCCTCACAATTCTGAGTTTACATCGCGCAATTCTGACTTTTTTCCTCGTAACTCTGAGTTTATATCTTGCAATTCGGACTTTTTTCCTTGTAATTCTGAGTTTATATCTTGCAATTCTCACTTTTTTCCACGCAATTCTGAGTTTATATCTTGCAATTCTGACTTTTTTCCACGCAACTCTGAGTTTACATCGCGCAATTCTGACTTTTTTCCTCGCAACTCTGAGTTTATATCTTGCAATTCTGACTTTTTTCCACGCAACTCTGAGTTTATATCTTGCAATTCTGACTTTTTTCCACGCAACTCTGAGTTTATATCTTGCAATTCTGACTTTTTTCCTCACAATTCTAAGTTTACATCGCGCAATTATGAGTTTTTTCCTCACAATTATGAGTTTACATCGCACAATTCTGACTTTTTTCCTCGTAACTCTGAGTTTATATCTTGCAATTCTGACTTTTTTCCTTGTAACTCTGAGTTTACATCGCGCAATTCTGACTTTTTTCCTCGTAACTCTGAGTTTATATCTTGCAATTCTGACTTTTTTCCTTGTAACTCTGAGTTTACATCGCACAATTCTGACTTTTTTCCTCGCAATTCTGAGTTTATATCTTGCAATTCTGACTTTTTTCCTTGTAACTCTGAGTTTATATCTTGCAATTCTGACTTTTTTCCTCACAATTCTGAGTTTACATCTTGCAATTCTGACTTTTTTCCTCACAATTCTGAGTTTACATCTTGCAATTCGGACTTTTTTCCTCACAATTCTGAGTTTACATCACGCAATTCTGACTTTTTTCCTCGTAACTCTGAGTTTATATCTTGCAATTCTGACTTTTTTCCTTGCAATTCTGACTTTATATCTTGCAATTCTGACTTTTTTCCTCACAATTCTGAGTTTACATCGCGCAATTCTGACTTTTTTCCTCGTAACTCTGAGTTTATATCTTGCAATTCTGACTTTTTTCCTCACAATTCTGAGTTTATATCTTGCAATTCTCACTTTTTTCCACGCAATTCTGAGTTTATATCTTGCAATTCTGACTTTTTTCCTCACAACTCTGAGTTTATATCTTGCAATTCTGACTTTTTTCCACGCAACTCTGAGTTTATATCTTGCAATTCTGACTTTTTTCCTCACAACTCTGAGTTTACATCTTGCAATTCTCACTTTTTTCCACGCAATTCTGAGTTTATATCTTGCAATTCTGACTTTTTTCCTCACAACTCTGAGTTTACATCGCGCAATTCTGACTTTTTTCCTCACAATTCTGAGTTTACATCGCGCAATTCTGACTTTTTTCCTCACAACTCTGAGTTTACATCTTGCAATTCTGACTTTTTTCCTCACAATTCTGAGTTTACATCGCGCAATTCTGACTTTTTTCCTTGCAACTCTGAGTTTATATCTTGCAATTCTGACTTTTTTCCTCGCAACTCTGAGTTTATATCTTGCAATTCTGACTTTTTTCCTTGCAATTCTGAGTTTATATCTTGCAATTCTGACTTTTTTCCACGCAATTCTGAGTTTATATCTTGCAATTCTGACTTTTTTCCTCGCAATTCTGATTTTATATCTTGCAATTCTGACTTTTTTCCTCGCAACTCAGTTTATATCTTGCAATTCTGACTTTTTTCCTCGCAACTCTGAGTTTATATCTTGCAATTCTGACTTTTTTTCCTCACAATTCTGAGTTAACATTTCGCAATTTGACTTTTTTCCGCGCAACTCTGAGTTTATATTTTGCAATTCTGACTTTTTTCCTCGCAACTCTGAGTTTATATCTTGCAATTCTGACTTTTTTCCTCGCAACTCTGAGTTTATATCTTGCAATTCTGACTTTTTTCCTCACAATTCTGAGTTTACATCGCGCAATTCTGACTTTTTTCCTTGCAACTGAGTTTATATCTTGCAATTCTGACTTTTTTCCTCGCAACTCTGAGTTTATATCTTGCAATTCTGACTTTTTCCTCACAATTCTGAGTTTACATTGCGCAATTCTGACTTTTTTCCTCGCAACTCTGAGTTTACATCTTGCAATTCTGACTTTTTTCCTTGCAATTCTGAGTTTATATCTTGCAATTCTGACTTTTTTCCACGCAATTCTGAGTTTATATCTTGCAATTCTGACTTTTTTCCTCGCAATTCTGATTTTATATCTTGCAATTCTGACTTTTTTTCCTCACAATTCTGAGTTAACATCTCGCAATTTGACTTTTTTCCGCGCAACTCTGAGTTTACATCTCGCAATTCTGACTTTATTCCGTGCAACTCTGAGTTTATATTTTGCAATTCTGACTTTTTTCCGCGCAATTCTGAGTATATATCTTGAAATTCTGACTTTTTTCCGCGCAACTCTGAGTTTACATCTTGCAATTCTGACTTTTTTCCTGATTGGCTTGAGTAGATGGTGGATGAAGTCCACTTATCTGTGGATTCGTGTGCACGTCTCGAGGCTCGAAATGTTTAAAAATCCACAAATGCACAAGAAACGATCCACAAATGCGTGCAGCCGTCCACGAATGTACAGGAAGCGATTCACAAGTGAATGCCAGGCAGAGTTGTGTTTGTGACATAAAAGATATTTGTGAATAATTATTTTTTTATTTGCACATTTTATTTTATTTATTTGTGAATTTAAGTCATTTTTGTGGAACTCCTAACATATATTTGTGGATCTCATTATATTTATTTGTGGATCATCATAATATTTGGAATAACGGAACAATTCTAACCCTGTTATGATGTAGGCTACTTAAGTGTATTTCTTTTCACATAGTTTGCCATGACAGAAGGCACTTTGTACTTATACCACTGTCTTTCATGCTGAAGGCTATAATTGAATACAGGGTGACAATAACGCAAAGCTGTCAAAATAGAGCCCGGATTCAGTCCACTGATGTCAATGGAAGTTTAAAATTCAGTAAACATGATGTGGAAATGAGGAAGCAAAGAATCAACAAATGAAATGCCTAAGGCTGTATGTCGGAGCGTATTATTCACTTGCTATGCATATGTGACATCAACATCAACTCTTTTTTGACACACCACACTATTAAGTATTAAACAGGAACATCTGTCAAACACAAATTTGTGTTATTCATGAAAAAGCCTTTGAATTGCCCCTCATTTGATGTTTTCTTATTCCATACGGCTCCCTAAACGTGTTAACGCACATACTGTACCCTGAAGTTGGACATTGCGTCACCAGTAAATACATCTGCTACTAATATTACATGGTTATGCTAACAACATGAGTCTAACTGTTTCCAATATGTTCACTGACTTCAGGAATTGGTTAGGAAATCTATATTACCATCCCGCTGATTCTCATACTGTGAAGCAAATGATTAATTTAGAATTCTTGGACTGTTGTTTGGAAAAACAATGTTCTAAAGAGCTGATGTCAAAGAAAATTGATTACTGAGAAACAAACAGTGGTGAATTTAAAGTCTCCCTGTAGTCGATCATTTTATCCCTTAAAACTCATCTTTGATCACCAAAATGACATTTTTAAACGTTTTTTTTCCCTTGGAAATAAATTTATTCATGCTTTAAAATAGCTTGAATGGAACTCGACACCCTTGCCTCGCGGTTCTATGAATATACAAATAAGCCCCGCCTCCACTCACTCACTCAGCTCAGAAACCCACTCATTGACGATCAGACGTTGATCTGATTGGTTACAAGGTAGTTTATGACGTCAGAAACACCAGCGATTTCAAACCGTGTTTTTAGTTCACTGCAGTTTTAAGGAGAAAATACTTAGCTTTGAATCATGAATTTGCACATTGTTTGTCTTAAAGCATATTAAAAACACCACATAGACATATTTAAACAACATTAAAAACTTGATTATCATTGGGGACTTTACCCTTTTACTGGTGTTTTAAATGTTCAAACCATCAAGGCGAGGATTACCCATAGGCGTTGGTTGCTTTATTGTGAGACATATTGAGACATTTCTTTTCTTTTTTCTTTTTCCCCCCATTTAGTCATGAATATGCCATGATTCATTCATATGAACACTGCTGACATTTCCACTTGTCTTATAGGCCTAAACAGTACTTCCTTGAGGTCAGTGAATAACTTTTAAAGAACATTAGGGAAAGTTGTGGGAATGTTTTATTTTATTTTATTATTAAATCATTTCAAATAACAAACAGGCATTAACATATTATCATTGTTAAACACATTAACAATAAGACCAAGCAGCATATCGTATACAAATAAAATAAATATAAATAAAAAGTACAAAAATATGAAAAGCAAATTATAACAAAATACATTACACTGGGTGTTAATCCATATACTGCCCGTAATTTAGAGAGTTTTGCCGTAAATTTGCCGCAAAACATAAAGAAACTTTAATAAATCGACATTTATGTAGATAAAACTTGGCTACAATCAGCCAGAGCCGTTGAAAACATATTCACATTTAACGGCTCTGCGATCAGCAAAGTTGTGGGAGCGTTGAGTTTGTGTATGGTTGTCATGGCGACGCTGGCCCTTCCTCCCCGGAGCCCCTGTGTGAGAGTTCAGTTGCTCCTCCTCACTCCTCAGTCAAGCACTGGTTTATTAAAGAGTGAATGAGGACTGCAGTTTTCCTGCTGTGGATACTGGATACTGTCTGAATCAAATATGTCTCACACTGTGACTCTCGCCGGTCCCTCGCCGTGGGGTTTTCGTCTGGTGGGTGGACGGGACTTCAGCACACCGCTCACCATCTCCAGAGTACGTCTTTTCTCATTCTTCTCTTTTAATGATGGACTGTGTCGATGCGCGACCCCTTTACAACCGGCGTGCTATTTCATTGTTGTAACGTGGACATTTGGGTTTACTTCTCTAAATGTGGCTTTACTTCTCTAAATGAACTCGATGAACTTAGTTTTTCTTGTTTGTCGCGTCGGTTCGCCTCGCTTATACAGTAGTTTATCTCCCACTCTGTAACGAAGATATTTCAATTTCACTTAAGCCATTATTCTCATTAAGTTAAACTTAATAGAGTTCTTGTTTCTGTCCCGTTTAAATATCAACGTTATCTCCTAAAATTTCTTTGGAGAAATAACGTTAACAGGAAAAAATGAGACAATAGTTGACACTTATTTGAGCATATAGCTGTAAAAATTAAGTTGGCCTTTGAACAATTTTAAAGGATAAATGTTTGAGCTCATATTGAGACCTCTCACTTTGTAGACTTTGGTATCTTGGCTTTTTTTATTATTTTTTTTATTAAAATGATTATTATTTTTAATATGCTGGAGACTTGAGGATAGTCTCCATGTAATCTAACTAATGTCTAAGAGAAACATTTGAGATATTAAAGTAATCTTCTGTGTTAATATCACTTTCCTTTGGGCATTGACTTCGATGCTTCTCAAATGAATGAAAAGCTGAATCATGCTCGACAAACCCTGTCATTTACTGCACATTTGTGGCCAGTAAATGCCTATGTCAGAAGAAATCTTATTCGACTGCCTTACACTTACATTTAGAAAAATGGCAGCTGGTTGTCACCGATTAATATTTACAGCCAGTCAGGGCTTTATCTGTGGTCATGGATGTTTAGTCTAGTCCAACCAACCTTCCACTGTCCAGTGGATGAATGAAGGTGATGCCGGTACAGTTTTCTGGTTGTTTATTGGAACGGCTAAAAACTCAGTTTTGAAAGTACTATCTATTCCCTTACAATAGCCTATACAAAAACAAAACACTGGGTTAAAAATAAAATAAAAATATGGGTTGTTTTTAGCCCAACAGCTGGGTAAATATAGGACAGAACACATGTTGGGCTAATCTTATACCCAGACAATTGGGTTGTTTATTTAACCAAGAATAATGACTTGATTTTATTAATTCATTTTTTTACAACAATGCTATCTTATTTTACTTAATAATTGAATTGGTAGGCCTACTTACAGATTAACTTAAATCCTCCTTTTGAAAAATCCTTTGGAAATGTAAGACTTTTTCAAGACCTTTTTAAGACCAAATAAAGACAATTTACTGAATAAATTAAAAGGAGAAAACAATACATCAATATGTCTAGGGAGAAACACGAGCAACACTTCAGAGTTTGAAAATACAACCTTAAAAAGATTTCGATATCCATTACTTTTTAATTCATTTTACAATAACAAAAATCCACTATAATATTACTGTATCTTCTGATCACACTGCACACTTGTTTTATGTAAAACTGATCAAAATGAATCGAGCTCATGCTTAAAAACAAGAACAAATATTTGCTAATGACTGACTCCATAACCTGCCCATAAACAAACAGTTCACAGTTCTGAGAACATTTTTTAACATCCTTATAGTATTTAGATTTGACAAAGGAGTCAGGTGTTTCCATCAAGCGACATGTGACTTACCCTTTATGTTGCTTTGCACAGTAACTATTTTACACATGACATAAAACGTAAAACAAACCTGCATTTCACAGAAGAAATGCACCTATTCGGCAACACCTGAGAACCGTTCTCTCCTGAAGAGGATGCAATGGTCTCTCGACCGCTGGGTAACACCCACCCCCCACCCCCCCACCCCCCCCACCCCCCCACCCTACAGGCTCAACCCAGCGTTTGAGTCGAGAAAATAACCTTGCGTTTTGGTGCTGAAGAAACATCTGCACCGTGTAAAGATAGCAGCTTGATGCTGAAAGCTGTTGAGAGGCTCATCAGCACCACAGGACTGAGGATGGATCTGGTGAAGCGAAGCTACCGCTGGAAGGCTTGGCTTCGGATATCTTGCATTTACGTCCTATGAAGGCTTCCATCTGGCTCTGTGGATCCAGTTCCCAGTAAATGCTGAGATTAAACCTCAGGTTTTGTTAGGGAAAGTGTCTGTTAAGGTTGCAGATGTTTAGTTGCCTATTGCCAATGGAAAACCTCCAAATGGAAAAAAAAGTTGGTATTACATTGTGAGTGTAAATGAATAGTCTTGGATTTGGTGCTGAAACCCAAAGCACAGGACAATAGAGACACCAGAATAACAATATTCATGATTCTGAAGCTGAAAATACTGAATTATTGTAGACGAATATTCTCTGTAACTGTCTAGATATATTTAAAATAATGCAGGACACTTTTTACTGGTAACATCAGACATTTGGCATTATCAGGAGGACACACACATATTACCCCATTGCATTATTATACTCAACATTATATAGTAGTTATAAATGACACTAAAACATTGAAAACTTGATTTTTTTCTCACACAGTAATTTTTATGTTAAGTGAACTATCCACAATATTGTCACTATCCATGATGCATATTGTTGCATTTTTGTATTGCGATATATTATGACACAATATATTTTTACACCCCTAGTTTAAACACAATCCAAGATGCAGTTTTAGTCAAATGAATGTGGACATTCAGACAATATGGGAGATAAATTAGTAATATGGAGATGAAAGTATGCAGTTACTTGGGATATCCACAACCTTGGACCATTGGTTTGTTGTAAAATGCTTTTGCTTCTGTGTTTCTGTTGAACATTTGGGGTTTTCCTGGTGAATGTGAAAGTGCTGAGGTAAAAGTTCATTGAATCATTGCCAAGTGCAATACACAACAAATTGTTAGCACTTGTCCTAACTGACAAATGTGGCTATCCATTTACAGGAACTCAGAACAGTGCAATGTCCTCGCGACAAAATTACTGAGAAAATGGGAATCTCTTTTTCATTCCTACGGTAAACTTTAAAGAAGCTGAACCAGATAGACGAACGTACGCCGTCTTATAAACACATTTACTCTGCTAATCTTCAATGTCTGACTGGCTCCCTCTGGGATTTCACAGGGCTAATTTATCGCATCCAGGGCCTTCCTCTTGTTTTCGCTCTGTAAGGGCATGCAGTAATGCTGGCAGGCTGAAACTCATTGTCCACTTTTGCTCAGCTCCACATTTATAACACACACACACACACATTCCAGGAAGCCATGTGACATTATTCAAAAAGAGATTAAGTAGCCACTAGGAGATTCTGAGGCACAGGATTCATCAAAGTTCACAGCGTCATGGGCATGGTGCCAAGCTACACTGCTAAACTTGAGTGTCTACTTTCAATGGGTGGTCTCGAATGGTGGGTTCTTGGCTGTAATTGGAAAAAATGGGTTGCTCTGTTCTGACAGGGTCACAGAGAGTAGGAGGGGAAAACAACAATGCAAAAAATCAATCAAACTCTATGCTATTTCAATGCAAATTGGTAGAGATCACTATGGACATGTTGTTCCCCCATTCTTGAAAAACAATTACCAAAACTACACAAGTTAAACCAAAATATGTCCCAGTTTACAATAAACACGGGTTGAGTTGCAGCAAGGATAAACAGAGTTGGTGCCGGCCACAATGAGAGCATGAACCCATCGATTCAATGTTGCGTGGGAAGCAATTTTGTTACTTAGTTTGTTGGTACTTGATGTCCACTGTAATGTGAAGTGATCCTGAACAACTTCTGTATACTTTGAGAGTAATCATTGATTTTCCTCTACTTTTTTGTATTTTTATTCCAAAGGTATAGTAAACAGAAGTGCCAAAAGTTAAGCAGTTGTATATTGAAGGCTGGTTCACATTGAAAGCAACATTTTTTTTTACTCTTTATGTCCAATGTTTTCCAAAACACAGTAAACCATTATGAATCAGCAGCTTCCTAGTGTATGTGGGGTTTGATTGAATTCCCATTGTAATCATCAACAGTTGTAATGCATATAAAGCTCATATTTAGACTATAGTGATCCTTTCTCCTCATCATTCTCTCTACATGTACAAGTTTTGATAATGTAGGCTATGTACAATGTTTTTAGCCTTTGCTTTTCTTTTTTTCTTTTTGGCCAAAACAGTGGGGTCACATTACATAACTTGTTCTTTGTGGCTCAGCAGGTTAAACCAAGATGTTTCAAGATAAAGCGACATGTGTCTTAGTATTACTACTATAACTTCATACATGCAATGAGGCCTGTTAAATGGGACGGATTAGCCTTATTAGTAGGTCAAGAGCTTCTTTTTGCTAAATATTTAGGGTTGTACATATGTGCTTGGCTTATTATAGGCAAGTGAATGAGTCATTTAGGTAATGACTTGGATGTGGGCTACATCCCACTGTAATAACAACAGCCCTTGCTCCCTATTCTTAAGACAAGTGTTCTGTACTTACCGACAATTTCAGGCAATTTCCTGTCTTAACATCTAAACTGGTGTTTTTAGACGTCTATGATTACTTCAAGTTAATTGTATCTATATAGTTAACTATGGTATGTAGTGGTGGATATAGTGCTTAAATGTAATTACTTTTACTATGCAGAAGCATTAAAATCTCTACAAAAGAGTTTACTACTGTATTAAAATGTTTTGATGTCTGATTTCTACATCCATCCATTTATCAATCCACTTGATTTCTAAGATCTCTCAGGAAGTTTTATTGTGAAACACTTTTTTTTTTTTTAAGAGATGAACAGTGTTAGTAGATTTACAATATTGACCCTAACATAAAATGGTTATTGGCTATTTGCATTTCAGTTTCTTAGATCTCAAAGCCAGAGAGTACTGGCTGTGTCAGAGAATGAGATATGATATTATATGATAAATGTTATTGATGTCATGTGTAGAGAACATGCTTTTTTGAAGGAATTCAGCCATTGTTTACTGTAATTGAACAAATTACTGTTCAGTACATTAAAAAAATCTTGCTTCTCATGAAAACTGCTTGTCATTAAATCCACGACCAGATCAATATTTCGCCATAAAATCAAAAAAAAGAAAAAGAAATGATGATATTCTTTTAATGAGTCTACTATTTTGTTCCTCATTGTTAGTAGAAGAATCTCTTTCGTTACTGTAAAGGCTAGACTCATTGGAAAAGCGTGACTCTACTAGGGCTGCACGATATTGGAAAAAACTGACATTGCAATATTTTTTTTCTGCAATATTGTGATTTGAAAACAATTTTACCAGATTCATTGAAAATCACCTAATTTTAAAATCAAAATACTTGGCCTATTTGTAATTAATTTAAGCTCTAGATTGATTGAGGTGATTTTGTAGGGGAGTGAATCTGCATAGAAAATAAAAAAACTAATTACAAGCATAGATAAATACAATAGAACAAAGACGCAAATTAAATAAACAGTGCTTTATGTTTTCCAGGCTAGTCTAACAGTATTCACATACAGAAATTGAATAATCAGATTTAAAATAGCACTGCATAGTCTTTACTGTATAAATGAAATATAATTAATCTTTGTTAAAGATACTAAAGTGATTTTCTCAGTGTATTTTGTTGTTTGATAAGCATTGATGACACAGACAGCCGTGGGTATATTAGGCTGCTGTCACTTTAAGACCTAATGCACGGATCCAATATAATGATACGCATCCATTTTCTTTCTCAACTTTTTACGTTCACTTAAAACGTAAGCAACTGTGTTACGGGGACACTTGCCGAGATGGACGAGTCGATGTGTCCATTCAAGCACAAAAAGAAAAAAACTACACAAAAACTACACAAATGTACCTATACCTCAACTCTAGAGGTAGTAAAACACCAACAGCATAGCTCACAGACTTCTAGAATCGAGTTCAAATGGCATGGTTGCTTTAGCAAATATCTTTTTATCTCATGTTTGCTTTTGTTAACACTATCGGTTATGTTTAGGGTAGGGTTTAGTGTAGGTGGTAAACATGCTATACGCAACAACTCGTTAAAGAATGTGATATGATAATGCTTCAGTGTGTAAATATATAAACACTGGAAATGATATAACCAACATAGGGCCTACATGTTTCATGTTCTTTCTGTGAGTAGAAAGCATCCTAACCTCTTCTGAAAGTGAACAGCAGTGTTTTACTGTACCATTACATAAAAAGTAAGTGTCATTTCAACGTCAGTGTAAACCCCTGAAGTAATATGTACTGTAATTATATCAACCTGGAAACTTAACATCAGGAACATCCAGGAAAACACCTCAAACTAAGGGTGGATGAATCTTTTTGCTATTGTTCTTTCTGTTTGTTATTAAAAATAAGAATTTTTAAATTGCGAACAATAGGACAAATACAATAAAACAAAGATACAAATGAAATATACAGGCTTTAAGTTTTTTAGGTAGGCCTACATTAGGTTTATTTATAAGTAGCACTTAAGTAATTATTAATAATCATATGTAAAAATCAAACACTGTTTAGTCTTCACTCGATTAATTAAAAATACATTAACTCTTATTAAAGCTACAGAAATGATTCAGTCAGGATCAGTGAGGGATTTTCTATTTCCAGTGTGGATAACATCTTTGGTTCTATTGTGTTTTGTCACATCGCGTTGTGCCGCTCTTGTCTGGTGTAGACACTGAGTTATTGCATTAAAATCATTCAGTTATCACAAGCCATTACAATATAGACATCGCAATACATTTGCTATATTTCGCATATTATATCCTATAGTGGTAAGTTATTTTTAAACTCAATAGAGCATTAACCCTGTAAGCGCTATTCACCTAATATTTCACCAAGATCATGGTTTGATTAAATTTTATTAATGCTGATTTTAATAAAAATAAAAAAACACAGGTTGTTCTGTTCTGTACTAAGTTGTAGTGATGAGAATTAGTTTTTTTCTTGCATTACAGTAATAAGACTGTTACAGTTATGTTCAGTTAGTTTCTGTTTTCATGGACTTTTGGTTTGTTATGTTCAGTCTCAGATGTGTTTGTTTGTATTGGGGCTATTTACATGACACCGCTTTCAACTAAAACTGTAAAACTTTGTATGCGTTTAGGCCGTTCATTTACACGACAACGCCGTTTTGGTGCAAAGTGAAAGTTTTTGAAAACAGTCTCTGTTTAAACAACAAAAACGTGAATCTGTGAAGACAATGACGTCATGCACATGTGTATTATGTGTTCAGTCTAAAGTGTTTCATCGCCATCTACTGGCATGGCAGCAGAATACAGCTTTTTTTATTCGTTTTTGCGATGATAATGGTGGCATCTGTACGCGGAAAACTCAAAGGAAAAACTTTAAGCATATCGCTGTCGTATAAACGTACCCTTAGTTTCCCGCCAGACTGTCATCAGTTGCCATTGACACTCATGTAGCCTAATCATTACACCTGTTTGTTATCATCTCATAATCACTGTGTATTTCAGGGTAGGTTTACACGACAACGATATGCTTAAAACCGAGTAGTTTTTCCCGTTGTGCTTTCACAGATGCACATTTTTGTTGTTTACACGAAGACCATTTTCAAAAACTTGCATTTTGAAACCCGTTTTCAAACATTAGCGTTTTCAGGCCCCCAAAACACTGTTGTCGTGTAAGGCCCTGTTTACTCGAGAACGCTTGTGGGTGAAAACGTAAAACATTTGATCAGATGTGCCTTTCGTTTAGACGGCGACAGCGTTTTTGGGGCTTAAAAACGCAAAAAAGTGAAACCACCCTCCAGAGTGGAAATCTTAAAAACGCTCCACTGTCGCGTTCCCGTCTAAAGGGTATAAACGCAAAAGTCTGTAGTAGAAGGAAGGTTGTACGCAGGCGCGCGAACTTGGTGTTGTTGTGTGGCAGTGCTTCACATTGCCACCTAGCCGCCTGGAGTGCATACTACATCGAATTTCACACACTTTTGCATCACGATATGCACACAGTTTTTCCCCCCATAACGCTCGTCTAAACGCAGAATAAAAAGTGATAACGCAACGCCACTTTTGCGTTTTCTCTTCAGATCGTTTCAGTGTAAACATAGCCTAAATGAACGGCCAAAACGCATTACAAAGTTTTATGTTTTCAGTTGAAAACGCTGTCGTGTAAATGGCCCCTGCTCTGTTTCACCCTTCAGTTGTCGGTTGTAGTGTGTAGACATGCTGTTACTTTGCCTTCATCTTCGTGGATTACCTGAGTTTGTTGTCATTAAAAGACCCTTTGTTCATTGAAACCTTTTTGAACTCTTCTTCATATTCGTAACAAAGACAGTGTTCAATGAGAATTTAGGGGGAAATGTTTCTTTAAGCAAAATATAATTTATTTTTTCCTTTTAAATTTTGGGGTGAAATGAATCAGACATTTCTTTGTGAGATTTATGCTAAGCATTATGCAACTGAATGTTGACAGACAAGGTCTTACAGTAACTATGGAATTGCCTCATAAGCATGGATGCCTCACATTGAATAGTCAGCACATCTCACACTAGTCAGCTGAGTAATTGATCATCTGTCATTGGTGTAGTTGTAGGCTTTGTTTTATTGATGGTTTCCAGTGAGTCAGTAATGGTACCCTTGGCTGCAGGCACTGCAGTGTTTGTCCTGGGTGTGGTACTTCCTTAACCTTTCTTCTGTTTGTCTTTTGTTAGATAACACCTGCGAGTAAAGCAGCGCTGAGCGACTTGTGCCCTGGAGACACCATCTTAACCATCAATGGAGAAAGCACAGAGACCATGACACACATGGAGGCTCAGAACCGCATTAAGGCCTGCACAGATCAGCTTGTGTTGGCCATCAGCAGGTACTGCCTTATAAACCTGTATATCTGCCTTACTATCCTCACATCCAGGTGCTGCTTGTTTTCACGAAGATATAGACCTTATGCACCAGAGAAACGAGGGCGCCGCCATCTTTAGAATATTGTCTTTTAACTTCCGTTTTTGCGGTCGCTCTGTATATTTCTATGGCAGTGCTGTCCAGGAGTAATTAGCTTTTGAAGTGGATTTACTTAATGTAAAGTTAACGAAAGTTATCATGAGCATTGTAATGTTTGAATCGGATGTCAGAACAAATGTCAGTAGACCGAGAAGATTTAAAGGGGGGGTGAAATGCTATTTCATGCATACTGAGTTTTTTACACTGTTAAAGAGTTGGATTCCCATGCTAAACATGGACAAAGTTTCAAAAATTAAATTGTACGTTTGAAGGAGTATTTCTGTGCCAAAAATTGTCCTTCCGGTTTGTCACAAGTTTCGGAAAGTTTTTTTCGAGTATGGGTATGTGTGACGTCAGATGTAACGGAATTTCCTTATATGGGTCCTAAGGGCACTTCTCCGGTAAGATCGCGGGCGCGCGCGCACTTGTAGACCAGAGCAAGAGAGCGAAAGCAGTTCGCCATCAAAGCGCCCTGCCCGGCTTTTGGGAAGCCAATGTCACCAAAGAAGTGTGTTTTTGGTTGCCAGGGCAAGACAACCCTGCACAGATTCCCAAAGAACCCGGCGTTAAGGCACCAGTGGATGGAGTTTGTTTTTCCAGAGCATAAACGGAGTTGTGTAGACTGTTTGTTCCCTGCATTTCGACGATGATTGTTTTATAAACAAAGCCCAGATCGACGGATTTGCAGATCGTCTATATGCTTAAGGATCGAGCAGTCACAATGATAAGTTTGGTGAGTAAAACGGCTTCTATTGTCTGTGTTTTGTTACTAGCTCAGCGCGTTAGCACAGCTTTAGCTCCGCCCACACGGCCCGCCTCCAGCCGCTCGTTTTTTCCAGAAAGACTCGGTACAGTCTATCTTTCTTTAATAAATATAATAAAACTAAAGACTTTTTGGAGATATGAAGGATGCAATACTACTCTATAGGTACTCAAGATTAGCAGGAGATTGAGTGAAAATGAGCATTTCACCCCCCCCTTTAAAAAACCGAGCGATTCATTCTAGGGATGCACCGAAATGCAAACTTTGGCCGATAACCGATAACTCTTTATATTTGAAAGCCGATAACCGATATATTGGCTGATAAATCTAAATCCATATATTTAGTATATAATTTTGAGAGCCTGATTACAAAAACAAACATCTCACCATTAAATCCATGTCCCAAACACACAATTATAACGATGTTCTCATTATTATTTTATGTAGCCGATATGACAGATTTTGCGCTGAACTGTATTTTCCTCCTTGAAGTGATTCCAATCATATTTCAGAAAATTCAAAGCCATCATGTTGAACAGTGCGCATCTGAAGTGTCTCAGCTGAAGGAAATAATCCATTATTTATCGGCTTTAATATATCAGCCACATTTTCTTATTGGGCCGATAACGATAACAGTAAAAACTAACATATATCAACCGATACCAATATGGTGGCCGATATATTGTGCATCCCTAGTTCATTCATAAATCAATAAAATATATAAATCAGAAGAAACAACAAAAGCGCAGCGCTAAAAAGGTGCAACATACGGTCTATAGAAACAGTCAGTGTTTTGAGACGTGCGCTTAGGACTGCACATGCGCATTGAAGCCTGATAATTAATCTATTTTAACGCTATTCGAGAACAAGTAACTACATTTATAATTCAGTTCATGTCAGATTTTGTTTCTAATTTAATTGTGAGTTCAGCAAGTTTTTGAAATTTCAGGATTCCCCTATTTAAGTAGATTGGACTTGGTCTCGGATGGAACAGACTTTTCTTGAAAGAGACTTTATTTTTAGTCAATTCTGTGTTGACAGAACAGAAACAAACTGTGCTCAAGCATAGAAAACTTTGAGCATAATTTCCCCCCAAACGTTAAGCTGTCACCATCCCAGGCTATACCATCGAAATGACAATCTGATAGAAGACTATCCTTTTCACACACACAAAATTTTAGTGTGAGAGTGTGAGATTCACCGAGAGGCATCATATGCTACATCTTGCCATATTTGGTGTGTGTTCTCTGAGCAAGCAGCGCGTGTTATTTGGAAAAGCCCTGACCTCTTGGAAGACCTGCTCATTTATCATCTTTCGACATTAAGTGGTACATTCACATAGGAGTAGTAAATTTATTTAAGGATACTCTGGGTTGTTTATACTGAGCATTGGACTGGGAACGTTTTCCTCCGATTACATTTCAAAACTTGTTTTTTACACCAGCAAATTTTCATTACTAGAGTAACTTTAACTAGATTTACTAGACAACTAGGCTAGTTGTTTGCCTGTGCAAAACCTTCCAGCTCAACACTAGGATTGCTAGGTGTTTGCTAATGTCTTATTATTTGTATGCATCGATGCAGGATCATTCACATCAGCGTCGCAAAAAACATTATATTTCATCGCTCTAGTTGGGTATTTATTCAGTTCCTTAACCACTAGCATGAGCAGTTGTATGCTTGCCTTGCCAAACACCACTAATTATTATTGATCTAGGTTTCCATTTGGAAATTGAACTCTAAACAGTCTTAGAGAGAAAACAGAATTCCACGTTTTGTCAACATTAGTCTTTTTTCATGGCTTGCATAGATAGCTCTGTGAAGGTCATGTGACACCGTTGTAAATGCAAAAGTATGGCCCCCTGTATCTATTGGTATGTGACCTTTAGCATATGCCAATGACTCATTTGTATTTGTCTGCGCTCTTGCTGGCCTGATAAGTACCGCTTCGTTCCAGTGTGCATGATGTGCTCGAGCGGATCACAGGCTGCAGCTTCTGTTTTCCGTGTGCTCGGATGGAAATGCAATTACATGGGACACGACACCCAGGATCACACTGAATCATATTCTCCTTGAGACCGTAGAGATGTGAAAACAAATGACTAAAAACCCAACCACTGAGTTTCTTGTTCACACTGTTTATCTTGTTTATTTAGCATTTAAAAAATAAAGCAATGTATATGTTATTAGCTCCTGTTTCAGATTAGAGATTAGAGATGATGAACTGAAAAAAATGCATGACAAATTATGAATATTAATTGGTTTAACCAAAAAAAGTGCTGCTTCTTTGCTACTTTAATAACTAAAAAATCGTCAGTTTAGATTCAACAACATGTGATAGAAACATTACTTGCAAAGCAAATTAAAATAATGTCTGCTCTGCACACAGAAATGACAGCAAAAATTGTGCCTGATGAAGACCTGACTGGTCGAAACGCTGCACTGTTTAGAAACACATTTTTCGAGCTGTAATTTCAGTGTGCAGACATTATTATTTTTTTGTTCATTTATTGTTATTTACACCAGCTAAACACCAGCGATTTTAAACCACGTTTTTAAGACTGTCTTTGGTTCACTGCAGTTTTAAGGAGAAAATACTCAGCAATGGTGTCGACTTGGTTTGTCTCATGGTTTGACACATGGTTAGTCTTAAAGCATATTAAAAACACTTCATAGACATATAAACAACATTAAAAGCTTGATTTTCACCACAGGGAGACTTTAAACATTTTAAACATCATATTTTCGAACATCTGGCCCAAAAAGACACCACCAGGTTGATTTGCCCCCATAACCCCATTGGTCATGGGTTATTATTATGACATTTCTTTCTGAATTTCAGTCTTTCTCTTCAGGAAAATGGACCAAAAATATTAATTGCAAAAACTTGCTTTCTTTAGAGCAGTGGTTCCCAACCCTGGTCCCCAACATGGCACATTTTTATGCCTCTCTTATCTGGTCAACGTGAATTTGTCAACAAGGAAGACATATTTTGTTGATCCTGGAACAACATTCATGTCCAAATATTTTGTCCTAAACCTAGCCCCACCCCTAAACCTAACCCCACCCATCAGTCCCCTAATATCAGAGGGGAATGATATGTGAATAGCACTGATTTAGAAGCACCTCACCCTGGCCGTAAGCCTACATTTTTGATCCAGGAACATGTTGTACTTGGTGAAGTCACGTTCACCCACACCTATCTGAGGTCTTGGAGTCTTTATTAGCTGATGAGTTGAATTGGGTGTTTTTGATTAGGAAGGCATCTAAAACTAGTTCTGGGAGTCCTCCAGGACCAGGGTTGGGAATCACTGCTTTAGATTACAAATGCATCCAAAGCAATTGCAAGCAGATCAAAGTTCATGGCTGTAATGTAGACTAAAGCCTATTGGTGGCTAGGGACATGCCATTTGTCCTACCTTCATGAAGGCTGTGACACACCAAGCCATTTCGCCTGCGTCTGGGCCAAAAAGTTGTGCTTGAACAAAAACTACAGCCAACGGCCAACTAGCACAAATGTTCTGAGAAAATAACCGTCTATACCAGCAGGTGGCAGTAGTCTGTATTCGACATAAAAAAAAGGGAAAGCCGGAATTAGGACTGTAAAAGACTGTAGTGAGACTTCCACCACACAAAATCTGTAAAATGAAGAAAACTAACAGGATGCTGCTTTCTTGCCATCCCGGTTTCCCTTCCGTGAAGTTTGTGGAGCTTGTCACAAAAATTCATCTAAACTTAGCATATGCTGCTAACAAGCTCTTGTGTGCATCTGAACTCTTGTTTTGGGCTGATGCGTAGATCGTCTCTTTTTTTTCTTCTTCTGCTCTTTTTCCTGTTGTTGTGGTTAGCAAACAGCATTGCATTACCACACGCCCCCTTCTGGACTGGAGTGTATATCGCCTGTGACTGACAGACTGTATGAACAGTGACGCCCATACCGTGATACATGTACCGTTACACCCATATCACCCATGTACCGGGCCCCCCGCACCGGGAGTCTGGAGCCTTAAGTCGGCTTGGCTCCCTAATTGATGCCTGGTCAAAGGTGAAAGCCCACTGGGTGACCCCTCCATGCTTGGAGTCCGGAGCCCCAACTCAGCTTTTGTTCTGAGTTTTGCTCGGTCAAAAGCTGGACAGGAAGTGGCGGTATCTCGGAGCCGGGCGGTCCCAGGAGCTCAGGACTGTGGGGAATATACGGTCCCTCTGGGACCTCTCCATGCCTGGAATCTCAAGCCTTAACTCGGCTTTGCTCCCGAATTATGCCCGGTTATACATAAAGGACTTTAGGACAAAACGGGCTCTATCTCATTTGAATGAATGTGTGTAATTTGTAGGCGTATCTAAATATAGTTGTAAATTAAGGTAGTAAGTAAGGTAAGGTTAATAGGTTAGTAAGGTAAAAGCACACAAAGAAATGTTATCATTAAACACTTTCAGAAAATGTATCAAAGTTACAATTAGAGGCATTCCTCATTGAAACACATAAGGTGGGCTTAAATGGTTCCACAGTGAGTAATGGTGAAAAATTACAATGTTTTCCTTTAAAAATGTAAGATATGTTTACAAATACATGCATGGAGATGAAATATTCTGTGGACTAAGTATCATAGTAATTTTCATTGTGCCCAGTTTTTTTCATTCAAGGTTAGCTTGTGTTGGCTATAGTTTGCATGCGTTTTGTGGCGCTGTACCATTTAAGCCCATCTTAAAAAAAAAGTTAATTCATGAAAATAATCTTCTCTTCAAAACAATTTATGATGTATTTATTTGTAAATTAATGTAAAATTATTGAAAATTCTTTGGCAGTCTAGCCTTTCTGTAAGGCTAATGGTTTGACCTAGAGATTGGCTTTGAACGCAAGCTAATAAAACTAATCTTTCAAAGGAAAATGATATAAAATGATAAAGTACTATTTGTTCATACACCAAGAACAATACATTTAGCTCTTATTTGACATAATATCAATGTAGTTACCAAAGAAATGGCTGAAAATTGCAGAAATGTGTTGATTTCTGAAGGGTCCCGAAACACCAGAGTTTTGGGGGGTGTTTGTGTGAGTCCCCTGAGACAGCATGCGCATGGGTGAGGCTAACTCATAATTCAACACCGCCAAATGTGATTGGTATGCAATAAAAAATGCCAGGTAAGTAACAAATCACTTGATTGGTTAAAATAATGAGCAGCATAAAATATTATTTTCTCTTTTCTTAATTTGACTTCAGAGTTGAAAGTGGGCTTAAAGGGTACACTTATTTAAGGCAGAAACTATGAGCTTATTGAAGTAATGAATACTTGTTTGTTAACAAATGATTATGTAATTTAGAAAAATGTAGCATTGGTATCCCAGCAAGCAATTTTACATTTAAAAGGCGTTTAATAGCCGTCCAAACACAGCCTAGACGTCTAGGCTAAAACAAGGCAACATTTGGGTTGTCAGTGAAAATGTAATAGACGTCTAAACCATCGCCCAAGAATAGACTAGTCATCAATTAGATAACAAAGAAATGAAATGAGTGAAGAAATGAAAACAAACACCTTGTAGTCACTATTTACTTTGCTTACATGATGGAATATCAAACATCTCGCAAGTTATTTGGGCAAAAAATGCATGTAACCAAATTCAAGGTTATTCTGGCTAGAAGTGGGTCACTCATAGCCGGACTATATTGGGGCTATAGTTAACCTGACGTTTGGAAAAATGTAGCATTGGAATATCCTTGTATTTCTGGCTTCTACATTCAGTGATGCCATGTCTGGTTCCTGAACATACCGGATGTGTCCCCGGTTGACTTCTGAGTCAGCACTGGACAAAGAGGTCTAATGAAACATGTCATAGAAATCCACCCAGGCATATCCTCTAGCCACTGTGAAGGCAGAGAACAGCTGCTGGGAATCTCTCCGTATCTCCCTAGCCTCCTCCTTTCTCTTTGAGGAAAGTTGCAGTCTGGAAAAGGCGGAGAGTGCGGATGACAAAGATTTGTTTCCACAAGTCATGAAGCTGTCGGAAAGAGCGTGCTGGGCCAAGCAAGTTGAGTCATAAGACCTGGGTCAGGAAAGTGCAGGGGAGCAGAGAGAATAAAAAAGAGGTATTAAAGGAGGGAGAAAACGGGGCAGGGCTAAGTGCTTAGTGGACAATGACGCATGAATGAGGAATTGTGTGTGGATTTGAAAGCTTAGAGGAAGAAACAAAGGGAGGGGAAAACTACGTTTGCCATTTCTTGACAGTTGAAAAGGGAATTTTGAAGGGATTGGTGATGATGTAATTGAAGAGAGGTTAGCTGAGCACTCGTCATACCTGTGGGTTTTTTTTGCGTGGGATAAAAATCTAGTAGTTAAAAAGTGTCAGTTTTCAAGCATGTTGTCTGCTATTGGTTCAATAAACAGGGCAACCTGAGCAAAGTCACGCTGTTGGTTGAGTTAATATGTTGGGATGTTATGCGAAGGGGAGAAAATCTTCTTTCTTCAAGCAGCTTAAAGGTTTCTGTTCTGTTTTTCAGGTTGTTTCTGGGTTTTAAGCCCTTTTCGGACGGGATTAACTTTACAAGGGTAGATGGAGTAATGTGATTTTACCACAGGACATCTGTAATAGTTAATGGCCAATTCCCACGGGATAAGAGATCTCAATAAAACTAGCAGAAGTGGGAGAGTAACTCGATTTGTGCATCGCCGTCACTCCTGTTTTCCTGTGTGTATTACACTGCTTCCTGATATCACATGCGCAAATAACCTACAGACCCTTTCCAAAAAATTAGAATATCATGGAAAAGTTTATTTTTTCCATAATTCAAAACGTTAAACTTCCATAGATTATAGATTCAGGGCCCACAACTTAAACGATTTCAAGTATTTAGTTGTTTATTTGTACATAATTTGGGCTTCCAGCTCATAAAACCCACGAAAACAGGATTTAAAAAAATGTGAATATTACATGAAATCACACAGTAATTACACAGTGATACCATGGTCATTGAACCAGGTTTTGGTTCTTTTGGCAGTGTGGGCAGGTGCAAATCCTGCTGGAAAATGAAGGAAGCATGAAGTGCTCTGAACATGTCCTGGTAGACGGCTGCGTTGACTCTGGATTTAATAAAGCACAGTGGACCAAAGTCCTCTTTTCTGATGAGAGCAAATTTTGCATCTCATTTGGAAACCAAGGTCCCAGAGTCTGGAGGAAGAATGGAGAGGCACACAGTCCGAGATGCTTGAAGTCCAGTGTGAAGTTTCCACAGTCTGTGTTGGTTTGGGGAGCCATGTCATCGGCTGGTGTTGGTCCGCTGTGCTGTCCTCAACGCAGGACATGTTCAGAGCACTTCATGCTTCCTTCAGCAGACAAGCTTTATGGAGATGCTGACTTCATTTTCCAGCAGGATTTGCACCTGCCCACACTGCCAAAAGAACCAAAACCTGCTTCAAAGACCATGGTATCACTGTGTAATTACTGTGTGATTTCATGTAATATTCTAATTTTTTTAAATCCTGTTTTCGGGGTTTTATGAGCTGGAAGCTCAAATTATGTACAAATAAACAACTAAATACTTGAAATCGTTTAAGTTGTGGGCCCTTAATCTATATGGCTCTCTGATCTGAATGGTGTGTGTGAAACACTTGAGTTTTGCCACAGACCCGTCCCAGCGACTAGAATGTGACTGAATGCTTTTTTAAGCGTCTCCATACTTGAAAAACCGCGGAAAACTACTTTTAAACAGGAAATGACAAAATATTTACGTTCATATTTACAGCTGGTCTATTCCCACGGGATCAGTATCACCTGAGGGAATTTTTCCGGACCTTTTTACTGACGGTAAAAGTCGCCGTAATCTTTACTGCCATTGTCCGTATTGATCACTGAGATGCACATGCGGACGGGACTAAAATCACAGAGAAGCTCTGGTAATTATTACTTTACCCCTCCTCTCCATGTTAAACTAGTCCCGTCCGAATAGGGCTTTAGCTCCTGTCTCATTGGTTTCCTTGGTTTTTGATTAATCCTTGTTTGTTACCATGGCTACTGATAATGGTTACTTTGTGTTTGGAGTCTTGTGTGTATATATAGCCCTGTGTTTGCTTCTTGAGCTTGTTGGTTATTGTCTGTTTTGGTGCGTTATATATCATACTAAAGCATACTTATATCATACTTTTCCATTCCTGATTAAACATGGCTGGGGTCTGTACCATGAAGCCGGTTTAGCTGGTTAGTTTGTGCCAACCCCGGGTTTTAGGCACCATAAATGCGGTATAACTCACTCTCCATGGCTAACCTGCTCTGTAGCACGCTTTATTCTGGGGAAGAATAAATTTGACTGAATTTTGAGCAAGAAGGAGAAAAAGTGGCATCTACATCTCAAGTCTATTTTTATTTATGACTCAACGAGAACAAAACATTGTGCTTTTGTAAAATAAAGAAAACAAACCTGTCCCGGTTTCCCTTCTGTAAAGTCAAGTCAAGTCAGCTTATTTATATAGCGCTTTTTACAATACAAAAAAGTTTGTAAAGTTTGTGGAGCTTGTCACAAAAATGAATCGAAACTCAGCGTATAAGTGTACAAGTGTTTCAGTCTTAGTTCGTTGGTTGTTGTCTTTGCACGTTGTGTGAAGCTGTTGCATTCCTGCTCTTTTATTATGTTTCATGTTCCTGCTCCTGGTTTTGACCCTCTAGTTGGATTATCTTTGTTTTCATTTTCAATAAATACTGCTGCAGCTGGATTCACGCCTCTCTTTGTCCCCGCTTACACATAACAACAAGCTACTAGCAAGCTCTTGTGTGCTGAATCTGAACTCTTGGGCTGCGTTCCAGTCCAAAATTGTCATGCCCTTCACTCGCTAACTTCCCTCCGTCTCGTTCACTCGGATGTACGTCATTGTTTTTGTTGCACGAGTGCCCACTACTGGCGGAAACTGCGGTGGGCTGAACTGGAACGTCCTAAGCCCTTGATCACTTGGAATCAGCTATGGAGATGATTTATTATTTAATTTCTTTAAAAAATAAAATAAAAAAATGTATAATTAATATATCATAGAGTTGTTTGTTGTGGTGGTGATTAGACGAGATTTGTGGTGACGTCACAATCGTACTGCATTGTGGGACATACACTCACCTAAAGGATTATTAGGAACACCTGTTCAATTTCTCATTAATGCAATTATCTAATCAACCAATCACATGGCAGTTGCTTCAATGCATTTAGGGGTGTGGTCCTGGTCAAGACAATCTCCTGAACTGAACTCTTCCAAACTGAATGTCAGAATGGAAAAGAAAGGTGATTTAAGCAATTTTGAGCGTGGCATGGTTGTTGGTGCCAGACGGGCCGGTCTGAGTATTTCACAATCTGCTCAGTTACTGGGATTTTCACACACAACCATTTCTAGGGTTTACAAAGAATGGTGTGAAAAGGGAAAAACATCCAGTATGCGGCAGTCCTGTGGGCGAAAATGCCTTGTTGATGCTAGAGGTCAGAGGAGAATGGGCCGACTGATTCAAGCTGATAGAAGAGCAACTTTGACTGAAATAACCACTCGTTACAACCGAGGTATGCAGCAAAGCATTTGTGAAGCCACAACACGCACAACCTTGAGGCAGATGGGCTACAACAGCAGAAGACCCCACTGGGTACCACTCATCACCACTACAAAGAGGCTACAATTTGCACAAGCTCACCAAAATTGGACAGTTGAAGACTGGAAAAATGTTGCCTGGTCTGATGAGTCTCGATTTCTGTTGAGACATTCAGATGGTAGAGTCAGAATTTGGCGTAAACAGAATGAGAACATGGATCCATCATGCCTTGTTACCACTGTGGAGGCTGGTGGTGGTGGTGTAATGGTGTGGGGGATGTTTTCTTGGCACACTTTAGGCCCCTTAGTGCCAATTGGGCATCGTTTAAATGCCACGGCCTACCTGAGCATTGTTTCTGACCATGTCCATCCCTTTATGACCACCATGTACCCATCCTCTGATGGCTACTTCCAGCAGGATAATGCACCATGTCACAAAGCTCGAATCATTTCAAATTGGTTTCTTGAACATGACAATGAGTTCACTGTACTAAAATGGCCCCCACAGTCACCAGATCTCAACCCAATAGAGCATCTTTGGGATGTGGTGGAACGGGAGCTTCGTGCCCTGGATGTGCATCCCACAAATCTCCATCAACTGCAAGATGCTATCCTATCAATATGGGCCAACATTTCTAAAGAATGCTTTCAGCACCTTGTTGAATCAATGCCACTTAGAATTAAGGCAGTTCTGAAGGCGAAAGGGGGTCAAACACAGTATTAGTATGGTGTTCCTAATAATCCTTTAGGTGAGTGTATAGGTGCCTGAAGTGTACATATGAAGTAGACTCGCTCCCTCGGTCAAAATCTCGAGGGAACGAGGGTCTGTCCATATAAACTTCCCTCATCCACTTCACGAAGCAGAACGCACTTCAAAATGGCGGCAGGGATTCCCCCGAGGGGAAGTGCTTAGGGAAGTTCGCAAGGCCCTGTCCCAAATGGCACTCTCCGGACTTGTGGACTTCCTCAGAGTCCACACTTTGGTGACGTCATGTAGTGCAGACCTGTAGGGCCCTTGGCGTGAGTCCACGAGGGCGCATTGAGAGGTATTTTTGGGACAGACTCGATCGTTACGCCGGAAATAACGGTCTGGTTGTTGTTGGACAGGAGAAATCAAATTTTTGCGCTCCGACGTCTCATCTCCATGTCAACTACACAGCCTAATTTTACAGTTCTGTATTTTAATATTATGCATGCCACCTGGGCATTAGACAATAGATACATCATGCTAATTTAAATGATGTATACAGTTGTACATAATAATACATAATGTTCCATTTGAACTAATTAAAATTTTAACACATAATGAAAATGTGCATGAGTTTCAGATGAATTTACAGGTTTCAATTTTCATACTATGTTTACATATGACTCAGTAAAGCCCTGACATTCGGTTCTATTTATTTAATGAATCATAATGCGATCGTATTATTCAACGCGCTATTATTATGTTTGAGACATCAACCACTGGTCGATGACCATAATGTTTGTATAAACTGTAGGTAACAACTGGTAATATGTACATCTAGGACATAAAAAACCTAATATTTTCTTCTCAGCCATGTCAACAATTATCAGTGAGTGAAATCTCCTCCCATCCGTTGTCTGATTGGCCTTTCGCAAGGATTCCTGGGTAGTTAAAGTGTGTGGCGCCCGCATCCATGTGGAAGACCGCTTCAAGGGTACAAAGGGGGCGCTGCTGAGCACACTTCAGAGCGGTAAAATGCTGAATGGGACGGCCTACGGACTCGTAGACTCAGCGAGCACGCCCAATTTAAGCCCACGAGACCGAAAGTCCTCATGAAGTGCGCCATTTGGAACAGGGCGTAAAAGTGGAGTGGAACGCAGCCTAGTTTTTTTTACTCTTTTACCTGTTGTGACGGTTAGCAAACAGTGTTGCATTACCGCGCGCCCTCTTCTGGACTGGAGTGTGTTTCACTATATTTCACGCATGCGATTGGCTGTTCACACTTTCGTGTGCACTCGCTCCATAGTTATTCATGAGCTCAGGATCAAAACCTGAGTTGACAGAGAAAGCTGATGATCAGTGTCATGTTACCAACAAAGCCTGATTGGATTGGTTTGGTTTTGTCAACATGAACACCTAATCCTGTGTCCCAGAGTTTGTCTCCAGTGCTTCACGCAAAGATGGCATCATGCAGACAGGAGGTCAGCCTATAAATGGCTTACTTATAGTTGACCGTGATGCATTAAACGGAGATAAAAGGAAACATTTTTCTATCCAATAAATAAATAAACGCAATTATTACATGCATCAGGGCAGAATGAGCATCTTTGTAAAACACACGGCTAACTATTTATCATGCAATAATTTGCGTAAGAAACATTTTTACAGAAATTCTACTCCTGTTTTAATGAATGAGGCCCAACAACTTCAGATACAAGTACATACACAATACAAGCGAGCGTAAGTACCAAATACTCACTGATCTTACCGTAAGAGTGTTATGGAATTTGACATGACACATTTTGAAACTCTATTTGAGCAGTTCATTGCTGTGTTTTCTGGAAACATCTGGGTATTAGTCACCTTTCTAAAATAAAATTGGAAATGCAACAAATGTAGCAAAGCCAAAGTAAATCTTTCACTATATTGAAACTCAGTTACTCATTGAAGAAATCCCAACCAGAGGGGAAAACATTTTATGTAAGACACATACTTTTAGTTTCAATATAATAGATATATTTTTGAGCCACTAAACCCATTCTTACCTCTAATTTATTTAGACACACAGCACTTGTTTTGTATCCCACGGCAAGCAAAATAAATTGTACTTAAGTAATAGTTCAATGATTATATTTTGAAACAGGTTGAAAGAACAGACTGACATGTTATCGTTTTAAGTGAATGAGTCTTCTGCATTAAAACGATGTGATTGAAAACATCTCAGTGATCAATAAATACAATAGAATCAACCGATTAATTCCATGAATTCAATATTTATAAATGAGGATTCATATACATGTCTGTCTATATCTATAATGTTGTTCATATGTATATAATTTACATTTACGTTTTATTTTTTTATGAAAGCACAAGTAGAAGCACGTGTGGTATAACCACACTTAATTCATACATAAAAAGTCTCACACACAGATACTCATGAGATCACGCTGAGAAAAAGCCCACGTGTCCCCATGAGGAGGTCATTTAAGTGTTTGTGTCTCATAGTCGTACTGATAAAAGCCAGATTTTGAACAGACTCACAATGCATAATTATGTGCCACATTCTGACTTCAAAATTGCTTGACGGATTATAATGGAGAAAGACTGGAAACAAAACGGTACATTGTGCGTCATCACTGCCCACTACATCTGCCTCGCTCATTTTCCTCTCATTCCCAACACACAATACTTCACGTTGTTGATGGAGTAAGAGTATGACTGTTTATTTGTCTGTGTCTTCTTATGTGACGTTTGTAATGTTTCCAAATGTAGAAGGCCTTAAACTTAATGTGACACATTAGTCTTCGCTGAGTTTAAACACTGTGGCTGCTATGACCCAATCACGGAAAGTAATTCTATAGCACAATTATGGTATATATAATAATATTGCTATTTTTGCTAGAATTAAAAAAAAAAAACAAAAAAAAAAAATGTTTTACTTAGCTTTTCCCTCCCCAGTGAAATAAATACTTTTACAAATGAAAAATATTTTATATCTCATTTTATTATTTCATCTTTTTATTTGGAAATCGATGGACACAAACCTAAAGGTATTAATCACAAGTAAATGATCTGTGCCAGTGCAAGTTGTTAAAATAGACTCCAAACTAATCTTAAGCCCTATTTGTATGGGGACTAGTTTTCTAAATGATGTTTGAGTTACAATTCTTATCGCTCGACATCTGTGACTTCATGTATCGATTCGGGTGTTACAGAAGGTCTTCTGCTGTGCTTGCGTGCATCACGTATATGTCTTTTAATTTATTATTTTTTGATATAATTGTAATTTATTATAAAAACCTTATTTAAGTAAACTATCCGAGTTCATAGCAGCGGCTGTTTATAATAAACATGCATAAATTAGCAAAGAAATCTAAGTATCTTACTCTTATCTGACACTAATATTAAAATGGTTAATGAATTAATTCATTTTATAATGTTCTTTTTTTTTCGGATGCCATCCATATTGAAATTAAATGAAAGATTGCAGAAGATTGGTGTGCAAACGGTAGCTCAGGTGACACTAATTTAAACTACTCCCACCCAAATGTGACAAAAAGCTCTCCTGTTCCCACACATGTCTATTATACTACGCAGCCCTACATGCAACAATAACTACATGTTCCCACTACAGCCATTTACAAGCCTCCTGTCCGCTGAAAGGGTCTCTTCATTCGAGTGGGTATATGGAAAACATTCTTTAATCAGTCACATCCAGATGGTCCTAAGTCACTCTGACATTCATTTCTAAGTCATTGCCTCACTTTGCCACATCCAAGCCAACTCAGAAGGGGTTGCATTCATGCTCCCGTGATGAGGTTTCCACTATGGGAGGGCCCACAGAGCTCTCTTTGTTGCTCAGATCTGTGTATAGCTGTGTGCATGTAGGTGGAAGTGGAGTGGGGGCAAAGGAAAACCAATGTCTTTGTTCTGCCTTTTGGTCAAAAGAAGCTCAATATCTTTAGTTTTACAATTTAACTTGACCATTATGTTGTAGTTGTTGTTGTTGTTGTTTTCTTGCATTGTGACAATATTTTATTCAATTATTTTATTAGTAAGCACATTTACTGTAACCCTCATATTCTCTTTACTATGAGTAAAAAATCTCATTCTCGTTCAAATGACAATCTTCCCAACTGGACATAGTGTTTATATATATATATATTGGTTAATTAGAATCAGAACAAATGAAAGCAATACAACCAATACTACCATGGCTCACAGTTAAAATGGTACTTTACAAATTTTCTTTTAATTTTGAGATGAAATATCATGACATGGACATATCTGGAAAGTTTTTGTGAGATCCATCACCTACCTCAGGAACTCTCTCCTGTTAGCTTATAAATGTAGATTTTTTTGTCATTTGCATATACATTTATTCTCTAAAAGGCTTTATAAAACATACAGTATCCCCCAGTTTCACAGACAAGGTTTGAGCTAGTCCCAGACTAAAATACATGTCTGAGCTGTTTTAACTGAAAGCATACATACATCTTAAAATACATCAGTGCCATTGTTTTGTCTGAAGATGCACACCAGCAATGTTGTTTTTTCTAAGGCACATTTATAAAAGCTACTTAAATGCCATAATTGAACTAAGGCCTAATCCTGGCTTAATCTAAGCCCTGTCTGTGAAACCAGGCCATTACTTGGGCAAAATGGATTTTGCTTTCGGTTCAACTTTATTAAAGAACATCTGGACTTTGTTATCCAGTTGTTGAAGACATTTTGACTGGCGAAGTATAGATTTCATACCACATCAAAACAACTGAAGAAAATCATCTGAGTGGGATGAAATGCATGCTTGGGTGCACTTCTACTTGAATATTGTAAAGTGACAGGACTTGGATGAAAACACATTCTAAATGCCAACTACGAGTGTGAATAGATCATTGATGTCAGTCAATATTGTTATCAGTTATTGATAAAGAGAAGCGACTGTTTTCACTGATGTATGTCGATATTTGCCTTCATTCACCTAACCTTTGGTTTTGTTCTTTAGATCTGGAAAGGTTTGGTCTCCAACTGGAATAGAAGAAACCAAGACAAGTCCATACACCGGAATACTGGAGTCTGAGTCACAGGTATAACCCTCATATTTGATTTTCCCATAGGATACTATTCCAGACAGCTTCATTTACATTTTAATTGAAGGGATTAAGCAGAAACTTATCCAGAGAAATTCACAAAATGCTGTGAGCATGTTGTGATCTGTTTCATTGCCTAGCAACAACTGTTTGCTTCATAGAAATATAAACAACTACACAATGCGTAATTGTCTTTAAATGCAAAACAAAAAATTATATTACAAAAGCCTTTGCAAAATTTGAGGACTAGTTGAAGTCAAATATATTTATTTTTTCCCTTCTGATTGAACGAACTATGACAAAGATGAATAAATACTGAAACAATGAATTTCTTGTTTGTTAATTTTAGTTAAAGTCCCCCTGTAGTCAATAATTTGATCCCTTAAAACTAATCTTTGATCACCAAAATGACATATTTAAATGTTTTTTTCTTGAATTTTTTTCTTCATGCCTTAAAATATCTTGACTGTAACTCGACACCCTTGCCTCATTTAGTATTCGCAGTTCTATGAATATGTAAATGAGCCCCGCCTCCACTCACTCACTCAGCTCAGAGATCCACTGGTTGACGATCACACGTTGATCTGATTGGTTACAAGGTAGTTTGTGACGTCAGAAACACCAGCGATTTCAAAGCGTGTTTTTGAGACTGTCTTTGGTTCACTGCAGTTTTAAGGAGGAAATACTCAGCAATGGTGTCGACTTAATGGTGTCTTAAAACATATTAAAAACACCACATAGACACATAAACAACATTTAAAAGCATGATTTTCACCACAGGGACTTTAATGCATTAACTAATTTTAGTTCACCTATTATAGTTTTACTTTTGAAATGAAAGGTGGACATGTTTATTTGACCCTTAAGATATGTTAATATCGTCAGTAAGACTCACAAGTTTACACTATATAGTACTTCTTGAAGTCGAAGTAGCTGATGAAGTTTAACATAGGTGCTCTTTTATAGTCATGCTGGTACACGTCACATGACTACCTCAGCCAATAGAATTGGTGCGTTTGCACACATGCTTCAGACACTGGTTCTTCTAGAAGCGTTTCGATAGCCTTAACACCACGTTGCAGCATAGAGGTCCCTCAAAAGGGAACTAATAAAGACCAACCTCTGCTGCAGTGTGTCAAAAATGGATAATGTCACTCCTTAAATATTATATCAGAAGAGGAGAATATTATTATCACCATTAATTTTTAAAACGGGTAATGTCACATTATAACAGTGTATTACATAGACAGTGAAGGCATGATATTTTCACATCAGAAAGATGACTTTTTGGCTGGTGCTCTATGGAAATTAAATGTAATAATCCACAATATTGCCTTTGAATTCTTCCATCCTAAAATACATTTTCAACATGACGCTAATGTTTTCTTTGTATTCACTCGTGTAATGAAAAATAGCCCGTGTCAGCCATTTTGTGGCAAATGAGACAGATGGTTTCAAATCGTTCTTGGCCCTGACACTGGAATCAGATGGGCATTGCACAAATCTTCAGTAAAGTCACATTCACATTTGGTGACTGTATGTCATAACGTCTATAAAGTGTTTCAGTGATTTCCAGAGCAGATGTGTGCCTCATGCTGAGATGTAAGTCATTGTGGCTTTTGCCATGGCCACTGGAAAGTATGAATGTTGAAAATCTGTAAGAATAGCGATAGAACAAGTCACGTCATTTCCAATGGAAGGAGACACAGCCAAGCATGTGGTCGAGCCAAAGAATTTTTCAGAGGCTGTATTTTATCCCAGACTGTGTAGGTCGGAGCATAACTGAGGTATTGTTTCATTGCTCGGAAGTCTTGTCACCAGTTGTAATATGAGACAGCATTTCTTTTATGAATGGAACAAAATTGCCCATTCCTTAAAGTTGGTCACATATGATCCACTAGGCTTTTTAGGCCCTCTTTTATAGTCATAGTCATTTATTTATTTATTTATTTATTTATTTAGGTTACCAGTTATTGCATCATTGTTACTCCAGTCTTCAGTGTCACATGATCCTTCAGAAATCATTCTAATATTCTGATTTGCTCAAATGCTCAATTATTATTAGGGATGTACAATATATCAACCACCATATCGGTATCGACCGATATATGTAAATTTGTTATGTTATCGGACGATATATTAAAGCTGATAAATAATGGATTATTTCTTCCAGCTGTGACACTTCAGATGCGCACTGTTCAACATGATGGTTTTGAATGGCTTGAAATATGATTGGAATCACTTTAAAAAGGATATCGGCTACATAAAATTATCATGAGAACATTATATAGTGTGCGTGAGACATGGCTTTTAATGGAAATACTTTTGTTTTTGTAATCAGCCTCTCAAAAATTATATAAAAATCTAATTTATTGGCCAATATATCAGTAATCGGCTTTCAAATATAAAGAATTATTGGTTATCGGCATCGGCCCAAAATATTCATATCGGTGCATCCCTAATTATTATCAATTATCACTGGTGCTCAATTATCAATAATGGTTCTTATTATTATCAATGTTGAAAACGTAATATTTAATATTGTTATGGAAACTGTTCTTTTTAAAAGTTCTTTTAAATTGTTAGAATAATTCAAGCTTGGTGAACATACAAGACTTATTTCAAGAATGTATTTATTCCAAACTTTTTACCAGAACTGTATGTATATCTCATCAGTACTGAAGTCTTCCTGAATCTAAGAAGCTAGAGTTTGTTGTGTTTTATGTTACCAAATATCTAAAAAATCTCACATTGTTTGGTGCATTTTTAAGTCTTGCATGAATAAATCCTAAATTGTGTTATTTTTGAATGAATATCTCTATATGACGTGTTCGGAGAGTGATGTTACGGGGCTGATGCTGGGAGTGGGTTGTTTAAGTCTGTCAACAGTGGCCATATGGTTTCCATCAGGTCCTCCCTTCAACTTCCCTTGCAGTGCTCAGGTCGATATCAACCTTCATAAATCACAGGTCATTTTTCCCAAAGCAAGCCTTAATTAATAAAAGTAGGTTTGAGGTCAGCTTTGATTTACACAGTTCATTGCTAGCAGTAGCAAACCGCCTTGTTTGGTTGGTTCTGAATGTTCTGGCTCTGTGGGCAATCACCCAGAACCAAAGGGCATGCTGGGATATCACTGTAAAACAGGTCAGTGAAATCTGATGATTGTCAGGATTTATGAGCAGACACAAACACTCCTCATAAATATCTCCCTGGTCTTTTTGTGTTTATTTTGGGCCCTCACTGGCGATTATGGGAAACTAGCTTTAACCAGCAACGTTTACTTTTGGAATGCAATGAGAAAACTGTTCTTATTGGTTGTGTTTTGTGTTGAACCCCTTCGGACCTGATTTTTTACCTACATGATACTTATGAAGACATAAACTCATATTAATAAAAGTTAGGGGTCATATCTTTGGGTGATCAGGGGCCAATGAGTGACCAGGCATTTCTCATATTATTAAAACTTAAAATTGATTGTATTGGTTTACACACACAAAAAACATGTGATATCCATATAAATGGACACAAGGTCTGAAGGGTTTAATTGTGTCACCCACGTTCCATTTTCACGTTTGCTTTTCACTGGCATCTGTTGCATTAAGTAAGCATTAATTAAATGCAGTATAAATAACAAGCACTACCATGATGTATGTATAAATAATAGGGATGCACCGATATGAAAACTTTGGCCGATACCGATAACCGATAATTCTTTATATTTGAAAGCCGATAACCGATATATTGGCTGATAAATCTAAATCCAAATTTTGATATATATTTTAAGAGTCTGATTGCAAAAACAAAAGTCTCACCATTAAAATCAATGTCCCAAGCACACAATTATGATGTTCTCAAGTTTATGTAGCCGATATGACGCAACCGTATTTTCCTTTTTTAAAAGTGATTCCAATCAAATTTCAAGCAATTCAAAGCCATCATGTTGAACAGTGCGCATCTGAAGTGTCTCAGCCGGAGGAAATAATACATTATTTATCGGCTTTAATATATCGGCCAAATTTTTTTATCGGGCCGATAATGATTTGAAAATTCTCATATTTTGGCTGATACCGATATGGTTGCAGAAATATCGTGCATCCCTAATAAATACGTTACAATTTTAACAATTGATCTTTTTTTGCATTACAATAATTTGCATTAAGTGAATTAAATGGATAAAAAAATCAGCTAAAATGTGCTTAATAGCAAAATACACATTCTTATTTCTTTAATAATACATGTTTTTTTTTCATATTCATATCTCTCATTTGTAATTCTTTTCATGCCTGCTAATAGGTTTCGTGAGCATTCTCACCCATTCAGAACTTCTTAAGAGCCAAACTGTTTTCAAACTGTGTTGTATAGTCGGCTGATAAGGGTGTCCTGTAATATTTCCCCTGGTATGAGAAGTATGATAAACGTAGCGTGTAAAAGAGCGTCTGTTTCAACCACGGCTGCTGTTTCAGTGATCCTCTAGATTCTCTGTACTGCAGAATAGGGTAAATAATTCAATTTAATGAGACATTAGCCTTATCCAGATTTATTAAATAACAAAAATCTAAGCTTATGTAGTGAAAATTTATGTTAAAAAAGGTAGAGAGGTACAAATGAATGGTTTTCGATGTTAGACTACAAAACTGGCACTTTTATAAGCTATACACCAGATGTGTAGACTAGTAAATCTGCCATTTTTATTGCAGTTACACCCATTTGTGGCAGACATGTGAACTAAAGGAGCATGCATCTACGTTTCCTTTCCAGCAAAGGTCAGAACAGACGTTATTTCTAAATATTATCATTATTATATGCTTTAGATAACCATAACTAATGTTTCTATTAGTTTCAGTAGTAATCAGCTAGTGGTTAAATCAAAGCGGAGGTAAATAATATATAGAAGATCCACAAAATAGCACAAAACACCATCATGGTAACACACATGACAATAAAATAATGCAAAAACACAATTTAACAACATACGATGTACATAATGTGCATTACTGATAAAAAAGCTAAGAAGAAACAGATTTATTAAAATTAACTGTGAAGTGTCACACAAGCTATTCTGGGGAATGTCTGCTTTTCACTGCAAATTATAAGATGATTTGTTCTTTTTTATTTCTAAAAATGGTACATTTAACTGTTTTTTACTGTAAAATTGCATGAAATGTAAGGATAGATTTTTCCCCACGTATATAGTATACAGTTACAGTTTTCCCTGTATATATTACAGAAACTACAGTTCATGGTCTGTATATAATTTCATTTTCAATGAGGGCATTTACAAAGATACTAGTGCAAAGAATTCTGTTTTTAACATTATGTGTAGAGCTCAAGAGAAAAAAAGAGATAAATGATATGAACCTTTCAAACCCATTATCTTGCACGTTGTTTTAAATGAGAAAACTAGGAGAACAGCCGGCTTCTGTCCACTCAAAGATGAGAAATGCAATAAAACGCTTGTCTTGCTGCCCATTTTGAACTGTAATAAAGATTGATATGAGATATTTTTCATGGTCATAAGGCTAAAAACAACAGAAAACAGAGCCCTCATGATTTGCAGGCGAATCCTCCTGCCTCCTGCTGTGGGACTGAAGTACAGAGCGCTGATGTGAACATGTATTCCTCCGCTATCTATGAAAATACTGCCATTATTTATTCTGCCTCGGGTCGTTCCAAACCAATATGCTGTTATTTTTTCTTGGAAGAAAGATAAGCCACACATTGTGGTATCAACTTCCGAGAATAAATGTTTCTTAAACAGCAAATCATCATATTAGAATGGTTTCTGAAGGATCATGTGACACTGAAGAGTAATGGAGCTGAAAATTCAGCTTTGATCTCAGGAATAAATTACATTTTAAAATATAATCAAATAGAAAAGTTATTTTAAATTGTAATAATATTTCACAATATTACAGTTTTTACTGTATTTTTGATTGGATGAATGCAGCCTTGGTGAGCAGAAGAGACTTAATTATTGCAAATTTTGACTATGATATCAAAACTACATCCAAAATGGTGTCCTAATATTTAAATGGAAAAGTTGTTGACATTTGCCTGGCATTGCTTATTATAAAACACGGGGGCATTCACTTTCACTAATTTTTTGTGATCAGTTGTTGTGTATAATAATAGATTGAACAGCACATTTGCAAAGTTTTGACTAATTTGCTACCATTCCTTCAGAATTTTCACCGTAATTTGTTGTTTAATGAACTTTTGTTTGAACTTAATGTAGATTTATTGCGAGTAATTTCTGACATGCAGAGTTTTAAATTTGGCAGCCATTAATATTAAATTAAGTTTCTTCTTTTCTCAGAATTAGACTAACCCTTACCAGTTACCCTAACCCTAACCCAAATACGATACATTAGACAAACCGTTTAACAAAACAACAATAAAAAAGGATAACACAAATAAGTTGCCTTAAATGACTGCGGATGTCATAAAATGGCTGTTAACTTATGATCAAAAGCTGCGCTGACCAGAGGCAAATATGTATGATGGGAATTTGTCTGCAACAGTAAATATTTGCATATTTTCTGAGTAAGCTGTTTATTGAGTGCTTGTCAGATCTGTAAACCTGTCAAGTATTGTTCCAATCATACAGTCATCACCATTCAGAATATATTAGCTCTTAGTTGAAACAGTGAATAATTTGCTCCGAATATTTTTTTTGTGAAGAGATTTGGATGGTATTACAATAAGGGTGTAACAATATATCGTGCCACAATATATCCAGGGTTCCCACGGGTCATGGAATTTCTGGAATGTCATGGAATTTGAAAAGGTCTATTCCAGACATTGAAAGTCAGGGAATTTTATATATTTTTTTGTCCAAGTCATGGAATATCAGGGAATTTAGTTTGTTGCTTTAAATTTTAGTTTCCATTTATCAAAATGTAATTTTTCTATAATGATTTTTTTATCGCACCTATGCAAAAATAATAATACGGACTTTGATTTGATTGTCTGCTATATATTTGCTTCTCATTTATTAAATACAGGCAATTGGTTGATGAAAAATATATTAAAATTAAGATACAATTTATAGAAAACGAAATTCACTTTAAAGAAAGGCTTTCTACAAAACAGAACAGCTCAGTGCTCCGCAAAACAGCAGCCTGTTTTGCCGTTCATTATAGGTCATGGAAATTCATCTTTTTAGTCAGTGAAAGTCAGGGAAAAGTCAGGGAATTTGACATTTGGTTTAGAGTGGGAACACTGTATATCGCAATACAAAAATGCAACAATATGTATCGTGGATAGTGTGTGACACAAAATGTATTGTGTATAATTCACCCAAAACAAAATTTACTGTGTGTTTACAGAGTTTTAGAGTCAGTACATTAAACTGCTATATATAATGTTGAATATGATGTATAATAATGCAATGGGGGAATATGTGTGTGTCCTGATAATGCCAAATGTCTGATGTTACCAGTAAAAAGTGTCCTACATTATTATAAATATATCTAGTCAGTGACAGAGAATATTCGTCTACAATAATTCAGTATTTTCAGCTTCAGAATCATGAATATTGTTATTCTGGTGTCTCTATTGTCCTGTGCTTTGGGTTTCAGCACCAAGTCCAAGACTATTCATTTACACACACAATGTGATAGGCCTAACTGTTTAATCAACAGTTAATTTTTTGTTAACCGTATATCATATGTCTTGGAGTATTGTAATAATATCGTATCCCGATATGTATCGAATCATGATATGAGGGTATCGTTACACCCCTAGCTTACAATCAACAAAAAAATGTTTTTCTTCTTTTTTTACAGACCTTTCGACCAATCAGCAGCGGCTATAGTCCCACTCCGAAGAGTCCCTCACCCAAGAGTCCCATCACAGGCGGTGTGTCCTACAATAACGGCAACTCAAGACCTACGTACAACAATCCAGCCGGACTGTATTCACACAACAACGGCAATGGAGCTCTTCCCAAGCAGATGTCAGGCCTCAGCCTGGGCTCTCCTCACAGGTGGGACATTTTACAGTTTTTCACACATGCACAGGAATAGCATAATGGGCCCTATTTTAAGGATCTAAGCTCATGGTCTAAAGCGCACGGCGCAAGTGCACTTAGGCCGTGTCCGAACCCCCTTTTGCTAGTTTAACGATGAGGAAAATGGTCGGTGCTCCCGGCGCATGATCTAAAAGTGTTGTCCCTATTCTCTTATTGAGTAATGGGTGTGTTTTGGGCGTAACGTGCAAAAAAAAAAAACCAGAGTCTCATCTCCCATTGCCTTTAAAAGCCAGTTGTGCTCGCGTCATGGCGGATTCGCTATTTACATGGAGGAGTTTGCAAGCGGACTTCTCTAGCGAGGAAACGGATCTGCTCGTGCGCGAGGTTAAAGAGTGCAAGAAGACCATCTACGTTTTATCTTTTATTTGTAATATTTGGCATGTTTGTGTGCTGCTTCGCATCCCTGTGTGTGTAATAAGCAGAGTGTGTGTAATAAGCAGAGTGTACACGTGTTGGACTCGCCTATAGGCTCACATCACTAACGCGCTCTTTAAATAATAAAAAAACTTTAGACCAGGTTTCAGTTGGTCAGTGGCTCAGTCTATTTCAGTTCCTCAAAATAGCAACGCTCCAACAATGCGCCAGAACACACACCTTGTTTTCAGACCAGCAGCCCATGGGTGAACAGATGGGCACAAATGCATTTGCTATTTAAACAACGTGAAAATGAAAACTGCGTCGGGCTGAAACTAGCAAAACACACTTGTGTCGCGCCTGGCGCTGCATTGCACTGGGTGTATGATTGGGCCCAATGCATTTTTCTTTGGAAAAACAGTTAGACCAGGAACGCAAGGTAAATAGGGTCAGTTCTAAATTCATGTTAACTGTACACAGCTAAACTCTAGCCAACACAAACCACACCGGTCTTGCAGTGGTGCCAGAAACACATATTTATGATCCTCACAAGGCTGTGAGAAACATAGTGATTTATCAAGGAAGTGATCTTGGGGATCTTTCCCATGTTGGACATCTACAGTGCAGGTCCTGTCTTCACTCAGAGCACTTGCACACAACAATAAACATTTCAGACTGAAATATGCTACAGCTCTTCAGGCATATTGTTATGTAAAAATGAGTTCATGAGTTCAGCGAAGCACAGGACTGGAAAAAGTGAACAGTTTTCAGGGAACATCTGCCACACTGATATTTGCAAAACATCCTTGAATTTTTCTGAAGCACTAGTGTATTTGGATGTGAGATAAGGATGATCGAGAACCGTTTGGTTGCGTGTTTACTCTGAATATGACAAATCCGCTGTTTATGAATTCCTGGATTCCTGGAGTTGTCATAACACTGATCACTCTCATGGAAACTTCCAACAAGGAAAACCATCAAAGTATCTTCTGTGTACTTGGGGGGAATCAGTTCCTTCAAAGATCTGAACTCATAACAACAGTCAAACTTGTTTGGAAACGTCTACTCATTCTTTATTATTATTAATGGGGATTTTTGGGGCCGATCACGATTGCGATCACTGTAAGGAGTATTGGCCGATATCTGTCACCGATACTGAAATAAATAATAGGCACACTATTCTTAACAACACTGTATTTAAGTATGAATAAAATAAGAGATGAGAAAGTATCATGAATTGACAACTCTTCATTTATTGGCAAGCAACATGTGCAACATATTCCATTCACTCATTTAGAGGTGATTAGGAACAGCTTAAAGCTTAAGAAATATAACATTCCTGTGAAATAAATTATACAAATTAAAAAACAGAGCAATCTTTATCAACAGAAAGTAATCAAATGTAAAACAACACTGCATAGTTTTCACTGTATCTATATTAAATATAGATTAAACCTACTAAAGAGCAGTGAGTTATTTTCTCTTTGTCTTTTCTTGTTTGATTAACATTTATAACACAGACGGCATCAGGAATATTAGGCTGCTGTCACTTTAAGAGCTGAATGCACGTATCCAATATACTGATACACTTATTTCCCAACTGTTTATCTTCACTTAACACAACCAAGGGTTTTTAGGCAAATACTTGAATGAATACTTGAAATACAGTTTTTAACCCTTAAGGTGCAAACCCGAAGCTCAAAGTTCACTTTACTTATCCGTGTTTCACTCCTTCTCGGAGCGCGCGCACAGAAAGCCGCTTGGGGAACAGTATCACTTTCACAGAACTCTACCAGGTGTCTGAAAAGGACAATACATTTGCAACATTTTTGGAGATATTGCAAAGACAGCAACGACATATATATATAATTATTGCACACATTTGCTGTTAAACTGTGATAAAAGAATTCTAAGTAATAAATGATTTCCAACATTAACAACTGCACGTTTATTACAAGATTCAGCTTTACTGTGCCCAAACTTTTGACTGGTAGTGTATGTGTGTATCTGAATATTTGTAACAAATGTGTTGTATTTGAATTTTAAGCCAATTTCTTTGGCTTCCATTCCTTTAGAGATGTACTGAAGCTTTTATAAATAACTTGAGAAAGTGTTTAGTTCAGTCAGGGATAAGCAGTTTTTCAGATACATGTATTTAAAATACGATGATATAAAGTGTGAATTGATGGAACTTTTTCTAAATGGTTTACATAGATAGGCCTATTTGTGGGGTAAGCAAATTTATCCGTGCAGCTTTTAGTGGCCAGGAATTACTGGAACGTTGGAGTGGAAAAACAAACACTGATGAATGATACACCACAAACATCTTCAGCTTTTACTTTTATTGTACATAAAAAATAATAATAAAAAATGGGTAAATAGTGTCAAATGAATCTAAATTAATTCTAATTTAAAATTTTAGATACACTTTCTAATTTTAATAAACTTATAGAAACAAATAAACTTTACATAAAATAAACATAAAATTACTTAAAAAGCATTGGACTACCAAAAAAAAAAAAAAAAAAAAAAAACTCAAAAGAGTTTGAAAATCAGTTTATGCTGTGGAATCAAAACTGATTTGTGAAACCATGATATTGTTACTGTGAAGTAAAATTGAGATTTTGGTCATATCGCCCATCCATATTCTTTGCTAGATAGCAGAAAAGGTTCCCACAGTTTTACATACAGTATGAATTTTTTAATAGTGTTCACCACAAGTAATAGACTACATTGTAACCAGAAATAAGTATATAAATGGCTTCTATTTTGCATAAGTTTATTTGTAATTGCCAGAAAGAAAGAAAGAAAGAAAGAAAGAAAGAAAGAAAGAAAGAAAGAAAGAAAGAAAGAAAGAAAGAAAGAAAGAAAGAAAGAAAGAAAGAAAGAAAGAAAGAAAGAAAGAGAGAGAGATGAATGTAAAGTCAGTAGGCCTGTGTAGTTTCTTCATTCACTGTGACCTATCCCTGCACTGGATGGCCAATTTCACATGTATTTTGTGTATTTTCAAAATACAAAATACTGTATTTGTATTTAAATACATTTTTCCACACAGTATTTTGTATTTGTATTTTAAATACATTTCCATGTATTTATGCCCGTCTCTGAGTTCAGTATGAAAACACATGGCAATAGCAGATGTTTATGTTTGAGATCTGGATGTGTTTTCCTTTCAGCTTCAGCCCTGAACCACCAGTGAATTCATCAGGCAACCGCAATGGTTTCGACCCACAGTCAGACGTCTACAGGATGCTTCAGGACCACGAGGAACCTGTGTCCGCTCCCAAACAATCTGGCTCCTTTAAATACCTGCAGGGAATCCTGGAAGCTGAGGATGGGGGTCAGTTTTACATACAGTATTTACTTCTCTCTCAGAATCAGGGTGTATTTCAGCAGTGGCGTGTAACCCAGTTACTCCTACTCGCCACTTTGGCAGGTTGAATTGTATATATAATATATGCATTTTTTAATTGTAGTTTTTAAAAAGGCATCTGAGATAATAAGTGCAATGTCGTGTTGTCAAAAAAACGTATTGCGCATGATTTTACTCATTCCCGCAGATTTTGAGCTCAAACCCAAAGAGCGGCACATAAAGCCGCCTCTGAGTACTAAAAAAATGTCCCTTAAACAGTCAAATACACACAAAATAATGTCAAAATGGCAAGTATTCACGTAAACGCAGTCAGTTATGTTTTAATTGAACGTAAACAGATGAGAAAGAAAACACGTGTAACAGTGTATTGGATCTGTGCATTCTGTCTTAAAGTGAAAGCAGCCTAATATTCCTGATGCCAAATTATGAGATAATATTAAAAACATCTATATGACAGTTTTCCCCCATGGTATCGATGTCAAAATTGTGTCCAGTGAACTTTGTGGCTGTAACTTTGGAAAACCACTGTTGGAATTGTTAATTATCGATAATGTCCTATATTGTAATTTTGTGTGTGATCAAACCGATAATACAATGATTATCGCCTCAGTATGTTCACTGGAAACAATAACATAAGAATGATGCAGTTTTATTACAATACATTGCTATTTACTTGTCACTAGAAATGCTACACTATTTTGAAAATTGTCTGGCTATTGAATTCCTTGGATTCTGGATTTTTTTGGGGCCAGATTGCTCTCTTGTCTCTTGGAGGCTAAAAGCTCCCATAAATGTTGTGCTTTGTGTCATATAAGCCCAGAAATGTCTAAGCCAGATCCCATGGAGAAGCTTCTAGACCATGCTGTACTTACGCCTTCGCCATCTCTCGCACACTGAATTAGATCCCATGGAGCCACAGGGATCAGGGATCAAGTGTTTAAGTGTGTAATTAGTGGTATTCGTTGACAGGTTTGGAGTAGTAACCTGTCCCAGCAGTTCTTGGGAATAACGCAGAGTTAATGATCTCACTTTGGCACAACAACAGTCAGATGACTGAGGCGGGCACCATTTAGACAGTTACGCATATTTTTTTATCCGGATGTTTCCTCGTTCAGCCTGAAACGGAGAAGATAGGAGGAGGCCTTGGCAGCTGTGCTCCACACTTGGCCATATGGCTCTGTCCCAACCATGCCCTGAAGCTAACACACACACACACACACACACGGAATTTTCAGCTACGTCTGCATGGAGAATAGTGTCTGACCTGGGATTGAAGTGTGAAGGACATTAATTCTGGCCATCTCTTGTTCCAGGCACAGCTGCTAAGCGCTTATTCTGAGAGATTGGTTTGTTTTGGGCTAAACAAGGCCTCTTGGAAAGTCAGAAGTAGCTGTTCATAGCAGTTTAAAACTTACAATTCTGTCAATACAGTGTGTACTCTGCTGCTCTTTGACACAAAATGAGAATTTTTAACTCTTTCCATGCCAGCATTTTTGGAAAAACAATTCCAGCCAGCATCAGCATTTTTTTTTTTCTTCATTTTCACAAAGGTTTCATGGCCCCAAGAATATTTTGTTGTATGAATATCTGAGGATGCAATACATCAAAAGAACAGACCCTCTGCTTTTAAACAACAACTAGCTTAATGCATTCTTTTTTATGAACACTTGAATGTAAGTTTTATTTAAAAAAAGCAAAATTTTGAGTAAAAAGATTAAATTGGAAAAAAATTAAATTTTGTCAAAGACTACGTCTGGATGGGATTCAGAACGTCATCAAAACACAGATGAAGTGGATCGAGTCCATCAACACCTCAAAGCTTCACAGTCCTAAAGCTCGTCCTGGGTCAACATTTCATTCAGTAACATTACGCCGTTTTGATTTATATGCTGGTTAATGTTGATGATCACGTTATTTTACATGTGCATCTGCTTACAAATGAGATCGCTTGTTTCTTCTGCTTTTTCGCTTGTGTTTTGATCAGGAGATTCAGTACTCTTTCAGAAGATGAGTAATAGCGCCCCCTACCGCATAACAGTGAAAACACGCCCTAAATAAAGCGTTGTCTCATAAATGACGGAAAACTCTGTCAGTGGCAGGGAAAGAGTCAAAGAATGAATTTAACTCTGATGAATAGGTTTGTGAGTGAATTAGTGGAACAGCATAATTTAATGCAGGTGGAAAGACCAAGTTTTGGAGAAAAGAAGAACAACAGTTAACTTTGGGAGTCCAGTAATAGGAAGCCAAAATTAAAAAAATTATGAAACATTATTTAGGCCAGGAGTGGTCAAGTCTGCTTCTCGAGATCAATGCTCTAACCCTGGTCAAACACACCTGAACAAGATCATCAAGGTCTTCAGAATTAATAGAAAGTCACAGCCAGGGGAATAAACACTGTGGGAAAGTGGATTTCATGATCATGTATCTAATCCCCCATTCTGTGTGTTCATTTTTCTTCCCCGGAAGACATGCATTTTGTCCCGGCATATCCCAAAGCAACTTTAAATAGCATTCAAAGTATACCTTTTATCAGTTCTTGCTTTCCCTGGGAATGGAGCCCATGACACCGGCGTTGCAAGCGCTATGTGCTCTTCTGTTTGAGCTGCAGGAAGGCTTTTTTTGTGTTACAGATTTTATTTTGAGCATTGCAAGCAACTTGGTAGTAAAATGTGCATAACACTACGACTTATCCTGGACTTTTGAAATTAAGATACAGTACAAATTGTTTCAAAGTTTTGAAATGTTAAGTACCCTGAGATGTCACCATTCAGCGGTTAAACTGGATAATGTGTGCCTTGATAATCACATCACATCATTGACGTCATTGAATTATACAACATTCAGTCATGCTTTGTGGATACCATAAAAATGAATGAGAAATGTCGTAAACCGAATCACAAAATTGTCTGTGATTTCTCTTGTAAAACATCAATGATTTCAGCATAAACTCTTCAATCATTGATCAATTGATCAATCAAAAACAATGTTTAAAGGGGTGATGAACTGAGAAATTAAATTTTCCTTGAGCATTTGACATATAAGAGGTCATCATACTATAAGAATATCCTGTAAGTTTCAGAACTGAAAACTTCCTTGTTAGTCCAATAAAAGCTGTTATTGACACCAGGCTCAGCGAACGACAGGTTTTTCAAAGTGGGGATCTGTGACGTCACAGGGTATCAAACCCCGCCTCCGCAGAAGAAGATCAACGCCTACTTCAACACTGCCGGTTTAGCCCCGCCCACCGATTCGCGCATTACATGAAACTCATTATAATATGCAAAACTCATAGCAGTGGGCGTTTACTTCCAAGTCTTCAATGCGGCACGCTCATAAAAACTGAGCGTTTCAGGAGCTAGGCTCAAAACCAGGGGAGAAAATAGCCTATTACTTATTCATTTTGATGTTTTCGAATGCAAAAACCAAGGGAACATCATAAGTTGACCTCAAACAACAATATAAAAAAATGAAAAAAGCCAGTTCATGACCCCTTTAATTATAAACACGTTGAATATAGTTATGCTCGATTCTTGAACAAATAGTTATTTTTAGCCGGTAACCGGTCGAGTCGTGGGTTGATGACGCAAGACGCACATCCGAAGTAGCACACACACACACACACGTCACACACACACACACACACACACACACACACACCTAATGAGCCAATAAGCGTGTCCAGAAATGCAGCTATGTTTCCGGTGATCCTGGAGACCTTTGATTAGTTGGTTCAGGTGTGTTTCATTAGGGTTGGAGGTAAACTCTGTTGGAAGGCCCTCAGGAACTGTTCAGACTGCAGGCCGATCAGATGTTTTCTCAAATCAGATCTTTTCTGGCAGACTGTCCGCACTATTCATTGCAAGTGAACAAATACAATGTGCGTGTCCATACATAACCAACCTTTCTGCATGGGTTGCTTTGGTGCGGACGTAGGCCTACCCACTCTTACATCGCACATGAAAAACTCAGTGACGGAGGATCTTGGGACAAACCGCTTGAATATCGTATGAATACTTCTGGCATTTCTGCCTCTGGTTTTGACGTTATCATTGTGTGTTGCTTTAAGAGTGATGCAAAAGACAATTTGAAATCCGACAAATTGAGATGCATCTATCAAAATCTGATTGGAATTGCATTTCAGAACAGAAACCAACTCTTAATGTGGTTTCAATCAATTTTTTTTTTTTTTTTTTTTTGCTGTCTAGACTTTCAAATATGAATCTGGATAAAATCAGTCTGAACATAGCCTGAGTTCGACAGCCCGGCTGTGAGGGATTGAAGTTCAGTGCATTCAATGGATTGTACTGTTGTTTGACAACATACCAATTGTTCAGTTTTTTGACAAAAACTCCATAAAACGGTTTGAAAAGTTGTATGTTGTAAAAATTGCGTGATCTAGGACCTTTATACGGTGTGTGCCATTGTAAAGACTGCAAGTCTATCCATCACAGCCTCGTTTTCATCCGTGTTAAAGGAGTAGCTCACTTCAGAATGAACATTTCCTGATGATTTACTCTCCCCCACGTCATCCAAGATGTTCATGTCTTTCTTTCTTCAGTGAAAAAGCAATGAAGGTTTTTGAGGAAAACACTCCAGGATGTTCCTCCATATAGTGTCTTCAATGGGGTCCAACGGGTCGAAGGTCCAGATGTGAGTTTCAGTGCAGCTTCAAAGTCTCGACACGATCCAGCCGAGGAATAAGAGTCTTAACCAGACAAACCAGCGGACATTTTATAACAAAATAAACATTTATATACTTTTAACCACAAATTATGGTCTTACACCAAGCTGTGATGCGCCACACATTACGTAATCACGTTGAAAGGTCACGCGAAAAACTTTGGTTACTTCATGCGCTTCAATCTGGGGCTTTTGTTGCAAAGCTTGGTTCTTGTAAATAACACGAATGCTCCATTCTGAAAGGTCTCTTTCAAAAGAAGAACACTTGCTTTCCATTCTACCCATACAGAAAAAAATATATATTGAAATATATTTTAAAGTGTCAAAAATACATGTGGCATATTTTCCGAATACATTAAAATATATTTGCATTGTTGTTCACTTATATTTATCATTTTGAAATATATTCTGAAATATAACAAAAATATATGATGTTAAGTGTGAAATATATTTATTGGGCCAATTTCAAATATTTGCATATATTCTGAAATATATTCTGAAAATATATTTCAAATATATTTCTTTTGTGTATGGGTAAGATCTCATCTCAGTTCAATAGTTGATCACGGTATCATATTCTGTGCCCTTGACTGCAGTTTGTTTTCTCTCCAGGGGTCTCGCCGGTGGACAGGCACGGGGTGCGAGGCTTGCGTTCCCCGGTGAAGTCCCCCGTGCCGAAGCTGGGCAGCCCCATCACGGCTCCTCTGGCGCCCATGGCCGGCCTACAGAAGCTGCCTCAGTGCACACGCTGCGGGAACGGCATTGTGTGAGTGCCATGTGTCGCTGCTTACGGCGGCATGAACTTTTATAATGTTTACTGGGGTGCATTTATTATGTTAGGATGATTTTTACAGCAAAAATTGTCAAAATTTAGAAATAAAAGGCATTTTTCCTACCCTGATTTTAGCCCTTTGGTTTAAACGCTCTGTTTTAAGGGGCGTGTCTCTGTGAGGCTTCAGTGTAAACGCCCACTGCTGTGATTGGCTGACAGCTTTGCATATTAAATAAGCAGTAAATGTGGAACTTTTAGCACGTTTTTACAATTAGAGTTCTCAAGGTTTACAAATCGTGAAAAGTGTTGATTATAGCATCATATTCATGAAAGGGATCTCGTCATTGTAACTCGATTTCTGCACACTAACAAATGCTCTCATCATAACTAACTGTGCAAACACAATGGAAATAAGAGATTCGTTGATTATAACGGGAGTTTTGGCGAGAGCCCAGAATTCAGTCACTGACCCAGACAGCAACATAGTGTCGGCCCAGATCCGGCCCACATCCGGTGCAAGTGGATTCCACACGGATCTGGGCCGGGTTGTTTGATTTACTGACAAAAAACAGACAAAAACATCTGACTGTTGGCCTACATGAATCATGACATATCAGAGCTGGTCAGTGGTGATTTCGGTTAGACAAACGATCTGTAGCAAAGCAATAGTGACACAGTAAAACCTTTTTTACTTGCATAAGTGTGTTGCGCCGTTCCTGTCGGATCCAGTATAGAAGAAAGCACAGGATTGTTTTTTAATGTCAGTCTCTCTGCAAATCCAGTGGCGCTGCACAACATGTTGCACTCTTCAAAGGCATCTTTATCGCTTAGTTGCTCCATCCAGTGTTAGCATCACGTCTGTTATTTACCTACTACTCGCCGTGCTCAAATCAGTGGGTGGGGCTACTGAACTTTAGGGTTAGTGATGTCACCAACCCGGGAAGAAGCTCGTTGTAGTCCGTTTGTTGTAGTCCTTAAAAAGTGATTTCTGTAAAAGCAAATATCTCCCTTTGCTTTGAGCTTTGAGCGTCATAATTTTGCAGTTGTTGTTTATGCTCAAACAGCAACATTACACACTAACTAAAGCTAGAAAAGTCAAATCATAATTAAGGACCCCTTTAAATATACAGCAATATTTGCTGAGGAAAGCCCCTAAATGAACATCAAGACACTAGATAGTATTGAATAGACTTTAGAAGCCAGTATATGTTTCTTTTATCATCTTTAAACATAAGCCTGTAAGTCGTGAATGATTTCAACACTCATTGAGTTCGTGATTGTTCAATGAAGCCAGACCTGCCGGAGCATGTGGCACAGGTGTTCCTGATCATGATAATACTGTAAGTCACTCTTCTGCTGTTGGCACTTTCCCACAGGAAAATGAGTAAACAGTGATGTCATATGATAAGAACAGTTCCACTGAAGAAGGAAACAATGCGCCCATTGTGAATGCTGTTTATAGATATTATAGCCTTCAAATATGTCCTTGTTCATAGAGATTTTATTATAAGAAGAATTAGTGATAAGAGATTGTCCAATCAGCCGTCAGGTCTGCATAAGAGACATTTGTGCTTTCTTTTAAATATCATGGTTGGGTCATGGCATTTCAAAAAAAAAAATCAGCCCATTTATGAAAGGGATTTATTGTTTGCTCGTTTACTGACTAAACATTACCTGCTAATCCTACTTTAGCAATTGTTGACCACCATTTTTATCATAAAAGCCTTTTCTCTTTTAAAAGTTTAGTATTAGGATCGTTTTTACAAAATTTGTTGGATCGTTTTTCACTTTAAAATAATGGTCCAGATCACTAGTAGTTCCTAAGGAGTGACTAGGTAACGCTTGAGTAATTAGCAATGCATGTTGAGAGTAAAAAAAGACAGTTTTGCACATCTCAGACACATTAATGTTGTGATTATTACTTCATTCGTAATTCTTTATCATTTGTCATAGTTGAATTTTTTTAAAAATATGTCGTTTTGGTCATCAAAGATGAGTTTTAAGGGATAAAATTGACTACAGGGGGACTTTAAATGTAACCTTTTGTTGAAAATGGCATAAAATATTGTTCAAAACCAACATAAATACAAATAGTTGTTTTTTTTTGTATAAAGATTTGTCCTTTTCTTTCTCCTGGACCATTGACCCAATTACCAGATTAAGTGACAATAAAAGTAACAATAAACGTCATTTAACAAGTGTCTTATAACGTTTTCGAACTGTTTTAACACAGGGGAACGATTGTGAAGGCCAGAGACAAGCTGTATCACCCCGACTGCTTCATGTGCGATGACTGCGGGCTGAACCTCAAGCAGAGAGGGTATTTCTTCATCGATGAGAGTCTGTATTGTGAGACTCACGCCAAGGCTCGTGTTCAGCCTCCCGAGGGCTATGACGTGGTGGCCGTCTATCCCAACTCCAAAGTGGAGCTGGTCTAAGCCCACACACACACACAGGTTTCGTTGAGGATTCAGCTTGGCAAAGTGGAAATGAGAATAACAAACTCTCTTTTTTCAGTCCCTGCTCGACTTTATCCTGGACTCACGTTCTGTAGTTTGCTAACCTCGTACTGAGATCCTCTTTTCCCCGCAGCCTTTCTAACACTCTGACAGAGCAATTCTGGGTTTGCTTTAAGAAGAAAGTTTGAAGTGTAAGATAACCGAACGGCCCAGACGAACATCTGTTCACCTAGATTCCAGTGGCACACCAGCGGTTTATTTCTCTGAACGCTGCGGTGAACTTGAGGTGCTCAAAAAGGCCACGAAGAATGTCTCAAGCCATGTGGAAAATGGAAATGGTATTCATTTATTCAGAGAGTTTGGGACGGTATGTTTATTCTTTGGCTAAGAAGGCAAGCTGTGTGTGTTTTTCTCGATGAGCAAGCTTCCATCACCACCACATCCAGCTTTATCTGAGGAAAATGAGTCTGGAGGAATGGAAAAATATCATTTTGATCGCCTTTGAGCAGATTTAAGGCCCTTGCACACTGAGTCCGATTTTTGCACATTCGTCATCCTAAAAATTCGTCACGCACAGAAACTTTGCACACTGAGTTTGATACGTATTAATTAATCCGTTGTGAAAAAATTCGGAGTTTCAAGCAGGGAGGATGATTCTGTTCTTTAAAATACAAAATCTGAAATACATAAAGTTTCCTCTGATAACAGATTACTCTAAATTGTAGTGTGGACTCATGCATTTTCTGTAAAGCTGCTTTGAAACGATGTGTATTGTGAAAGGCGCTATACAAATAAATGTGATTTGAATTGAAATTGAAAAAGAGAAAAATAATATTGGGTCCATCATCCAATCCTGAGATTGCGTAGAGAGGAAGGAGAGTTCAAAGTTTACCTCAGGATGTCAGTGGCTCAGTTTGATGCTTATATACATATTAAAAAGAAGAACCACCAATTACCGTGAACCAATTGATCCTGAACAGTTCTGGATTTTGGCGTTTGCTTGTACGGTGGCTCTGAATTGTCAAAACACCTCTCAAAATGCTCGCTAGGGATGCAAAAAACACAGAAAATGTAACCGAGGCAGTGTGTGAACGTGATTGACACGACGTGAGGTCGTATTCATTTTTAACGGCAATTTTGGACTCGGTGTGCAAGGACCTAATATGCAAGTATGTGAATACGATTTGACATGTAATTGCTTTCCTAAAAGTATCAAAACACAATTTCTATTGCAACTTCGCATGGCGTTCTCAGAAAAAAGCTTGGTTGGATGGTTTTCTAATTCACATCAACTACCATCAAAGTGACGCAACCGTTTTTGAAAACAGATCTTGAATCATCACACCCCTTATGTAATATCTTCTTTCGCCTGTTTAGTAAAGTCATCATGTTTTGTGTGTTTAAAGCTAGCCACCGGAAACATGTGGCGTAACATGTGGCGTAATAGACATTTCTAGGTGACTCGAGTACTGATGTTTGTTATGTAAACACATTTCATACAAAAGCAGAGCTGAAGTGTGTTGGCCAAGCATTTGTGACTGCGTTTGCATATTTGCGTATATGTGATTTAAACTAGATTTTTTGTTTGTTTGATTGTGTTGGATGGCTTCTTCGTAGAAAACAAAACCAGAATAGTAAAGTAGATATGCTTTTATTTTTTTGTCTTTTCTTTATCTGCTGACGCTTTTGTAAATTCTGTAAAAAAAAAAAAAAAAAGAAAGAAAGAAAAAAAAAATAGAGAAATGTTTGTTTTTCTAGTTTCTAATGAATGATATGCACGTGTGTGGGTTTTTTGTTGTATTAAGAGTCTTCTGTAAATAATTTGAATGCTAACAGATCATCTTTAAACATAATAACAGCAAAAACAGAAAAGAAATTGTTTGTTTTTTCCACCAAGAACTCAATTCTCATTCCAAACCCTTTTGACGTTCTTTCTTCCGTGGAAAACACAGGAATAATGCTCATGCTACACAGATGCATTTGAGCTTCCAAAAAGCAGCATGAAAGTATTATAAAGGTGGTCCATATGACTGCAGATCTCCTGAAGCCATATGATAACGTGTAAGGAACAGACCAAAACTGAAACCACTATGTTGAGGTCCGTTTTGGATCAGTACTTTTGAAGTTTTGAGACAATTTCTCATTTAGGATGTGCATGCAAAGTTTTGACACTGATGTGTCTTAGAAAGACTGTACAGTTTTTGATTATATTTATTGTTTATTGGTCAAATCAGGCCCAATTGATTTCTATGCAATTTGCCAAAAAGCAACAATTTCAAGGGGTCCTATTACATTTTACAGATTACAGCTCCTCTCTTTTTTAGACTGTAAAATGCGGCAGAACTTTGTCTTAATATCATTTAAATGGACCCCTCACCCCTCTCACAGTTGTCATGAAGGGCAAAATTAGCTATATAGATTAGCTATATAAGATTCGACTTAAGTGTAAAGCGCAACTTATGCGAGTAATGCGACAAACTGCTGATATTTACGCTACCTGATATTTACGAGACTGAGTATGTTCGTTTGGCCGGAAGCTGGAATTTTACTTTGTAATGTGTTAAATATGAATATTTTTCTTACACAAACTCATGGTTTTGCTTCAGAAGGCCTTCATTAACCCGCCGGAGCCTGTGGAGTTCGTTTATGACACATAGATGCACATTTATGAGCTTCAAACTGTTGGATGCAATTCACTGCCATTATAAAGCTCGGAAGAGCCAGGATATCTTTTTCATATAACTCTGATTGTATTCGTCTGAAAGAAGAAAGTCATACACAGCTAGCATGGCTTGAGGGGGAGTAAATCATGTGTTAATTTTCATTTTAAAGTGAACTACTCCTTTTGATTTCAGGCTGTTCTACAATCACAAAGCCTTTGATTGTCGTGTTTGATTAGGACTGGAGCTCTTCCTCCAGAAGCAGGATTGGGCATCCCTGGACTAAAGCAGGTCCACAGAAGTAAGAAAGTCATGGAAGTTGGGAATCACAAACCAAGGGTTGGCAGATCTGAAGAGGTTGCCATGAGTGTAGATCCATTTTCCTTCCAGCCTTAATCAAACACACCTGAACAAGCTCATCGAGGTCTTCGGGATCTCTGGAAAGCTCCAGGCGGGGGAGTTTGATCAGGGCTGGAGAGATTGTTACATAAATTCACATGTACAATACTGGTGCCATATTACCATTTGCTGTTTTCCTTCTGTCACAACAAGCCCGTGAGCTTTTGCTCATCAGACACGCTCTACAAAAGTGACCAACATTAAAATCTTTCGCCGCATCTGGCTTGCTTCTTCAAAGCTCTTCAGTTTCCACGGTTTAGATGAGCATGTGTTCTTGTAGGAGTTTCCCCAGCTGAGAAGTGTGCATGTAAATGAGACGGGGTTTGTGATTTCAGCTGTCGAGGTCAAACTGCAGTTCTGATGCTCGGCTCACGCTCACGCTCTCCTAATCACAACCAGAACTGGTCCTGCTCCTCACATTCCTTTCCTTCTCTGACTTCTCCTCTATCCCGCACAATCTCGGACCACAGCGAGGGATGTTGCCATTGCCTGAAATACACAGTGGTTAATATTGTGGCTATATATCTCTGAGTCTATATCAGTTTTGCACAAACACAAGTTGGATCATGCTAAAAATATTGTGTTGGTACATCATACTGAGATGTTTCCTATTCATCACTAAGTGATTGATGGGTTTAAAATATAATTAAATTGGAAATATCAGATGGGTTTCTGGCAATGAATAATTGCCAAATAACTTTTGAACTGATATGATCTATCATGCATTGATCAAGACGCTTCATAAATTGAGGTTGATCCACTGGAGTCATCAGTGTCTTGCAAGCAGGGTCATAGTTTGAAAGATTGTGAAGATACAGAGGCGTGCAGGAGCAGATCTCTCTGCTGAGTCACTCGCTTCACAAGACCAAGTTTGGACAAGGCGTTTGGAAGGCAGATGTGGAGAGCGCTGGTTTCCATTAACAGCAGAAAAATAGAAGCAGATATCTGTGAATCTTCCTCTGCAACAAAGCTAAAAATAAACCAGCAGCTTTGTGTCTTATAAAAACCATCAGCGATCATTAGTCCACCAGAAGGTGTCTTCAAAACCCCTAAAGGCCAGCTGGAGCAGGCTCTTCATTCCTGGGCCAACGACGAGTCAAGAACACGGTGAATTACAAGCAAATATACTGGAACATTTTATTATAATGTGTTCTGGCGTGTACGGGGACTGAATATAAAAGTAACTGCAGTCGTATTTTATTCAGGACAAGAAAGTAAACCAGAATGTTGGCATGAAGGGTGTTTCCTTCTCTCTAAAAAATCTTGGGTTATTTTGTTCTACCCAAATCCTGGGTTGAGCCTTTTGGGTTATTTTTTCAGTGTTTGGGTAGTTTTTGTGTTACCCAGATCCTGGGTCAGACGTAACAACCCAGTGTTTGGGTAGTTTTTGTGTTGCCCAGATCCTGGGTCAGACATAACAACCCAGTGTTTGGGTAGTTTTTGTGTTACCCAGATCCTGGGTCAGGCGTAACAACCCAGTGTTTGGGTAGTTTTTGTGTTGCCCAGATCCTGGGTCAGACATAACAACCCAGTGTTTGGGTAGTTTTTGTGTTACCCAGATCCTGGGTCAGACGTAACAACCCAGTGTTTGGGTAGTTTTTGTGTTGCCCAGATCCTGGGTCAGACATAACAACCCAGTGTTTGGGTAGTTTTTGTGTTACCCAGATCCTGGGTCAGGCGTAACAACCCAGTGTTTGGATAGTTTTTGTGTTACCCAGATCCAGAGTCAGATGTAACAACCCAGTGTTTGGATAGTTTTTGTGTTACCCAGATCCTGGGTCAGACGTAACAACCCAGTGTTTGGGTAGTTTTGTGTTACCCGGATCCTGGGTCAGACGTAACAACCCAGTGTTTGAGTAGTTTTTGTGTTACCCGGATCCTGGGTCAGACGTAACAACCCAGTGTTTGGGTAGTTTTTGTGTTGCCCAGATCCTGGGTCAGACATAACAACCCAGTGTTTGGGTAGTTTTTGTGTTACCCAGATCCTGGGTCAGGCGTAACAACCCAGTGTTTGGATAGTTTTTGTGTTACCCAGATCCAGAGTCAGATGTAACAACCCAGTGTTTGGATAGTTTTTGTGTTACCCAGATCCTGGGTCAGACGTAACAACCCAGTGTTTGGGTAGTTTTGTGTTACCCAGATCCTGGGTCAGACGTAACAACCAAGTGTTTGGGTAGTTTTGTGTTACCCAGATCCTGGGTCAGACGTAATAACCCAATGTTTGGGTAGTTTTTGTGTTACCCAGATCTTGGGTCAGACGTAACAACCCAGTGTTTGGGTAGTTTTTGTGTTACCCAGATCCTGGGTCAGACGTAACAACCCAGTGTTTGGGTAGTTTTGTGTTACCCAGATCCTGGGTCAGACGTAATAACCCAATGTTTGGGTAGTTTTTGTGTTACCCAGATCTTGGGTCAGACGTAACAACCCAGTGTTTGGGTAGTTTTTGTGTTACCCGGATCCTGGGTCAGACGTAACAACCCAGTGTTTGAGTAGTTTTTGTGTTGCCCAGATCCTGGGTCAGATGTAACAACCCAGTGTTTGAGTAGTTTTTGTGTTACCCAGATCCTGAGTCAGATGTAACAACCCAGTGTTTGAGTAGTTTTTGTGTTACCCAGATCCAGAGTCAGATGTAACAACCCAGTGTTTGAGTAGTTTTTGTGTTACCCAGATCCTGGGTCAGACGTAACAACCCAATGTTTGTGTAGTTTTTGTGTTACCCAGATCCTGGGTCAGACGTAACAACCCAGTGTTTGGGTAGTTTTTGTGTTACCCAGATCCTGGGTCAGACGTGACAACCCAAGGATTGAGTTATTTATTGCGGGCTTTCTGCGCCCTCTTCAGGAGAGAGCAGTGCAGCGCTGTCAAACTGGTGCATGTCTTCGGTAATATAGCCTACAGGTTTGTGTACATTTTAGTTTATCTATAAATTCGTTATTGTTATGTATATCGTTTAATTTTATGCAAAGCTCCTAACGAGTGGATCTTGTGGAAACATCGTCTTTTCGCGTGATGGAAACGCCTGATGCCTTGCATAGCATTTTATGATTATATTAAAAAAGATACAAAATATAAATGCTTAGAAAGTGAAAATGTGTTCTCAGAACTGTACACTGATTGTTTATGGACAGTCAGTCACAGCATATTTCGGCTACGATGAAACGCAGGTTTGTTTAATTTTTACTTCTAATATTTTTTTTAACTCGCTTAAATGTTGGCAATATGTATTAAAAATGATATCAAATATACTATAGGCTAGTGTAAAAATATGATTGAAAATAAAGGAAATCATGAAAGCCAGTGGTTGTATCGAGTATTTGAAAAAATGGTTTAGAGGATTTAAATTAATCTGTAGAAAAGAATTCATGTATGAAGCACAAAAAAGCAAGAAAAAGCTAGTATTAGTAGCCTACTGAATCAACCCAGTATGATGGGTTAAGTTAAAAAAAAAAAATCTGGGTAAAATTAACCCAACATGCGTTCTGTCCAAGCATTGGGTTGAAAACAGCCCAAATTGGGTAGTTTTTAACCTAGTTTTTTAGAGCATTCCTTTAGTAATCCAGGGTTCTCGCTGTCATAGAAAACTTGACTAGGAACCCAATTGGAAATTGATCTCTATTGTTTATGTATAATCATTACAATTTCGACAAACGTCTAAAAGTCATTGAAGTCCGTTGGTGAAAAAGTGTGTGAACCTCTTCTAAAACAGACACAGGCACAGTCATCGATTCACCTAAGAGCGTTTTTCTTTCTTTTCTATGTTTGTGTGTGACTGTGACAGAATGGCAAACACATAGTTAAGCAAACCACCGTATAATTAGTGGTTTCACAGAATCCAGCGGCTTCTCAAAACAGCTCACATGATGTCATCGTCTTACTAAACGAGTGTGTTAAAGAGGTCATCAGAGGCAACATGAGGGAAACCCTGAGCCTCAGAACAACATGCTCATTTCTTTCATGTATAGCCCGAATAACCAGACACCGGGGTTGCCGAGTCGAACTGGGCGTTGCTTTTTGTTTTGCGGGTTAGAAGTTTTACATATTTATTTTTGGTTATATATTTTTTGTTTGAAATCTTTGAATGAAATCTTTTGCTTGTATATTTTGCCAATGGTGGGACTAAGAGTGCTAAGAGACAGTGTAGGGTTTTGTTTTTGTAGCTGCATTGACTAACAATTCATGTTAAATTCTTGGAATATTTTGAAATTTGTATTTAGATTTATTATAATTTATTTAACTAAATTTGGTGCAGATTTCAGTACGGATTGGACAGCATGTGACTGCGAGATAGATAAATTTGATTTATTTAATGAAACATGTTGGCCTGGTTCTCTTACGAGAGTTCTCTCGTACTGCGTTTTGCTAAAAACGCTATGGGAAAAGTCTCTTTTCACGAAAACACTGAAGCAAAAAATTATCCTTAATTTTCATATATGTAAAACGCGTTGCGGCAGCAGCAGACAGCTGAAGCAAGACGGCTTGTCTGCTCATTGGCTGCTCTGCGGCAACTGCATAAGCCTATCGAGCGCAGGCTGATGCAACATCAGGCCAATGAGATGTTGCAACATCAGGCCAATGAGATGTTGCATCGCCACTTCCCGCCGAAACGGGCGTGGCTTATCCCTATAAAAGGAGCTCGAAAAGGCTGATTCACTCAATTTTGTTCTCTTCAGCGGAGCGCACGCATCGCTGGATCACGGAAGCAAGCGTCGTCGAGGCAAGCATCTCAGCGGGACGAGCACTCGAAGCTGCTGGCCAACGCCGCCTTCTACAGCCGTACCTACTGCGCTTTCCGACGCATCATATCCTTTCTATTATTGCTCTGTTTTTCTGTGTGTGCGTGTGGTGTATCAGTTACACTCACCCCTAAAAGAGCGGCGTCTTTTTCAAGATGCCTTCCTGCGGCTCGTGCAGAGCCCCACTCGCCGAGGGAGACAACCACCTCATCTGTGTTTCCTGCCTCGGTGAGGACCATGCAGCGCTCGCGCTCGCTGACGGCGGCTGCCCTCACTGCGAGCTTTTGCCGATGGTGGCTCTGAGGACCCGCCTGGCATCCTTCGCGAAGCCTGCATTCACCGCCGCGATGCCGCGCCGAAAGAAACGGCGCTCGCAGCGGATCCCGGAACCCGCTCCAGCCCGACTAAGCTCGCCGGTTCGCCCGCTAGCTTCACCGGCCTCGCTCGAATCACTCCCCGATGCTCAGCGCCCGCAGTCTGCCGCCGCTTCATCTGAGGGGGTCGTTTCAGAGGCTGCGTCGGGGGATAAGGATTCCTGTTCTCTCCTGGCTTCGGACAGCGAGGATTGGGCGGTCTCTGAGGATCCCGCACCTCCTGCCCAAAAGCCCTCGGTGAGAGCCAGCATCGAGACGGAGCTCATGCGGATACTCGCGCTGGCCGCGGCAAGCCTCGGCCTCGAGTGGTCTGCACTGGAGCCCCCCTCTCGCACTCGGCTAGATGGTAGCTTCCTCCCCGGTGAGCGCTCTTCTCCGGAATCAAAGCCCGCTCCCTTTCTTCCTGAGTTACATGAAGAAGTTGCGAAGGCCTGGAACGCGCCCTACTCTGCGCGGACGCGCTCATCTGTGTCGCCTGCATTTTCCTCGCTGGATAATGCTAAAGACCGAGGCTACCTCTCTCTGCCGCCGGTGGAACAGGCGATAGCGACACATCTTTGCCCGCCCTCTGCTGGACGGCGGACTAAACCGGTGTTGCCTTCGAAAGCCTGCCGCATGACGTCATCACTGCTCGCGAGAATTTTCTCCTCTGCTGGGCAAGCAGCGTCAGCGTTACACACCATGGCGACCTTACAGATCTTCCAGGGAGATCTCCTCCGTAAGTTGGATGAGATGGGACCTGATGCTGTCTGTTTGGCGGATCTAAGGAGTGCTTCGGACCTTACGCTCCGAGCTACCAAGGTTGCCGCGCAAGCAATGGGACGGTGCATGGCTTCCGCTACTGTCGCTGAAAGGCACTTGTGGCTAACGCTCACGGAGATGGCTGATTCCGAGCGCACAGCGTTTCTCGACGCCCCGCTGTCTTCCGCTGGCCTCTTTGGTTCTTCTCTCTCCGAGTTCGTGGAGAGATTTACCGAAGCCCAGAAAGCGTCCCAAGCCTTCAAGCACTTCCTACCTGCGGCGAGTCGTGGAAAACGGACCCCGCGGAGCTCTCAGCCTCAGCCCCCGCCTTCGGCCTCATCTTCACAGCAGCCGCAACAGCGCAGCTCGAGGCCCCGTTCTCGATCAGCCGCCCGGCGCCCTGCGCACGGGCCGCGACCGAGGATTGTGGTGAAACCTGAGGTTCCGAAGAAATCCTAGCACCGCTAGGAAAGCGCAGGTGTGTGAGTCCCGTTGCGGCCGGCCTCTCACCCAAGCGCCTCGCTGTTTCAGCCCCAAGATTCGCGGCTGTTCCAGTGCTATCTGCAAAGCGCAAGCCTGTTCTTCTGCCCGCTTGCCTGCACACAAAAGCCGTTTTCACGGCTACCCAGATATATCCCAAAATGAGTGTGATTTCTGGTGTCCCGGCCACGGCCGATGGTGCTATAAATGTAGTATCGATGCCCACCCCCCCGTGCCCATCGTTACACACAAGCACAGCCCTACACTTTGGGCTTGCGCGAATAAAATCGACTCCGGTCGATTGCGCTTCCAACATAGTAAAAGTGCCCACTGCCCAGTGCCCACGAACACTATGTCTATCAGATCACAGGCTCTCCGTAAAAGCGAGACCTGTGAGCGCGCGCGCTGCTCACACAGGCGGCGCGCCCAAATCAGTAAATGTGCCCGCTCTCAGCCCACATATACTTGCACACATGAGTCCCACGGGACTCTCGCAGCCCTCCCTCACTCAGCTAAACACTGTTGCGGGGTCGAGGGCGAGCGTTCCGCCCGCTGTATTAAGCGCGCCCCCTGCCTCAAATGCCACAGGCGAATCGCCTACGTTTGCGAGTCCCGTAGCACCTCTGTCGCACGGCAAACAGAGCGAGCTCTGTATCCGGCCCTTAGCCAACCATGCAGAAGCATGGGCAGCGCTTCCAGGGGTTTCGGACTGGGTCTTAGGCATTATAAAGAGAGGCTTCTCGCTACAGTTTTTTCGACGCCCTCCACGCTTTACAGCGCGCGTCGAAACTTCGGTGCCATTGAAAGTAGCACACATACTTCGCGCCGAAATATCAAAACTGATAAGCAAAGGGGCGATAGAACGTGTTCCCCGTGCGCAAAGCGAACAGGGGATGTACAGCAGATACTTTCTAGTCCCCAAAAAGGACGGTGGTATCAGACCCATTCTGGATCTAAGACGGCTGAACAGAGTGTTAGCGAAACTCAGTTTCAAAATGCTCTCGACCAGCAAAATTCTCGCGCAGGTTCGCCGAGAAGACTGGTTCATATCGATAGATCTGAAGGACGCGGATTTTCAAATACAAATAGCGTCGCACCACAGGCGATACTTGAGATTCGCCTTCGAGGGTCAGACATACCAGTATACAGTCCTGCCTTTCGGCTTGTCCCTGGCACCTCGTACGTTTATGAAGTGCATGGACGCAGCGCTCGCCCCTCTCAGAAACAGAGGCATGAGAGTGCTGAACTATTTGGACGACTGGTTAATCCTAGCCCAATCACGATCTCAGCTCATAGAGCACAGAGCCATTTTACTCGATCATCTCGAGAATCTTGGTATCACGGTCAATTGGGTGAAGAGTTCACTGATCCCCAGTCAAACGATTTCGTTTCTGGGGGTAGTTCTGGACTCACTATCTATGACAGCACAGCTGTCGCCGCAGCGCGTGCTGAGTGTTCAGAGCGCGGCGAAGTCTTTCCGCTGCGGCGCTTTAACCCCGCTCAGGAAGTTTCAAAGGATGCTGGGTCTTATGGCCTCAGCATCATCAGTTCTCCAGCTGGGCTTGCTCCGCATGCGCCCGCTGCAGTTCTGGTTGAAAGCGCGGGTACCACGCGGAACATGGGTAACCGGTCGATTGCGCCTCAAGGTCAATCAGGACTATGTCACAGCCCTGGTACCTTGGTTGGCGAACGACTGGTACCGGTCAGGTGTAAGCCTGGGGACTTCCTCGAAGGTAACGATGGTGTCGACAGACGCATCCACCTCGGGATGGGGAGCGCTGCTCGAGGGCAGACCGTGCTTCGGCCTATGGTCGGAACGAGAAAAGCTCCAACACATAAACTGCCTGGAAATGATGGCAGTAAACAACGCGCTGACGCGTTTTTGTCCCCACATCATGGACCAATATGTCATAGTCCGTTCGGACAATATGGCTGTGGTGTCCTATATAAATCGCCAAGGCGGTCTGAAATCAGCGTCCCTGTACAGGCTGGCGAAACGCCTCCTAATATGGGCTCAGCACAACTTACGTTCGCTGAGAGCAGTGCATGTGCCCGGACTTCGGAATGTGGGCCCGGACAGACTGTCCAGGAACAACATTCCCCCAGGAGAGTGGTCTCTACACCCACAAACAGTCCGGCTGTTGTGGGAGAGATTTGGCAGAGTGGAGGTGGACCTATTCGCGTCCCACGAAAACGCTCACTGCCCCGTGTTCTTTTCAAAGACCAGCAGCGCGCTGTCCCGAACGTGGCCGCGCTACCCGCTATACGCGTTTCCCCCCGTCTCACTCCTGCCACAGGTGCTGGAACGGATCAGGGAAACAAAATGCCCAATACTGCTTGTGGCACCGTTCTGGGAAAACCAGGCGTGGTTTCCGGCTCTGATGCAGCTAGCAGACATCGCTCCATGGCCAGTGCCGGCGAGGAGAGACCTCCTCTCGCAAGCCTTGGGCTCGATTTGGCACCCACACCCGGAGTTGTGGTCCCTTCATGTGTGGGCACTCAACGGATATCCGTTGGTCTCACAGGGGGAGTCTTAAATACCATCACTGAGGCTAGAGCGCCGTCGACTCGGCGGCTCTATGCTTCGAAGTGGTCGGTTTTCTCCAGCTGGTGTACGGCTCGGAGTTTTTCACCCCTCGAATGTGAGGTAACGGAGGTTCTCTCCTTCTTACAAGAGCTGTTGGATAAGGGCAGATCCCCTTCCACGCTTAAAGTGTACGTGGCGGCTATCTCAGCGTTCTCTGGTTCAGCGCTAGGTCAGTCACTGGGAAGGAATGATTTAGTCATCCGCTTCCTCAGGGGAGCCAGGAGACTGAATCCGCCCAGACCTTCTTCAGTCCCTATTTGGGACCTTTCTACAGTCCTGGCGGCTATGAAAAGTGCCCCTTTTGAGCCTATTCAGTCTATCAGCCTCAAACACTTATCTCTTAAAACAGTGTTTTTGATGGCTCTCGCTTCGGTGAAGCGCATAGGCGACCTGCATGCGCTCTCTGTGAGCCCGACGTGCTTGGAGTTTGGTCCTAATGACTCTAAGGTCATACTCAAACCTAAGCACGGCTATGTGCCGAAATCCCTCAACACGCCTTTTCGGGCTCAGGTTATTTCCCTGGCTGCCCTGCCGGCGTCGAGTGAGGAGGGGGACTCGAGTTTTCTTTGCCCAGTTAGGGCTTTAAGAACTTATGTATCCCGCTCTGCTGCCTTCAGACAGACAGAGCAGCTCTTTGTCTCGTTCAGCGGTCGTTCCAAAGGAACGGCTGTTTCGAAACAGAGTCTATCCAGATGGATAGTTGACGCCATAGCGCTGGCTTATACTGCCAAAGGCATTCAATGCCCGTTGGGAGTTAGAGCGCACTCCACGAGAGGCGTTGCTTCCTCGTGGGCTTGGTCTAGCGGGATTCCCTTACAAGATATATGTATGGCGGCGGGCTGGGCCTCGCCGTCTACATTTATTAGGTTTTATAACCTAGAGGTTCCCGCCCTGCAGGCTAAGCTTTTGTCGGTGTAATCTGCTTACAGGCGCTATGCGCTGCCGATTTTACTGGGCAAACTACGTAAGACCCACGTTTTCCCGCATTAGTGCAGGCTCCTTGCCTTGGCTATGTGATGTATTCGTGTCTGAGGACATGTCTATATAAGGACGGGGGAAACCCCTTTCGTCTTTAGACTTTCCCCGTGAGGTAATGTAACCCACGGACGCTACAGTTTAGGGAATTTAGGCTTCCTCCCTTATTCCCTGACTCTGTGTGAGTCTATCCGGTGATTATGCACTGTATGCCTGAACTAGCTTCCGGTGATTGGTGTTTTTGTCCCGGCACGCACGGCGTTTTGCAAGGGGTTCCCATAGCGTTTTTAGCAAAACGCAGTACGAGAGAACTCTCGTAAGAGAACGTACTCGGTTACTAACGTAACCTCGGTTCTCTCTAGAAGAGGGAACGAGTACTGCGTTCCCTGCCGTGCGTTTGGTTTGCTCTGGTTAGCTTCAGCGATCAAAATTGAGTGAATCAGCCTTTTCGAGCTCCTTTTATAGGGATAAGCCACGCCCGTTTCGGCGGGAAGTGGCGAGGAGGGCGCGAAGCGCCCTCATTGGCCTGATGTTGCATCAGCCTGCGCTCGATAGGCTTATGCAGTTGCCGCAGAGCAGCCAATGAGCAGACAAGCCGTCTTGCTTCAGCTGTCTGCTGCTGCCGCAACGCGTTTTACATATATGAAAATTAAGGATAATTTTTTGCTTCAGTGTTTTCGTGAAAAGAGACTTTTCCCATAGCGTTTTTAGCAAAACGCAGTACTCGTTCCCTCTTCTAGAGAGAACCGAGGTTACGTTAGTAACCGAGTACGTTTTACAGACAGGGTTTAGATTAAGCCAGGATTAAGCGTTAGTTCAATTAGGACATATAAGTAGCTTTTATTAATGTGCCTTAGAAAAAAATATATCAGTTCAAATTGCTTTCATTTAAAGTCCCCCTGTAATCGATCATTTTATCCCTTAAAACTCATCTTTTATCACCGAAATGACATATTTAAAAGTTTTTTCCTTGAAAAAAATGTCTTCATGTTTTAAAATATCTTGAATGAAACTCGACACCCTTGCCTCATTTAGTATGCGCGGTTCTATGAATATGCAAATGAGCCCCGCCTCCACTCACTCCCTCAGCTCAGAGATCCACTGGTTGTCAATCACACGTTGATCTGATTGGTTACAAGGTAGTTTGTGACGTCAGAAACACCAGCGATTTCAAAGCGTGTTTTTGAGACTGTCTTTGGTTCACTGCAGTTTTAAGGAGGAAATACTCAGCAATGCTGTCGACTTATGAATTTACACATGCTTTGTCTTAAAGCATATTAAAAACACCACATAGACACATAAACAACATTAAAAGCAGGATTTACACCACAGGGGGACTTTAAAAACAGTTCAAACATGCATTTTAGTCTGGGATTAACATCTCTGTCATTTAAAGAAAAGAAAAAATTGCCCTGGATATTTTTAGGAATTCCAACAATGAAACCAGGAGCGAATGGGAACGCTCTTTTTTTGTGTTTTGTTGTTTTTAATGCTTTATTTGAACATTCAGATTAATGTAATTAAGGTAAAAAAAAGTTTGTAGGTCATGCAAATTGTACATGAGTGCTTGTGGGAACACTGTTCATGAAACACCCTTGCTTTAGGATAGCGAAGTAATGAGAGTTCATTAGTTTTTCACAGAGCAGGAATTACATTCTCAGCAGTGCTTGCAGAAGAAGTCTTAGCAACAGCGAGTCCAGTCAGTCGTCAAGATCCAAAGTGCTTTACAATGAGAAATATTTAAAAGAAAGAGCCTACTTAAAGAGACAAACTGTCTTTTAATGGAGTCGTTATTAGCAACAGGACCTAGCAAAAACACCAGATATGTTTCAGTTTAGTTTGCGCCAACCCTGGGTTCATACAGAAGCCAGGTCTTATACAGAACCCAGGTCTTGACTTCATCAAGGCATGAAAAGGTATTTCCTGGTTTAATTGCAAGATGTAGTTGGAGATCATCAGCATAACACTGATAATGAATGTTGTCTTTTGTCAAATAAAACCCAAGCGGGCCCAGGACGGATCCCTGTGGAACAGAGGCACTAAAGTGTGTTACTGTCCGTTTCTGATGTTCGAGACAGATTTGGATGTGTGAAAATGTTATCAACATTCAACTTATTAATAGGACAGAAAAGCATGAAGACGCTCGAAGAAGACCTCGAGTGACTGCCAACAACAGCAAATAACCGTCTCACCTTTCAATCAAACACTTCGCTAATCATGGGTGTGAAGCTAAGGGATATTTCACCCACTAATAAACAACAATAATAATAATAATACCTCTGTTTAACTCATAAGATACAATGGAATGTCCATACCAGGGGCGTTGCTAGACATAAAGCTCTACTGGGGCACAGGTCCCCCATTTTTGTCTGAGATAGCAAAAGTAACTAAGGAGGCCGTGGCATACCGATATCGGAAAGAATGATTCATTGTTATCACAAACAATCAAAGACAGTAGTACAGAACACAACATTGAGTGTATTTTCTGTGCTATACATTGCTGCAGGCAGGGGTGTTTTGTTTTAAAAAAAACACCAGGCTGGGTAGTTGGCTAACCTAGGGGGGTTCGGGGGCATGCTCCCCCGAGAAAATTTGGATTTCTCAGACCTACATATGTGTATTTTAAGGTGTTTGAAAGGCAAAAAATTTGATAACAATAGCTTTAAAAGAATGTTAGTGGGCAGCATAGCATAAATTATTTATCAAGCAGATAATAGATTCTTAAACAAAGGATAAATGTTGCAATGAATGATCCAATGAATGAGGATGATGCTTGTTCAGTGTGCAGTGGAAGTGTATGGGAGTTTGTCACATGTATATGTATGTGCCCAAAAACACTATATATTATACAGGATGTTTGATACAGTTATTGAACTGAACTGAATCAACACTGAAGTGACTATTAACTGAATATTGACACTATTGGCTTGTTGGCCAAGCTGCTTTTCAGGCGATTTTTTAATTTGTTACTATTGTGAAGCTGCTGTGAAACAATATATTGTAGCTCATATATGTATACGGATCTACACACACACACACACACTGAATATGCAAAAATGGCAAGTCAGAAACTCAACTCTATTTCTAAAGCACTGTCTCTGTGTGTGTGTGTGTGTGTGTGTGTGTGTGTGTGTGTGTGTGTGTGTGTGTGTGTGTGTGTGTGTGTGTGTGTATGTATGTAAACAGAATGCATATAAACAGAAATTCAAGGGGGTAAAAATGATTTCTTTCTTTCTCAAAACTAAGTTTCTCACTTCACGCTCACTACTGCGCAGACTCAAAGACTTAGGCGTCACTTTTCTTCAATGGAAGAGAGAGTAGGCTACGGCGTCGTCCGTCTTCTTTTACAGTCTGATCGGAACAAAATACGGGACTTATTCCGCCATAATGCACGTTGCACTTCTCTCATTCATTGTAGGCTAATGCGAGACTAGTGCACTCTTTTTCTGTATAAAAGTTTTTTTTGCCTATAGTAAAGTGCAATTCCATTTCTTGGCAGAGGTTTTTCATATGGGTTTTTCTGAGGCTTGATGCTTTTGCATCTGATGTCTGATGATGTAAATTGTTTATCAAGTCTTACCTCAAACTAATCATCTCTCCTTTCTGCTTCCCTGTCCCTGCTTCGTACAAAAAAAAAAAAGTCTGATGTCCATCTACAGAAGCCAATAATGAATAAAAATAAGATTATTTGTATTATCTACAAACTTTTGTTTCGTAATGTTTTCATAGCCTATAATAGCGTGCCAACACCTGACCGGACTTCAGTGTGTTCAAATATGTGCGCGCTGCACTGCAGTTGCTTGGAAACAGACGCTCGCGGACATGGATTTCTGTCGCGCGGTTCAGTTTCTGTTTTCGGTTAAACTGCGTTGCTTTTACAAGCGTTGATTGTTTTATTACTGCGTTGCAAATAGAGAATTTCTATTACCCTACAATATAATTCATATTAAATACACTGACGAATACAATAAATTGTTAAACTCAAACTTCAGATTTACTGGGGCACAGCAGATTTATACTGGGGCACGTGCCCCAGTAAAAGGTGTCTAGCGACGCCCCTGGTCCATACCATGGAAATCAATGGGGTCCAATATTGTTTGGATCTGCATGTCAAGAATCTTCAACCACAACACTGCAAATAAATTGTAGACACTCAATTCAATTCAAAAGATCATCAACGTACAGTCAAACCAACATTTACTCAGTCTCCTTCAACATTTCTCACATTATCACAGTTTATTCGCTATAGTTTAGAGAATGGTAATAAAACATGAGCAGAACTCAGTTGATATTTGACTGGTTTTGTCCGTCCTTCTGTTAGACTGTCTCACACATGAATTATGTTGAATATCTGTCAGCTGTTCAATTTAACTACACAATTAGATAATACCAGTTTAGCTCAACCAATCACCAAGCAATGCTTCATTGTGTTCAGTCTGTGTGTAAAAAGAGCATTAGCAATTAAAGAAAACACACTTCAGCAAAACATGATCAGCTCAAAGTGTCCGAATCATATTTGGTGCCGAATTTGTATAAATGTTACTGGTAGTCACTGTATGAAGAATATTTGGGTATAATATGTCACAGTTTACTTTATTTTGCTCTCCTCACTTACATAAATGGACTACTGTCCTGATCACACTAGTGAAAAATATATAAAAACTGTGCCTATATCCGGTGTCTGAATAATTTTTGGTTTGACTGTACATCTGAATTTTTATTTCCATATTTTTTTCATGCTTTATTGGCATATGAGAGGTTATAAAACCCCAGAGATGTGTGTCGGCAGTTTCCCAGCCGCTGATTCGCTGCTGTCTGGTGCCATCATCTGGCAGACACACACACACACAATAATGACAATCCATGTTTACACACTTCTGCACTTTAAGCAGTTAGAAACCCGTTTTAATTTGGTGTCCAGATTTAATAACGCTTCTAAGTGGCCTTTCGCCGATCTCTGCTATTGTTGCGATGTTGTTTTCAGGGCCTAGATATGGCTAGAAATGTTGGTTCACCTTAAGCTTTCTAAGTGAACATCCTGTTAACCCAGCCTTTTCACTATATAGCAAATAAACAAAGGGGATTAAAAAACAGGTTTTGTTCAATAGCTTGACATTCTGGCTTTTTTTAGCTTCATCATTTTTTTTTTTAACAGTCCAAAAAAAAAAAAAAAAAAAAAAAAAGTGAAGAATGTAATATACATTCTTCACTTTTTTCTTTTTTTTTCACAGTCTGTGTAAAAAAATAATAATTATGCAATGAACAATGGTTGAACTAACAATTATTTTTTGCCGGGGTTGTACATTATATGTAATGTGCAGTCCATGCATCTCAGGACAGAACACACACTGATAGTTCAAGAGCACTGAGGAGCTTATACCATTAGCTTTGAATGTCAACCCAACAACACCTACCGTTTCATATTTGATGCATGAATTTCTAAAGCCTCTAAATCACCAACATGATCAAGCTTTGCTGATAACCCTGTTGCACAGTCTACCCCGTGCCTTTCGTCGTCCATTGATATTTCAGCACACCTGTAACGCATCTCCTTCAGGTGGAGGTTCACGTCTCTGAGCTCTTATAAAATAATATAAATGTTGTTAGTAATATTTCAACATGAACTCTGGCTATGTTTACACAATGATGCACTAACAGTTTCTTTCCATGTTCAGATAACGATCCCTGTTCACACAGATCAACTAAAAGTGTTAAACTAGTGGCTATCCTCCTGTGTTTTGGGGCCTGGAAAATAAAACTCTTGAAAACAGTTTAAAAGCAGAAGATTTCGAAAAGATTCATTATCATCGCTGTGTAAACTACAAAAAAAAACCCACATATTTCTGTTTTTGTAGCTAACATGGACACAATAACGGTATTGTTTTCAAAAACTTTCATTTGGAAACCAGTTGTCATGTAAATGAACAGAAACCTCTTAATTAGTGACGTTTATATAGTTGAAACCGTGTAAAGGCCCTTAATGGGCTGAGGAAACTAGAGGGATAATCAAGTTAAAATGCATCAAATATGATCATCAGGCTTTTGAGGAAGGTTTATTTGTTCATCTGTCAATCATCATTGTTTTACATTAACGTTTTAAAGTTAGAGTGCTTTGATCAATTTATATATATCTCACCAAGTCATCATTGGCAGATATAGACTGATATTTATATGCACTTCCTGCAAGTAGCATAAACTAAGGTGTTCACTTACATTTTTCACTTATTTACTTAAAAATTGAGGAAACCTGTTGCGTTAAAATTAAGTCATGTGCAATTGTCAAGTTTGCATAACTTAAAATAAATAAGTAAACCCATTGCCTTAAAATTAAGTTATGCAAACTTGATAATAGCACATTACTTAAAAATTGAGGAAACCTGTTGCCTTTAAGTAAATAAACAATGCAAAATCAAAATTAAGTAATCACTTTTTACAGTGTATTATACGGTTATAAGATCTCATTGATTGACATTACTATCAGAATCTTAACTTTTTGGTCATATCAACTACATATGCATGAAATTGCTGCTCAGTTTGGGACTCTCCAAGTATGGGCTTCATATTCTTTCTATGTCAGACGTGATCATAAGATGAACCCTAAAAGCCTGATGCATCAAATTATTAACTTATTTTTTAAATCTTTAGACAAAAATACATTTAATATCACTTTACATGGCCAAACTAGATTTTAATAACAGGCCTCCTCCTGAAAGCTGTTCGCACTGCTGGGACAGTCAGTGAATCTAGCAAACAGTCAGGTGTCGTTCCAGGATGAATCCTGTCCAATCAGAGGCCAGAAGAGAGCGAACACAACCCCGTAAACCCGCAGCAAGCGAAGACTGTGCTGGTCCCAGAAATCTCTGAGCGGACGAATCGGCTCCTCTTAAACATGGCAGATGCAGAAGGAAACAAAGAGGCCTTTTTTGTAAAAAGTCAGTCATGTTTCATTTGATTACAATTTCTGTATTTACAATAATAATAAAAAAAAACCTTTCAAATACATGAATGCACCCGGGCGATACGGGTTTCATTTGGACGACCAAAAAAAACAACAACAAAAAACAAGTATTCAGAACCGCAAACATTCACAAGAACGGACGTCAGAGCCGCAGACCCGGCCCGTTGTCCATCATCAGAGCCAGTGTCCAGTCCACACGAGTGCTTGAGCGATCTCTCAACACTACACCAGTCTGTTCATTCTGAGGCCGCTTCTGCATCCTTCTCCTTTTTCTTTTTCTTCTTCTTCTTAGCGCTCTCCGTAACCTGCATGTAAAAGGAGTTTAGTACATCATCCTCACACTGACCGAACAGACGTGTGTGTGTGTGTGTGTGTGTGTGTGTGTGTGTGTGTGTGTGTGTGTGTGTGTGTGTGGTGAGCGCTCAAACCCGCTGACCTCGGGTTCCTCCTCCGCCGGAGCCTCTTCTGCCAGCTTCAGCTTCTTCTCTTTCTTCTTTTTCTTCTTCTCCTTTTTGATTTCTTCCTCTGTCTTGGATGTGTCCTGAGCAACAGCATCACCGCTTTCACTTCCGCTCTCATCACGTTTCCTCTAAACAACAAATAGAGTTAATCCAATACCAAGAGAAGCACAAAACACTGTTTACAGCCTCGTTCTTGAACGTTCTTTCCTCTTCTAGAGTAAGATCATAAACGGCTTCAAGGTGCTGGATGTCACTCTCTCACTCTACTAAAGCAGAAAAATACCATAATAGGTTTGCATATGTGACCCTAGACTATAGGGCTGCATTGAGATTGAGTCCCGCCGGGTCCCGACGCAAATCTCGCGGGAGCGGGCGGTTTGAACTTTGCTGCGGGCGGGAATGGGCGGCTAAAAAAAAAACACTGCGGGATCGGGAGGTAGCCTTGCAACATGATGGAGATGTCAATAATGGCGCTTTTCCACTACACCACATGTGTCAAACTCAAGGCCCGCGGGCCAAATCCGGCCCGCCACATTATTTTATATGGCCCGCGAGAGCATATGGAAATTTAGGCTGCCGAGAAATTTCGGCCGAAAATAACATTTTCGTTTTTTGACCGAAAGATACTAAAAAGCCGCCGCCGCGCCCCTCCGTGTTCTGCGATGGTTTGACTCTGTCTGGCTCAACGTGTTTTATGACTTTGCGTGCGAGTCCGCTTCCGAAGATGCATAACTTCTAAGCGCGTTCCGCTGTGTGTGTGCGCTGTGCTCTCCGCTCCGTGTTCACAGCGCGTTCTGCTCAATCTTCCGCAAGCAACCTCCGCGTGTGTGTGTGTGTGTGTGTGTGTGTGTGTTGCGAGCTCTGCTCACGCTCACCGGAAAGGCAAAGTCCGCTAAAAAAACGTGCCGACATGAAATTTCTCTGGACTTGTTTCTTTTTGCAATAGCACTACTGTGCTGTAACATGTGTATAGTCATGGTGTGTATAGCCGTGCTGGGCAACACTGGTAAAATTACACGAATCACGATCCTCTCGTTCACTGGTCCTCCCTGCTCTGCTCATGCTTTGATAAAAATAGCTTTGTAGGACTATACTTTATTTTGACAATTGGTCAAAAAATAAATCTGTTAAATCTGATTCTGCTGCATAGAACTGATTAAAGAATAATATATTGATATTTTATATTATTTTAATATACTGTAGGTACCAGTATTAACCTTTGCACCATTTGTATCACTCCTTTTGTCTGTGTTTGCGCGACTTGCATCATTAAGCCAGTAGGTGGCGACAAGTGACTGTCTTTATGAGTGAACAATTTAACTTAAAACTGATTAGTGCCAAAAACAATGATTAACTCAGGAAAGAAAGTTGCTGAAACCAATCTTTAATGCTAATATAAATTGCTCATTTGCCTCTGGACACAAAAAGATTGCACTGATGTTTGATTGAAATGTAACATCTATGCAAAATAATCCTTGAAAGATTTCTCATTTAAGGCCATTCCTGTTTGGAATATGTGATTGTGTATTGTCAACAATAAGCAGAAACATTCTGCATTTCCATTTTGTAGTCTGGATCATTCATTGCAATATTTATCCTCGTTCACATTTTTAAGACTCTGTTATCTTGACAAATAATTTATGCTACTGCCCACTGACATGCTTTTAAAGCTATTGTTATCCAATTTTTTTGGCCTTTAAACACCTTAAAATGCACATATGTAGGTCTGAGAAATCCAAATTTTCTCGGGGGAGCAAGCCCCCGAACCCCCCTAACTACCTCACATTTCAATACGCATGACTGTGTGGTAATGTGTGCTGGTGTGGCTACAGTGCCAAGGTTGAATTTTTGAGCCAGTTTACCCTTGCATATATATACAATAATACATTATTCTCTGTATCAAATCATTATTACCTAGCCCCTGATGTTTTTAAAACCTAGAAACACCCCTCTAAATGCATATATATTTGTAACTTAAATAAGTAATAATCAAATAAAGAGACACTATATTAACATTTTAAAAGTCTTACAGTTACAACCGGCCCTTTGAGGGCAGCCATAATGCTGAAGTGGCCCTCAGTGAAAATGAGTTTGACACCCCTGCACTACACAGTACCAGCTCGCCTCGCCTTTGTTTGGTTTTCCACTGTGTAAAAGTTGTAACTGTATCTGCTTCCAGGTACTTTTTTTCGTACCCCCTCCGGCGGGGTTCTGAGCGAGCTTAGGCGATACTAAAATGTGACGTGAAAACACGGCAGACTGCTGATTGTTCAGAGAGAAGCATCACTATTCACTGCGTCATCATTGCACGCGCAAGACAGAGTATCCTGAATAAAAAACAGCAAAAACGAAAACAAAACCATCCAAAAACAGCACACTCGATTTCCTCCATTATCCTGTACGTGTCCAGTAGGCTATGCCGCCCAGGGAAACGAAACAAACAACCCCATGAATCTCTTTAATAATAGCAATACAAATATGTGTTTTTTTCCTGCGGGACGGGAGAAGACACAAAATCAATGCATCTCTATTATTGTGCGGGAATAAATTCTTAGAGTTTTGCGGGTGCGGGCGGGAGTGGACATACATATTGCGGGAGCGGGCGGGAGTGAAACACATACGTTGCGGGAGTGGGCGGTAATGGTCAGAAATTCGGCGGGCGCGGGCGGGAGCGGGATGAAGAAAACACTCCCGCGCAGGGCTCTACCCTAGACCACAAAACCAGTCACATGGGTCAATTTTTTTATTTATACATCAACTGAAAGCTGAATAAATAAGCTTTCCATTGATGTATGGTTTGTTAGGATAGGACAATATTTGGCCGAGAGACAACTATTGTAAATCTGGAATCTGAGGGTGCAAAAAATCTAAACATTGAGAAAATCTCCTTTAAAGTTGTTCATTTATGTTGGCGATTGTGCTGCATTCACTCACAGAAATGCATGTTTTATATATTTACGGTAGGAAATTTACTAAATATCTTCTTGGAACATGATCTTTACTTAATATCCTAATAATTTTTGGCATAAAAGAAAAATCGATCATTTTGACCCATACAATGTATTGTTGGCTATTGCCACAGATATACCCGTGCGACATGTGACTGGTGACGTGATCCAGAGTCACATATATTGAGGTTCACATACTCATTTCTCTGAAACATTTCTACAGCCAGTTATTCTACTCTGAAATGTGTGTTTCCAGGCTGGAATGTGTGTTTGTTTTGGTCTGTGTGATACTGCACGTTGCCAATTATCATTGTCCATTGCGCTCGCTCCATTGGGAACCGTGAGCAGAGTCTGAAGAGGCGGGGATATTTACATTTGGGCTGCAGTACCTATTTACACCACTAGCTGTCATTCTTACAGACTGCACCTTTAAAGGTCCCGTTCTATGCCCCTTTTCACAAGATGTAAAATAAGTCTCTGATGTCCCCAGAGTGTGTATGTGAAGTTTGAGCTCAAAATACCCAACAGATCATTTTTTACAGCATGTTTAAATTGACATTTTTTGGGGCTCAGAAAAACGAGCCGTTTCAGTGTGTCCCCTTTAAATGCAAATGAGGTGCTGCTGGACGACACAGGGGGCGGAGCTTCATGAGCTCGCGCTCAGTCTGTCAGGAAAAATTCATCTCACGGAATGATGATAATATCAGAAACTCTCAGTAACGGTGTTCATTTCGAGTCGGACAATAATGCCTACAGAGTCAGATTGCTGTATAGAGATGAAACAGGTATGGTTTAGTAGTTTAATTACGGTTATTATAACGTATTTGTCATCTGCTTGTAGTCTATGTATCCATTATTTATTAATAGCCTACAAGTCTGCTGTCTGAATGATGATCAAACATGTACTGATGAGTTTAATAAAGTTTATTGTACATCACACAAAAGATGAAGCGTCAGTTTTACTTCAGAAAATCACCGTAAGAGCTGAGTAAACACAGTAGGCTAAGTTATAAGAAGTGCGCAAGTAGCCAGTAGAGTTGAGGGAGCATTCCTGTGGGCGGAGGTTAGTCAAGAAACGGTTCTGGTGATGTCACCAATGCAGGATGTAGAGGGGTGTAGTCCAATCGAGACGTTTTTTGTAGTCAACCTCTGTTAAATAAAATATCTCGCTTGGCATTGAACTTTGAGCTTTATAATTTTACAGATATTATTTATGCTCTAACAGCAACATTACACACTAACTAAAGTTTGAAACATGGAATCGCATGCAACGGGACCTTTAAACACAGCATTGCCCTGATTTTACCCAGCATGCAAACATTAACCTGATTCTGTCTTGATGAATTATTTTATTTTCAGCAATAGTTTGATCAGCTAGTTATTGTAATTAACAGTTTATTAAATATCAAAGCTGATTTCCATTTCAAAAATGTCTAATAAAGAACACACAGTAGTGCTTTAAATCATTCATTTAATTTTTATTCACAATTATACTATATTATTGTATATAATACAACTATATAACATTATACCATTTGAAACGCAGGGCCGTTCACGATGAGAGAAAACAAAATTGAGAATCAACCTAGTTTAATTCAACAAGCTGATTTTAGTGAGTGATCACAAAGAAAACTGAGAAGTCACATGTACCTTTGCTGCGGTCTGAGCAGTCGCTTCACTCTTCTTCACTTTCGCCGTGCTAGGAGAGAGAAAATAAAGGTAAATCCCATACGACACACGACTCTTTCCTGAGGATCTGGCGGTGGGTGTGTCCCGAGAGCTCCGGGGACGCCGGCACGCTGCAGACGCCAGATCCCGAGCTCAGGGTTTACTGTAGCAGACAGACTCCCTCTAAGGTCACCGCAGACCAGACAGGGATAACAGTCTGCGGAAACCCCTCGGATAAACACGGAAGAGCTCCCAGAATCAGCTGCATTTTATCTTTATTGCCTTTCAGGTTTTGTAATATATCAGATCCACTGATAAATAGCGCCATCCTGTGGACACTAAGAATGTAAACCGGATTAATGTGTGTTTTAGGGCTAATTTTCACCTGGTATTAAGATTAAAATCATAAGTTTAGAGTATTAAAAGCCATAAGATCGGATCACAAGTGGATGACTCTAAACAGGTGTAAACGGGTCTAAAGCGCTTTGAGCTCGTCCACTTCCAGAGGGAGTTAAACACATTCGACCGGTTTGCTTTCGTAGTGTAAACGCTCATGTGATCGAGTGTGTTCAAACAGCCACTAAAGAACGTCTTCTCTCCGTCTACTGGATAATGAGTGAACATTATGAGAAGAGCTCGAGCCGGACGGGTTTAGACTTTATCAGCTGGAGACACGAGTTTGTGTTTGGTTCGATTTCCCTCTTCAAACACACTGTTCTCTCAGCATTCCTGATTTCTAACACACACTCACAGAGCTCGGCTGATCTTGTGTCTGTCAGAGCAGAAACTAAAGCTGATGCTCTCTGTGTGTTTATCTGTCGTGTTGAAAGATAGATTGAAAGATCTGAAAACACACATTTACCCGCTCATAGACCCTCCTCTGAAGAAATCAGGACAGAAGTGGTTGAAAGTGGATTAAAACACCATGGGCCCTATTTTAACGATCTGAAACGCAAGTATCAAGCGCAAAACGCAAGTAACTTTGTGGGCGGGATAAATGACTCTTGAGCCCGACGCAAATCTAAAATGTGTTGGTCTGAAGTTGCTTCATTACTCATAGGTGTGGTTTGGGCGTAACGTGAAATAAACCAATCAGAGCGACATCTCAAAATCCCTTTAAGAGCCGGCGCGCTTGTTCCATGGCGGATTGCTATTATAACGGCGGATTTGCCTGGAGCGGTTCACAGCCGAGGAGACCGACGTTCTCGTCAGGGCCGTAAAACACAGAGAAGTGACATTGGGGATGGAGAAACACCCAAATTAGCTTCGGTTAAACAGGCGTATGATAATTTGGGTAAATGTGTAAGATAGATTTATGCCTATTTTTCACATCTTCATGGACACAACAGTGATTTCCCTCATGAGGAATATTTTTCCTTGTAATTATGTATGGTTTGCAAAAATGTGAACTACTGCGTCTGTGTAGATGAGAGTGTATGTGCACACGCTACGTTATGGCCAAGCATGCGCCCTTAAAATAGCATCTGAATAACATGTGCAACGCACCACTGACTTTAGACAAGGTTTCTCCTGGTCAGTGGAGGAATTGTTTTCTGAAACTGCAAAATAGCACCAGGAAACGTTTGCGCCGGAACACGCCTCTTTTCGCTGAACCGCCCCCGGGAGCGGCCCTGGGTGTAAACAGGTGTGTCTCCCACATCTACTTGTGACCCGATCCACCAAAACGCATCTCAACACCAGCTGTAAACTGGGCCTTGGACTAGAAAGTAGACTCTGGCACTCATGTTGTCCATTTGAAAACAGACTATCAACTGTTTTTCACCCATTGCTATTGTTGCTCCTGCTTTGTGAACACTATCGCAATAAAAGTAACAAAGTCAGTTCCTCCTCCTCCACTAAAGCATCCCTCCTCCAGTCATGCGTACCTGTAGTCCACGTATCCCTCTTTCCAGTCCGCAGGAGTGCTGCCGTTCGGCTTGCCATGTTTGTCCAGAAGTCCTTTCTGAATCATCATTTTCTTCTGACTAGCCTGAAACAAGAATGTTGTGAAAATGTTATGAAACACAAACGCGCACACAGACGTCAGCACTGAAGCGTGTGATTTCTCGGTGTTCCTCACCTTCGGTCCGAGACCCCATTTGCGTGGATACGTGTCTCGCTCCATAATGACCCTCTTGATTTTAGCAACAACCCCGTGATCACATGTGGATATGACGGCTGTCGTCATCAGGGCCACCGCTGCGGAAAACACCAAAACAATGAGAATCGGCTAAAACACATTAGCATCCCTGCTAACAGATGAAGCGTTTCACACAGCCATCAGTCTTGGGTGATAGATAGACAGTCATCTTCGCAGTAATGCTAATGTAATCTACATCACATCATCATGTGGCTTAAAACAGTGCATGCTAGGATTGCAAACGTGATTTACCTGTACAAATGGCTTCTCCTTTAGTAGTTATAATGACAATGTCTTGATTGATCTCGATGCCATCTTCATATCGCAGGACGCCTGGTAGCATGATCTTAGCGCCGTAACATATAGCGTTCACCTGTCACAGAAACACGTCATTATAATCCCAAACTGAACGATCTGAGCTGATTCTGCAGAGAGAAGGAGAGTCCCTACAGCGCTGTCCTTCATGACGATCCTCTTGTGTGAGATGAGCAGCTTCTCCAGAGGGAAGATCACTCTCCTCAAGTACGTCTCGTCCTTGTTGTGGTCGAACTGCCACTGCGCGTCCAGCACGTCGTGCATCGTCACCAGGTTATCCTACAGACACACACACTGGGGTCAGACAACTGAACACTTTTAATGTCATGCAACATGTTTTATGCGTTTAAACCGATTCTGTGCGTTTCAAATTAAAAATACCCGCCACTTGTCGCCACCTACTGGTGTAACAATGTAACGACCATTCAAATAAAGATCGTCAAAGTTACTTTCAAAAGGTGATCGACTCCATTTGATCACTACTGTAGACGTCAGTGTTTATATCCAAACTATAAACTTTCATTTTGTGATCATTTTAATTATATTAAGAACTATACTTAAGGCCGTTATGTCTCAAAGCATCATTTTACATGTTTAAGCATTAGCCGTTTAAATGTTAGCTATTTTAAACCATTTAAGTTTTTAAATGGTTTTTAAGATTTAAATTTCTCGTGTTGTGCGTCAGAGCATGCAAGGACTAATAAAATATTTTCTCTTTAAAATAGAGAACTAACAAAATGACATGCATTTACTGTCATCAGCTTCTGACATTGTTAATTGCTGCAGTCTGTTCAAAATGAACAATTAAACGACTCACTCAAAGAACGAATCTCTTGAAAACTGCAATTTCTAACGGTCACTTGTCGCCGCCTACTGGAGTAACGACGCAACTGGCAATCTTTATTTGAATGGTCAATTTACTTTCAAGCGGTGATTTACTACATTTATCACTACTGTAGACAGTTTTTGTCTGAACTATAAACTTTTATCACAGTACTTCTGTGATAATTTGAATTATATTAAGAATGAAATGATTCAGTGTGGCTGAAAAGACTGCGGATACGCTGTGATTGTTCCTTTTACTGCCCGTTTATGTTGTCTTCATTAGTTAGCTAGCAATAGTTTTCATTGTGATATTGAAATTGGCACTGAGAATAGTCAAGTTTTACATCCATTTAATATTTTGGTATTATAACAACCCGTTTTACTTCAAAGTTGAACATTGCGATTTGGTGTTGTAAAATAAAATCAGACATAAATTTTTTTAAACAGTTTGCAGAGTTATCTAAATTGGGGACATTGCATAGATTCTATTGCATCTATATACAGATAGTTATAAAAACATAACCTAACCAACACCCTTCAGCATTTTAATCATTTTTACACATGCACAGATCTCCAGAAAGAGGTTTTGGGAGATCGTCAGGTTTAGCTAATTTCTCGGTACGAATTTATACTCAAAAATATAATTAAGTAGCTACACTGGGTGGGGTTAGGAACCGGAGAGAGTGATCATTACTAGCCTACGACTCGGATGATGAACATGATCCTGAAGCAGTTTGTGTCGGCTGAAGTTTGATGAAGGAGGTCAAACAATAACCACTTCATGATTTTAACACTCAGCCATTTTCTGTCCCAAAGATTAATTAGCAGAACTGGGGATGAAGCCCAGAACCGAACTCAACACTTTGGGTGCGGGTTCTCACCGTACCATTTCTCCCAGCACACCCGAGCGAACCCTGCGCAGCTCCTGCATCTGCCCGCCGACGCCCAGCAGCAGACCCAGATGCACACACAGCGTTCGGATGTATGTGCCCGCTTCACAGCTCACCCAGAAAATACCTGCAACACACACACACACACACACACTCTCAATCCTGCACTTCCGAAACCAAGTCATCACAGTGGATTTAACCCTCTACACACACCTGAGCAATCGAAGAGCCACTGGCTTGTATATTTTATGTGCCTGTGTGTGAATGATAGCACCAAATTATTTTATCTTTGTGAAGTGGCACAGCTTTTACATTATCTGGAAGTAAACTTAAACTCTATCATTAAAAAAAAAAAAAAATGCTTGACTGACTTATAATTAGCCTGTATGTCAAACACTGGAGTACGGCTGTGAAACGATGAAGTCACATCCAAATAAAAGTTTGTTTACATAATATATGCGTGTACTGCGTATTGTATGCGTGTATGTGTGTGTGAGTGAGTGAGTGAGTGAGTGAGTATGTGTCTGTGAGTGTGAGTGAGTGAGTATGTGTCTGTGAGTGTGAGTGAGTATGTGTCTGTGAGTGTGAGTGAGTGAGTGAGTATGTGTCTGTGAGTGTGAGTGAGTATGTGTCTGTGAGTGTGAGTGAGTGAGTATGTGTCTGTGAGTGAGTATGTGTCTGTGAGTGTGAGTGAGTATGTGTCTGTGAGTGTGAGTGAGTGAGTATGTGTCTGTGAGTGTGAGTGAGTATGTGTCTGTGAGTGTGAGTGAGTATGTGTCTGTGAGTGTGAGTGAGTGAGTATGTGTCTGTGAGTGAGTATGTGTCTGTGAGTGTGAGTGAGTGAGTATGTGTCTGTGAGTGTGAGTGAGTGAGTATGTGTCTGTGAGTGTGAGTGAGTGAGTATGTGTCTGTGAGTGTGAGTGAGTGAGTATGTGTCTGTGAGTGTGAGTGAGTGAGTATGTGTCTGTGAGTGAGTATGTGTCTGAGAGTGTGAGTGAGTGAGTATGTGTCTGAGAGTGTGAGTATGTGTCTGAGTGTGTATATATGAAGACTTCAGATGCAAAAGCCTCTAAGTGCCATCTGAAATTCTTCTAAAATGGTTATTTTTATCAAGCTTGTATATTTAGGTTCAGTAATTTCACTTTAATGACCATTAATATGTAATTTTCATTGCCATCAAAGTGAAATAACTGAACATAAACATACAAGCTTGATAAAAATAAACATTTTAGAAGAAAATTTTAGATGGCACTTAGAGGCTTTTGCATCTGAAGTCTTCATATATACAAATAACAATTTCTTAAATATATGCATGCGTGTATTATATATATACACACACACACACACACACACACAATTATACACAGTACACACACATGTAAACAAACTTTAATTTTGGATGGGATTAATCCTCATTTCACAGCCCTGCTCCAGTGTTTGAGATAATCATGACCGATCGCATCCAAAATAAAAGTCTGCTTACATAATGTGTGTGTGTACGGTGTATAATTTATATATAAATACACACACACCCACGCAAGTAAATATTTAAGAAAAATGTGTTTTATATGTAAAATATTTATATATAAAATTATATATACACATGCATGTGTGTATTCATATATACAAACAAATGATATGTAGTACACACACACACTACGTTTACAAACTTTTGTTTTGGATGCGATTAATCGTTTCACAGGCGTACACTGGAGAGGGAAATCTACATTTATAAGCCAACGTCTAATGCAGGGTTTCTCAAACTCGGTTTTGGAGGGCCGCTGTCCTGCACAGTTTAGCTCCAACCCTGATCAAACACACCTGAGCAAGCTAATCAATGTCTTCAGGATCACTAGAAACTCACAGCTAGGTGTGTTTGATCAGGGTTGGAGCTAAACTGTGCAGGACAGCGGCCCTCCAGGACCGAGTTTGAGAAACTCTAGTCTAATGAGAGGCATTTAGTCGCCTAGCATGAAAATCTAGTTGCGTATGCGAGTGATCTGTAGAGGTTTGCAGTAAGCCATCAGTCTTGGGTGATAGATAGACAGTCATCTTTGCACAGTGTGCTAATGCAATCTACATCACATCATCATGTGGCTTACAAATAATGAGTCAAGAAGAAATAAAGCTTGCGCTCCTAACCTAGTCTCCTCTCGGGGTCATACTCGATCAGCTTGCTCTCGTAGATGGTGCGAACTCTCAGCTGGCGCTTCACAGCAGCGATGAGCGGAGGCCTCTGGAACAGCGCTCCTGTCAAACACTCCATCGCCTGAAGAGAAACACGCACACATTGATCAATCTCACTCACACACAAGACTTCCTGCACTCATTCACGATCACGGTCCATGTGTGTATAGGGGCTTTCGCACCGGAGGAACCTTTCATAGTTTCTAGAACTATTGGCGGAAGATCCCGGAATTTGACACGTTCGCACCGCAGGAACTAGGAATGATTTCAGTTCTAGGAACTCCTTATGGAGGAACTAATTTAGCTAATAACTAATGTAACCCTAACCCTCCTACCCTAGAGTCGGTCTAAACCAGCGCTGTAGGAACTATCCGTGACGTTAGTGTTCGCTGATTGGCTGAACACACTCGAAACACCCGAAACACTTCTTAAAACACACAGATTAGAGCCTATATATTTACTCCAGAAACTAACTCTACGAACATGTAAAACAGTGATAGATGAGCCTCTAAACCTTTACGCTGAGGAGAACATCCAACGGCACTTTGAGGAGAACAAGAGAAACATGATTATGTGTTTCTGCTCATCAGACACACGGCATACGCTAATAACTCTTCATCACTGTCTACTCTCTGTGTGTAACAGTTCTGTCTGATAACGTATGAGACGGCACTGATAGACAGATCACACACTAATGAACACGGAGAATGAGAGCGCTGCCGTTCTCAGAGACGTCAAAATAAAAGTCTCAACAACAAGCGTCTCACGTCACTTCAGAGTTCCTGCAGGCGCTGCGAACGCAACCAGGAAAACGTTCCTATGGGAAACATTAGTTCTCGGGGAAACACACTGGCGGCTCGCTCCGGTGCGAAAGCCCCTCATGTTTCGCTCTGTAGTTGAGTTCCTCTGCAGGTCATATCAACCGTTCCGGTGCGAAAGCCCTTTGCGTGTTCAGAAATGTCAGCTCTTCTTCGGTGAATCCAGGCCCTCCACTCATGCACGGTCTCCGAGAGCATCCGATACAGCAGAACACTGCAGCAGAGCCACGAGACCGGCAGAGAGAGAGGAGGGCCGAGAGACACTCAGAGAATGGATAAACAAGTTCATCATGTCACACACACACACACAGAGCAATGAACCGACACACTTACGGCGTTATTCAAAACTACAACGATAGATTTCTGCAATTATTCACTTTTATGCGTTAAACCAGAGGGGTTTTTAAAGTCAAAGAGTGTTTTTCAGCCTATTATTAAAGCATGAAATACAGAAATTGAATAATAATAAATAAATACTATAGTCTTCACAATGAATTAAATGCGCTACAAAAGCTTTACGCTCTGTCGTTTGATTACAATGACAGACAGCAACAGGTTTATTAGGCTGCTGTCACTTTAAGACTGGTTGCACTCATTGCAGTGAACCACTTAAAGTTGCACAAACGGTTCTTCAAAAATAGACTGGAATAATTTACCTGTAGATATTCGATCTATTACATCATTTTGTATGTTTAAACAAACTTGATCCTCACATTTTGCGGTGGACTGTACATGCTATCATTGAAGGTGACACTATTTTTGGTTTAAATTGGACGCTTATTTATAATTCGATTCATTGATATACTTTGTTGTACATTTTTGTTATTTCAACTTTGTGGTGTTATTTTTCAATTCATGTTTGTGTTTTGTTGGTTGATGTATTGTTAGGTTGTATTTTTGTTGTGTTGTGGATATTTAGTGACTTATACGCTGTTATATCTCGAAAACGAGATGGTTCATCAAGGGGTTAATCCTAATAAATAAATTTCTATAAAAATGCAATAGTATATTTCTGCCATCATTCCCTATTATGCGTTCAAAGTCAAAGACAGTGTATTTCTGGTAAGTCTAGCCCAGTATTCAAGATGAAGCAATACAGAAATTTGATACTAATAAAATAAACTATGGCCTTCACTGAATTAATTATGCTATAAAGCTTTTCAGGTCAAGAGCAGAGAGTGATTCGCTCTGTCGTTTGATTACAATGACAGACAGCAACAGGTTTATTAGGCTCCTGTCACTTTAAGACTGAATGCACTGATCCAATATAATGACATTCGTATGATTATGTACAGGTTGTGTTCACTGAAGACATGACGAGAGTTAACGTAAATGCAGTCAGTTAAGTCGGCATTGACACATAAGTGTGAGTATTTGATCAGTAAAGCGCAGAACTAATCTTTTTGAAATACAACTAAGTTCCCAATTCTTTCGTTTTTCCCATGCGTTAGTTTTACGACAGAATGTTGGTGATTAAAGGGGTGGTATAATGCCCTTTTCACAAGATGTAAAATAAGTCTTTGATGTCCCCAGAGTGTGTGTGAAGTTCAAGCTCAAAATACCCCACAGATATTTTTATATAACATGTTAAAGTAAAAAAAAAAAAGCACCGTTTTTGTGTCTGTCCCTTTAAATGCAAATGAGCTGCTGCTCCCGGTGCAGGGGGCGGAGCTTTAACAGCTTGTGTCATTTTACCTCACACACACACATGCACTGAAAATTTCTAAAACTTTCAGCCTTTTATGTTCAAAACGGAGTCAGAAAAGGATGGAGAGACTCAAGAAGAAGTGACAACATGTAGACAACATTTCTGAATGGTTAGTTGGTGAATTTATGAAGCTGATGTGTAGTTATCTTCTAGTCATTGATTAGCATATTCTGTCTTGATACTCTATAAATCATGCTCAGGGGCGGGGTTTATGTAAATATTGGGGTTGGTGATGTCACTAACCCGTGAAGAAGCTCATTGTAGTCTACAAGCCGTTTGTTGTAGTCCTTAAAAATTGATTTCTTTAAAATAAAATATCTCCCTTTGCTTTTAACTTTGAGTGTCGTAACTTTGCAGATCTTGTTTATGCTCAAACAGCAACATTACACACCAACTAAAGTTAGAAAAGTCAAATCATAATCAACCACCCCTTTAATGAATCTAATGTATTCGTTTTGTCTCCAAGTTCTTCGACAAAAGCACCTTTCTTTAGAATTAAAGAAAAAAAACATTCGTAATCCCTATTGGATGATTATTTCTAACAATCCCAGAGTTTATCCGTCATATTCCCCACCTCTGTTTAAAGCAGAACTCATTCCTACTTACCCTGGCTAGCTGGTGTTCGTTCTCTAGTGCATTGTGCAGCCGTACTATGCCCACATACTCTTTGCCTAAAAGCAATGAGACAAGAGTAGTAAGGAAAGGCTGCTAGTTTTAATGTGAGGCTGAACGGGTCAAACTGTTGACCTGGAAGTGCTGCGGATGACCCACCTGCGCTCTGCTGGGATTTAACCAATCGCGTGGCTCGCTCTACACACACGATCAAGCAACCCGTGACTTTGGGGTCAAGAGTGCCACTGTGACCCGTTTTCTCGACACGAAGAATCCTCTTGATCCACGCGACGACTTCATGGGAAGAGGGATTGGCAGGTTTGTCCAGGTTAATGAAACCAGCTCTGGGAACACAGGTTCAACACTTGTGTGAACTTGAGGTACAACTTCATGATACACTCACATCTGTGGAGGAACCATCAGTCTGGGGTGATAGATAGCAGGTCATCTTCGCACAAAGTGCTAATGCAATCTACATCACATCATCATGTGGCTTACATCACTTTTGACAACACAAATACGAGATTTCCTACCTGACATAATCACTTATGTTCCTCTTGAGCGGATTGGAGCCGTGTGGCAGAGGAGTGTAATGAGCCGTCCGGATGTTGAGCTTATCAAAATGCTGTAGAAAAACATGTAGGTTAGAAGCAGAAGTGACGTCAGAAAGTTAGACCGAAGTGTGTGTGTGTGATCAGAGATGTCTAATCGTCTTTGTCAGAAGTGGCCTGACCCCTCGCACCAGCATCGTGACCCTGACCCGCCGACCCGGCAGAACACCGGCCCAGGCGAGCAGAACCACGCGCCGAAACCCTGTGACCCAGAACGAGCCGCGGGGCCGGCGAGGGACAGGAACACTAGCGCTCAGCGAATGGATAAACACGTTCATCATGACACACTCACGCTTGGTGAAAGGGTTTGTGGGTAAACAGACACTGACCTTCAAGAGCAATGGCCACTGAGACGTGTCCAAGGTCGCGACCTTCGACTCGGGTTTGATCAGGAAGTCTCCACTTTCTTGAATGTCCTGATGGAAAGAGTTCAATGAGTTTATTGGTAAACTGATTTTGGAAATGAACAAAAACTAGTTTGTGATAAAAAAAATTGCAATACAAAAATGCAACAATATGTATCGTGGATAGTTCCCCCAAAATAAAAATTACTGTGTGAGAAAAAAATGATATTAAACTACTATATATAATGTTGAATATAATGTATAATAATGCAATGGGGGAATATGTGTGTATCCTGATAATGCCTGTTACCAGTAAAAAGCATCCTACATTATTTTAAATATATTTGGTCAGTGACAGAGAATATTCGTCTACAGTAATTCAGTATTTTCAGCTTCAGAATCATGAATATTGTTATTCTGGCGTCTCTATTGTCCTGTGCTTTGGGTTTCAGCACCAAGTCCAAGACTATTCATTTACACACACAATGAAACATCAAATTTAGCATTTTAATCAACAGTTCATTTTTTGTTAACATTTTATCATTTGTCTTGAAGTATCGTGAAAATATTGTATCGTGAGTTCAGTATCATGATATGTATCGAATCGTGACATGAGGGGATCGTTACACCCCTAGATAATAATCAGGTAGTGTTGTCAACACCAAAATTGCATAAGTTGGTATCGATACCATCCAAATTCATACGAAAAGTTGTCTATGATTGATCAAATGTTCCAGACAAATCATTTTGATGTAAAATCAAAGTCTGCCCTACAGTGAATATCGTTATACTCATTACAATATGAAAATAAAATTTTAGACAAAAACAAAAACATTGGACCAGACATTCAGTTGTGGACACATTATAGTGAAAGCCACAGGTTTTAAGTGTGAATGTCCTGTAAAGAGCACATTAAGGGCTTTCAGACTAGGACTGTGCCATATCATACCGTCCACGATAATACCGGTATAAATTTTTACATGATAAAAAAAGCGTCATATCGCGATATCACTGATATGTATGGCACATTACGTTCCCTAGCACGCACAACAACAACACCTGTCTGAGCGTGAGAGCAGCAAGTCAGCCTCCAATGACGATCAAATCAATAATTTTTAAAAGTTCTCCAAGACGCAATATTACCAACCGTGTGAGTTTCTCCAAGACGCAATATTATCAACCAGTGCCGCGTCTTCTCTCTCTCGCTCTCAAAATGGGTTGCACAAGTCAAGCGTCGATACCACACTCGTGTTTAGCAGTCAGGACATGACGGTCACTTGCATCGTAACTAAAGTTTATCATTTTCACTTCTTTTTAAGTCTTATCAGTTTAAACATTTGCGATTTTAAACTATTCAATACTCTCGCGCGCTCTGTTTACTCTGCGTGCATACATGTATACATGTATACAGTAAAGCCGTCTCACGAACAGCTCGCGAGTAACAAAAGTTCCTTTTCACGGATTATATCGTGAACACGAAAAATTGTGTAAAAATGCCGGTCGTGGTTAGTATATTCATAAACAGTCGGTTATGTCTGGAATTAGCATAAAACGCGTGTGACAATGTGACAGTCAGCATCATGAAAACAGTAATGGATCCGGGCACTAGCTCTAAAAGTGACAGCAGCCATATGTGTCTGTCATTGTCGTCAAAACAACAAAAGATAGCTTTCATTGTAAGAAATCAGAATTAATATCCTATGCATTTAATTTAGTCAGGACTATCAGTGTTATTTTACATTTGATTACCTTATACAGTTTCTGTAGCATTTCTGAATACTAGTGTTAGACCTACCCAAAAACTTTTCTCTTTATTTGTATCTTTATTATTTTGTATATATTTTTTGCTACTTTTTTGTAAAACAATTGTAAAAACACAATGAGTGAGCAAACATTTAGGTGAGATAAATGTAATAAAAAAAATTGTCAACTTTTTTTTTCTATATCGTCATAAATATCATTATCGCAAATATTCTTGAAATATCGTGATATAATTTTGAGGCTATATCGCCCACCCCTATTTCAGACACCACATTTTTGGAGGTTTCACCATCACAACAACTTCTCATGGGTCTTTAAAAATGACTGACATTAATTGAGTGATCTAATGTAGCACTCTTATAATCGGAAATATGAGTTTTGTAATTATTTAAATCTGACTACTTCTCAAATTGTTTGTCAAATCAACATCTCTGGAAAACGTTATGGGGTTTCTGATCAAAATATGACTTTGTTATAAAACATTGCACTGATTTCATACATATCCACTGTAGAGACACCAGGACTTACAGCAGGTTTATCAGGAGTTCTGGGAGACAAGTGGAATTATAGATCCCTATTCCTAAGAAATACTAGATATTATGGAAGTGTTGCCAGTTATTACTCCCATTCTTCCACTATTTTCATGACATGTTGCTGCAAGAACACATGAACATGCAGATTAGATGCGTGTAAGATACATTGTATTGAATGGGAAAACCCAGTTATGGCCATTTTACCAATAAAGTAAAATGGTGCATCAATTCGTTCCATTATATCTTTCATAACAGCTGAGAATCATCTTTATACAAAGTTTGGTTTAAAATAAAATCCTGAAACCTGAAAATTGATTGCTGAAAGAAAAATAAAACCACTGTTTTTGCCTATACATGTAATTTCATGTCTTTGTATTTTTTTTTATTTTTTTTTTAACTACTAAGTCCTGGTGTCACTACAGAGGACATAGCATAACATTAATAAAATATCTTTTCAACAAAAAAAAAATTCACAAAGGAAACAGAAATCAAGAAAAATGCATGCCTATAAAACTGTAATTACCCCAACATCTCCTGATGAAATTTTCTGTGATCTTCTTTTCTTCTCTTTCTTGGCTGAACCAACTGAGGACAAAACAAATAGCATACATTAAGTATGAGAGTCAGTTGTGTAGATCTACACATAAAGTATGTTAAATCTGGTTTCTTCATCGAGCGCGTGCACATAGCGGGACCACGTGGCCTGTGCGAGCAGCACGTGGCGTTTGATTTAGCGCTCTAACTTACCATAAAACAGATTTAAAACTACATTATTAACGTTAAACGTTACATTACACCACTGTCTGTCACTGCCGATCACATTGCGCTACGATAAATAAGTAGCAAAGAGAAAAATAATAATTTGCAAGTATTAATAGACAGTGAGGTTTGCAGAAATGTGATAACTTAAAGTAGCCGCAAATCTGCCCATTTACTGTATCATCTTTAATTTATTTACTAAGACTGTTTATAAACAGTAAAGTTATCCGGGTTCCATGCAAGCAGAAATACATTTACTTCCTATATTATTAGCTAGCTAATGACGGGTAAATATGTTGGGGAAATAGATAAACTACCATTAATAGTTTCCCCACCTTTTATTTTCTTCAAGCATTTAATAAAATAAATAAACTAGCATTACCAGTAGCATTAAATAGCAATAAGACGCATTAATGAGCGCATAAGCACAGGTCACGCATTTCTACACGCACCCGGGAATCATGCGTGCTGATGAAGTTAAGAACTCAGCTCTGATTAGCTTACTTCTACCCTTCTTAATCGCATGATATATGTGAATACATGCACATTAAAGTACATTTTAAATGTAAGCAAAATTACAGCAATCGTAGCAAAATTAACGCAAATGTGTAAAGCATGATCTTACTCTCCACGTCCGCCATCTTCGCTGCTGCGCGCTTCAGAGGACAGCAGCACGTGTGACGGCTCGCGCATGCGCTTTACTCTGCGGAGAGGCGGAGAGAGCGGGCTCACATCTCGCGGGATATGTAGTATCGCGATATTATAACGCTGAGAACGTGGAACGTGGTCGCACGAGGGAGCAAGCAGAGCCCCTTCCTATGGGATCACAGGAAAATCAGCGCCTTGTTTCAGGAATGATTAGGGTGAAATGAGGGAAGATAAACTACTCATGATCAGACTACAGTTACATTTTTATTGATGACTGACATGTTTAATTCATTATCACAAAATGACAGTAAATGACTAATAAATAACTGATTCTCTTTTTTAAAACAGCATGTCACTTATGTTCTTAAAGGATATAATTACACCGAAAATTGAGAGGCCATAACCAATAAAATATTTAATCTTTTTTGTTTTATTTTGAAAAAAAAAAGTAGAAAAATATTAAGTACAAAATTATTTTAATTTTACATTTTTGTTTTAATTAAATAGTAATAATATATATAAATTAATTACACATTTTCATCAACTTATACAAACTATTCCTTCTACCAAAACTCTGACGTAATGTTTAATACATATCAGTTGTTGTTGTTTTTTGTTTGTGTGTGTGTGTGTGTGTGTGTGTGTGTGTGTGTGTGTGTGTGTGTGTGTGTGTGTGTGTTTATATCAGCATTGTACAAGATTATCCTATTCAAATCTATGTGTTAATACACTAGTCACTAGGTCAAAACTATCTAAAAGTGATCCAAAAGTAGTCAGATTACATTACCTAAAATGTGTAATGAAATACAGTTTTCATATAATTTTTCATAATTTCATCTCACTGTAACTTGACCTACTCAGCACTGGTCTTGTAACGGAGCAGGCTCTCGTACCGCTTCCTCTCCACCACTGGAGGGATCCGTCTCCGGAATATTAAACACCTCCATAAATTCAATATCCCATCATGCCTCTCACCTGGGACTGATTGCACACACACACACAAGCCACTTCCACACTCCACTTCTCTGCGAAGTATTGCCTTGTCCCGGCTTTCAATTCCAAGTGTTTATCTCTGTGTTTGCTGATCTGATTACTGACCTAGGACTGTGTACCCCGACCTCTGATCGTTCTCTGCCTGCCTTGACCCGGATTGCTTATTGGACTTTGCCTTTTGCTGCCTGTCCTGACTTCTGCCTGTGACCCCGATCTGCTCTGTGTTCTCTCCGTTGATCTGTTTGCTGTTGATTTACCCTGCCTGTTGACCATTCTGATAAAAGCTGCAAATGGATCCCTCAGCATCTGCGACATCATTACAGAATACTTCGCCACTCCCCGATCCAGCAGCGGTCATGCAGTTATCCATGGAACTTACGACTCAAGCCTCATGTCTTGATGTGCATCATCATCAACTGAGCCATCTGACGTCTCTCACTGAGAAACTTGTACAGGGTCTGCAAGAACTCCATACTGTTCCCGCCGCACCACCGCAAGATGTTTCTCCACCAGCAGCGAGCCCTTCAATCAATCCTCGGCTTGCTTTCCCTGAGAAATTTGACGGTAACACATCAAAATGCAAAGGCTTCTTGCTTCAATGCACCCTCTTCGTTGATCAGCAACCCTCACTCTATACCACTAATGCGAGCCGTATAGCGTTCGTCTGCTCACGGGTTGAGCATTGGAATGGGCTACTGCGGTCTGGAGACCAGACGGGTCATCATTCTCCACCTTCGGGGAATTCCTCCAACAGTTTCGTCATGTTTTCGAACATCCCACTGAAGGAGGAAGTGCTGGAGAACAACTGCTAACTCTCTCTCAGGGAAGAACGACGGCTGAATATGCACTCACCTTTCGTACACTCGCTGCTCAAACCAACTGGGTAGAAGATACCTTGAAAACCCTCTTCAGGAGGGGATTAACCGCCGAACTCCAGTCTGAGTTAGCCTGCCGGGATGAGGGGAGAAACCTGAATGAATACATCAATCTAGTCATTCAAGTTGATAACCTAATCCGTTCCAGACGCTCAGCGCGATTTCCACTGCGCTATCATCAGGAAACGCCCACCGTGCACGAGCCCATGCAAATCGGATTCACACACCTCACACCCGAAGAACAAGAACGCCGGATGCAGAACCGTTTATGCCTGTATTGCGGTCAGTCCGGACACATGAAGTTCGCTTGCCCAACTCGTCCCTCTTCTAACACTCCATCTGTGAGTTTCTGTGCTAAAGCCAACACAACTACATCCAGTTTCACTCTACCAGTTCGTCTAGTTGTCCGGAATGAAGTTATTAGTACCACCGCTCTGATAGACTCAGGAGCTGCTGGGAACTTCCTTTCTCACAAATTCGCTGTGCAGTGCAAACTCAAATTAAATCCTTGTCATTCTTCTTTGGCAGTGGAGGCGCTAGATGGTCGACCCCTCGGAGGGGGAAAAATTCACAAACTGCACATCGGATCACTACACTCAGAAAATATCAGGTTCTACCTCATCCAGTCCCCTCATCACTCCGTCATCCTAGGTCTCCCCTGGTTACGCAACCACAATCCGGACATCTCCTGGAGGGAGGGTCAGATCACTCAATGGGACACCACCTGCCAAAACCGCTGTCTATCCAGAGTCACTCGTGTTTCCTCTCAAAGTCCGGATACCCCCACGTCAGATCCAGAAGAACCGACAATACCATCCAATTATGCAGATCCGTCTCCTGAATATTAAGCCTTCAGTAAGAAAAAGGCCTCTCAACTTCCGGAACATCGCCCAAGTGACTGTGCCATCGACCTCCTTCCCGGCACTTCTCCTCCTCGGGGAAGAATATTTCCTCTGTCCCGGCCTGAATCCGAGGCCATGAAACGCTACATTGACGAGGATTTAGCCAAAGGTTTCATCAGACCCTCAACCTCACCGGCAGCCGCCGGATTCTTCTTCGTGAAAAAGAAAGACGGAGGGTTACGACCCTGTATCGACTACCGAGGGTTGAACGACAACACTGTGAAGTTCAGGTATCCCTTGCCACTTGTTCCTGCCGCCCTAGAACAGCTCCGCCAAGTATTTCACCAAACTGGATCTGCGCAACGCTTACAATCTGATTCGCATCCGTGAGGGGGACGAGTGGAAGACTGCCTTCTCTACCACTAGTGGGCACTATGAGTACTTGGTCATGCCATTCGGGCTGTCAAATAGTCCTTCAGTGTTCCAGGCTTTCATGAACAACATCTTTCGGGACATGCTGGAGAAATGGGTGATTGTATACATCAATGACATCCTAATTTATTCAAGCTCTATGGAGGAACACATCCAACAGGTCAGGTTGGTCTTGGATCGTCTGATTCGCCAAAGCCGAGAAATGCGAGTTTCATCAAACAAGCACATCTTTCCTGGGCAGTGACGTGCGGTCTGGGTAGGCAAACTAGGCACTGCCTACCCTGCCAAAATTCAAAAATAAAATGGTTTATTAAATAATAAACTTGTATTTGTATTTTTACTGTTTATTCTTGTGATTTATATATGCAATATGTGTGTTATTCCAATTATTTAGACGTTATGATGACAAATGTAGCAGTTACGCATAATCAAATAAAAAACAAATCGTAGAATAAGCAGTGCTTTTACTGTCCATTCATTGCAGACGGCAAGCGAAAAACCCATGTTGCGCATGCGCACTTCGATCCTGTATTCTTTAACATGTACGTCAAAAAGCACAACTCTGCTGTGCCTTTGGACGTAAATATGGTATGCCCGTAACATCTCCGTAACATATCAGACATGGACCAATTAAAATCAAGTTATACCATGGGCTGTTTAAATACTCGATTCTGATTGGCTGGAAGGTGTGCAGTAAAACCGTTCAATGCACAGGTAGTTCCAGTCAGTTTGATTACAGTTCGAAATTAATCCGCTACATTGGTAACCATAGTAACACAGATACACTTGCAAGCAGAGTGAGAGACGCATATGGAAACGTTTAGGTAGGCTAAATGGATGATTTTTGAATATCGTTTAATTTGTATCAGTGTTGCCTGTCATTCATAAATAATTGTAATAAATCCATTAAAGAATCATTAAGTTAGCTATATGCTTAAGCAACGAGGGGACTGTAGCTGCTAGACTTTAAAGAAGAGATCGACGCACACAGGTAACTCGCGCACGCATCTCTCTCTCTCTCTCTGTTCCTTCTCCTTCAGTTCTCTGTCTCTCTCTTTTAATAATGAATTTAAATAAATGTGAATTCATTCAAATAAAAGCAATCTGATGGCTCTACTTTATTTAAAGCGGACGGAGTGCAAGAACTGACGAGCCTTAACTTAAGAAATAACCGTCATTTTTACACGCAGACATCCCAACCTGCAAAAGTTCATTTCAGGGAGGTACCCCCCCCCCCCAACCCCCACCACCAAAAAAAAAAAAATGGAAGGAGGACAAGGATATGACATTTCACCACAGAGTTGTTGTCCCTAAAATATATAAAAGCATAATACATAATTTCTATAGGCTATAGGCCTATGCATTTTTTTGTTCATAATGTTACAATTTGTAGATTACTTTTACTATTTATAAGCTGCTTATACTAGGCTATTCATGTAAACTGCTTTTATTTATATTCCATTGCAGCTTTAAACAGGTCTAAGGAATAGGCTAATATGCACATGAATGAAATGAAACTTGTTGAACTCACCTCAACATGTCTTTTACAATCATTTAACCCGCCATGGGCAATGCTGAAGTCACTGTTACAAACTTTACAGCGTGCAAGACCATCATCATGTTTTACTCTTATAAGACAGGGGTACACTTTCATGTAGTCTGCCGTAAAATGTATCTTATACTTTCGTTTTTTGCATGTTTTTTTGTGGCACTCTCCCGTTGCCATGGCGCTCCTGTTTCTAGATACACTGAACCGAAACAGGCCAATCAGATGCTCTCTATCTTACGTGCGCACACACGCACACACGCAAGGTCTCTCGCTCCCTCTCCCTCTCTGCTGTGCACGAATTCGGTTCGGGAGAAGCGATAAAACCCGCCCACACTGACAATTGATTGGTTGATTTACCGAAACAGGCCAATCAGATGCTCTCTATCTTACGTGCGCACACACGCACACACGCAAGGTCTCTCGCTCCCTCTCCCTCTCTGCTGTGCACGCGCGCTCTGGCTCGCTCGCTCTAGATTCCGGGAGATTTTAACTCATTTGCGGGTATCAGGGAGCCGCTATCAATATGCGGGAGACTCCCGGAACTTCCGGGAGACTTGGGATGTCTGTACACGTCTGTTAAAAATATACACTGTAAACATCAGTTACAGCTTTAACTTATTTTTAACTTGGCAAATAACCAAGGTATAAGCGGGATAATCCACGGCTAGCCATGCATTAAAGAATTTTAATGCACTTCGTAGAGGCAACCACCATCCGCTTCGCGTCGGGTGGTTCTTCGCCTCTACGTCGTGCATTAAAATCCTTTAATGCATGGCTAGCCGTGGATTATCCCTTACATATTACTGGACATTTGCGCAGCTAACGTCATTAACGTTACACACCACAGATAGCCTACATGCCTAATCCCCGCGGCAAATTCAAAGCCAAAATGACAGCACCGGAGTTAAAAGGCTGTCATCAGAGAGTTAAATGTTTTAAATTGAGAGCCAGAGACTGTGCAAACTGAAGGCCCGTAAAGATGAGTTTTACAAAGCTGCGATCGACGTCTTCATGAGGAAATGGCGGCGGATGAATTTGATGTAGTAGGCTACAAATAATCTACCGATTGGTGAGTCAAAAACTATTTTGGGCTTAATATTGAATTGATAAATATGGTTGAATTAATGCAAGCCATTTGACTTCATATTCAATTGAGCGGTGTGTGATTTTACTTTTACTTTTGGCCGCTGTGCAACAATAAGGATTAAGAATGGTTGCATTCTAATGCTGGAGTGGAGTGGACATAAACTACTGTTACTCGCGGTGTGTGCCTGTGCCGCGCTTATGTGTGTGCGACGTGCGTGTATGTGTGTGTGTGTGTGTGTGAGAGAGAGAGAGAGAGAGAGAGAGAGAGAGACTGAGAGAATACACGCGATATACATCCTGATTTGTACATTTCTTGATATGCCGCGCTTGTGCGTAATGTTTACTGGTATTATTAGCCTTTAAACAATAAATCAGGTAATCTTTCATAACTCAGTGCCTAGCCTCTTTAAGACATCACCGCACGTCACTGTTCCTGGGATACATCATCAGCCATGAGGGGGTAGCCATGGATGAGAAGAAGGTCAAGGCGGTTCTGGATTGGTCCTTACCTCAAACCGTCAAGGAACTTCAACGGTTCTTGGGTTTCGCCAACTTCTACAGGAGGTTTATAAGAAATTTCAGCATTATTGCCGCTCCATTAACCGCCATGACTAAACGTCATACTGCTCGTCTGAATTGGTCAACTGAGGCACATCAAGCATTCCAGGAACTGAAGACTTGTTTCACGTCCGCACCAATTCTCCGTCATCTAGATCCAGAACGCCCATTCATTGTGGAGGTAGATGCCTCCAACATAGGGGTAGGGGCAATATTATCTCAATGACAAGGCAATCCAGCCAAGATGTACCCCTGTGCTTACTTCTCCCGCAAACTCACCCCGGCTGAGCGTAACTACGATGTGGGTAATCGTGAACTACTAGCTATGAAGTTAGCACTGGAGGAGTGGCGCCACTGGCTGGAGGGAGCAAGTCAATCCTTCGTAATTCTCACTGACCACAAAAACCTTGAGTATCTCCGCTCAGCCAAACGACTGAATCCCGGCAAGCTAGGTGGGCCCTATTCTTCACCAGATTTCATTTCACTGTGACGTATCGACCTGGCACCAAGAACACCAAAGCCGACGCTCTCTCACGCCAAACAGAAGAGACAGTTCAAACCCCTAATGATTGAGAATATCATTCACGCTAACCTGTTAGTAGCCCCAGTTCAATGAGATATTATCACGGAGATCCAACAAGCCAACCTTCAAGTAAGACCACCTCCTGAATGCCCAGCTAATCTCCTCTTTGTTCCAGATTCTCTTCGTCTTCAGCTCCTCGAGCAAGTTCACACCACACCTAGCTCTGGTCATCCCGGGATCACCACTACCACCCACTTGCTCCAAAATCGCTTCTGGTGGTCCACTTTGCTGACTGATACCACCAAATACGTTCGGGAATGTACCAACTGCAACACATCCAAATCACTCAGACAATTGCCTGCTGGACTCTTAACACCACTGCCGACACCACAGCGCCCCTGGTCCCACATTGCCATTGACTTTATCACCGATCTACCCAACTCCCAAGGACACACTACCATACTCACCATCGTCGATCGATTCTCCAAGGCCTGCCATCTAATACCCCTACCCAAACTTCCCACTGCACTCGAAACAGCCAAACTCCTCTGCAACCAAGTATTCTGCTTTTATGGTCTGCCTGAAGATATAATTTCAGACGGGGGACCTCAGTTTACCTCCAGGGTTTGGACTGCATTCTTCAAACATCTCAATATCAACATCAGTCTCACCTCCGGGTACCACCCCCAATCCAACGGGTAAACCGAACGTCTGAATCAGGACGTCATTCGCTTCCTTCGTTCCTACTGTCAAAAACAACAAGCAGAATGGAGCAGATACTTGTTTTGGGCCGAATACGCCCAGAATTCGCTGGTCAAACCCGCCACGGGCATTACTCCCTTTAAATGTATCCTGGGCTTTCAACCTCCTCTGTTCCCTTGGTCAGGTGAACCCACTGAACTACCATCAGTCACGGAGCGGCTACACCAAAAACGAGGAGGTTTGGGATCAGGCTCACACTCACCTACTTCACGCTGTCAAACGACAAGAGCAGCAGGCTAACCGCCACCGTCGTCCGGCCCCTGAGTACAACGTCGGCCAGTGGGTTTGGCTGTCCACCAGAGACCTAAGACTCCGACTTCCATGCCGCAAACTCAGTCCCAGGTATGTTGGTCCGTTTCAAATTGTAAGACAAATTTCTCCGGTATCATTTCGATTAGACCTGCCCACTAATTATCGTATTTCTCCCACGTTCCATGTATCTCTTCTGAAACCTGCCAGTGGTCCGAGAGGAGAGCCAAGGGAGGGGGCCACATCTCAGACTCCCCCACCCATCCTGGTCGACGGCGAGGAGGCGTATCGTGTGCACAAGTTGCTTGACTCCAGACACCGGGGCAATGTTCTCCAGTATCTGGTCGACTGGGAGGGGTCAACTCTGGAGATATCCTTGACCCACTCTAACTGAGGAGTTTCACTGGATGCACCCGGAAAAACCGGCCCCTCGACCTCGTGGAAGACCCCGGCGTCATTTGCCTCCTCGCGTCAGGAGCCGCTCGCAGGGGGAGGGCTCTGTAAAGGAGCAGGCTCTCGTACCGCTTCCTCTCCACCACCGGAGGGATCCGTCTCCGGAATATTAAACACCTCCATGAACTCAATATCCCATCATGCCTCTTACCTGGGACTGATTGCACTACACACCTGCACTGCACTGATTGCACACACACCTGCACCTCATACACACACACACACACACACACACACACACACACACACACATAAATAAAAGCCACTTCCACACTCCACTTCTCTGTGAATTATTGCATTTTATTGCAAAGCCGGGACGGCTTTCAATTCCAAGCGTTTATCTCTGCGTTTGCTGATTACTGACCTAGGACTGTGTACCCCGACCTCTGATCGTTCTCTGCCTGCCTTGACCCGGATTGCTTATTGGACTTTGCCTTTTGCTGCCTGTCCTGACTTCTGCCTGTGACCCCGATCTGCTCTGTGTTCTCTCCGTTGATCTGTCTGCTGACCATTCTGATAAAAGCTGCAAATGGATCCCTCACCGTCTGTGACATTACAGGTCTTTTATGTAAAATACTAAATTAACCATTCTATTTAAAATTGTGTTTTGACAATTTAGTTGAATAACTGATGACAATCAAGGCTTCTGAAAGGGAAATGTATTTTATGAATGTATTGAAGATGCGTATTTATAATAACACAGATCATTTAAATTGAATGATTTCACTTATTTGGCCATTATGTTTTAAGATGTCTGAAATGTCACATCTAACTTAGCAAAGAGAAAGAAAGAAAGAAGATTAAAGAGAATTTTATCCAAATTTTTTTTTTTTAATCCCAAAATGATTGTACCATATTAAAATTTAAATGTAAAGGGCACTGACTTTTCCTCTACCTGCACATTCTATATGTAAAAATGCAATATGTGTATACTTTATAGGCTATTTATTGTATGCATTTTATGTTTATAAAGTACATAGTTTACAGCCTTGTCTAAACTAAAATGACTCAAATAAAAAAAACAGTGAGACTACAGTCAAAGACAAAAATGCAAGGAATTCAATTTATTTCCTAGAGGTAACATTGGTATTTTTGTGCGTACATTAATTTGAGATCATTTTATATAGGATACAGGGTGTTAAAATGCTATAGATTAAAGGGGTGGTATAATGCCCTTTTCAACACGATGTAAAATAAGTCTCTGATGTCCCCCGAGTGTGTATGTGAAGTTTTAGCTCAAAATACGCCAGATATTTTTATATAGCATGTTAAAGGTATAGCGGAGGATTTTCTTTTTCCGGGTGGGTAGTGTAAACTATTGGTCCACCTAAGTGTCAATCATTCTGGTGATATGTAACGTAAGGCCGTCGTATGTGCTCGTCCCTTAGTTTTCGCTTTCTGCGCATGCGCACTTTCAGGTGTTTATGTGTGGTGGTGAGCTAGAGTTACGGTTTAAAGGGGCATTTCACCCATTTGAACATTGTTTTTTATTTAAAGTGGGTCATATATGTAGTCGAAATGTAAAATAAATTTTGAATTTGGTGCCTTTGTGACCGAGAAAAGACAAAAAATAACTTCAGGACGCATTTGTATGAAAGACAACAACTCCCACAATGCACCACATTGCACAGCTCCGCAAGCCACTCCCACTAATCCAGAAAGCGCATATCTGCCTATAAGAGAAATCACTCTTCCGTCTACAAGGCTAGCTACCACCAGAGCTTGAAATTCATTTCACATTCACACAAAATGTCTAGTTAGTTGGCGAACTCATTAGTGCATTACTCCTCGTTTGTATTTCTTTCGAAAAGGTGAATTATTGCATGGTACCTGGATGTTCAGTCAGAACATATGGGGTGCGAAACTAGTTCACAACACAAACGTCCGTGTCCTCGTCTGATTCAGAGATTTCGTCCAGGAGAAATTGTCATCATGCCGCAGACGGACTCTATCTCTGTGTTCGTAGTCGTTCGGTTCGTAGTTGCATAGTGAGATCACCGGCGCCACCAGTCCACCCTAACTCGAGCCAGTCCGGGCTCCTCGTCCGCGGCAGGCAGGTCTTCTGCCTCGGCTGCTCTTCGCTATAATGCGGCTTGTAAAGGTAGCCACAAACACCTGATTCAAGCATCAGACTTCCGAAATCCTCTTCCTCTATATCATATTGAGCACTCTCCTCCGCTATTGTCATAACTGTACATCTGTCTCCACAGCGCCTGTTAGCTTAGCTTCAAACAAGATGGAGGATATTGCTTTCAGTTTCAGAGAGTAAAGTCCCACCCACTGATCTGTAATAGGTCTGTAGCGTGAGCGGGTCCCGCCCCCTGGATAGATGAGGAATGAGTGCTTGTAGTCTCAACAGAAATCCCCCCCTCTTACACTTCCTCCTACAATGACGCAAAATGACGATTTTTGCGTCATTGTAGGAGGAAGTGTAAGAGGTAAATAACAGATTTCTCCCGTATCAGGGGAAAATGAAAGAGTGTTGCACGACCATTCAATAGTATGACTGGGTTTCTAACAATGCAAAGCTTAATGCAAATGGGTGAAGTGTCCCTTTAAGCCATTCATTGAAGCTCGCCGTTTCACCGGGTCCTTTGAAAATGTCTGTGGGTCGCAAGAGAAAAAGTTTGTACGAACTGTATGAGAAGAAGAGAAAGGCCTCAGAAGAGAGAAACAAGATCAGAGTGTTTTTGGGAGATTGTTTCACACGATGGCGTGCGCTGAAAACACAGGTTGGGCTTCCCACTGATGCCTCAGTCGCGAAGTTTCAACTCGACAGGTAAAGTTTGGCATGCTATTTGGTGAAAAAGTGCAAATCTTCTTTTGGAAAGTAATCTTGTATGAGTGATGCCGACAGCAACTTGTAAACAGAGCGTGCACGAGGAGAACCTCGCACACATTTAATAGGCGTTCCCTCTCGGGAGCATGTAGTGTGTTGCGCATGTGCATTTTTTCAAAAAGTGGAGAGGGCGGTTCTTATCTAAAATTCGGAAAGATCCTCCGCTATACCTTTAAAGTTGTCACTTTTTGAGGGTGAGCGAAAACGCCTCGTTTTGTGTCTGTTCCTTTAAATGCAAATGAGCTGCTGCTCCCCGCGCAGAGGGCAGAGCTTCAAGAGCTTGTGTCCTTTTACCTCACACACACATGCACTGAAAACTTCAAAAACTTTTAGCCTTTTATGTTCAAACCGGAGTCAGACAAAGATGGAGAGACTCAAGAAGAAGTGACTCAAACTCTGTGTTAGTCTCAATAGAAGTGTCTTACATTGTTGATTGTTCCGTGTTTTGTAATGTACATGCTGCATTAATAATAAAAAAAATATGTGAACTTGTTTCCTAAATATCTGTAAAGCAAACATATCATGGTATTTTTATGCTTTAGTACAGCCAAAACATTTTTTTTTACATACAGCACCTTTGATTACAACTATCTGGTTTTCTGTGGAAAGAAAGCATTTTGGATCAAAAAGATACATCATCCACTACAAAAAACTAATTTAATTAAAATAGTAAAATCATTCAAACAAAGAGCTGAGTTGATTGTTAAATGAGTACAGATAGAGAGACAGATCAATTCTTATACATACTGTATATAAAAATTGAGAGTTAAGTGAAGTCTTTATATTCTTGCTGCCATAATCATCATAGGTTAATGGCCTTTCACAGAGTTGTTGTGATCCTGCTGTATGTCCTCTGCTATCGCCATAAACTGGTGTTTTCTCCTCGGGGTCGTCGAGCGCTCAGGCCTGGAGTCCCAGAGATCGGGCCGTGTTCAGCACATCGTCCCGGGTCAGGTAACACCCGCAAAGCTGCCTCAGGCCCGTGAACGACTCTCTGCCGTGCAGGACACGCCAGTTATCAATGAACAGAACCTGGGACAAAACAACAGGAGCTGTGTTTACATGCACTGATTTACATCAATATGAACACATCCAATATGATTCTGAACGTCGTTTACACAGTGGTGTAAAGTATTGGAGTAAATGTAATTAGTTACTGTACTTAAAGGGATAGTTCACCCAAAAATGAAAATTAGCCCATGATTTACTCACCCTCAAGCCATCCTAGGTGTATATGACTTTCTTCTTTCAGACGAATACAATCAGAGTTATATAAAAAAAAATGTCCTAGCTCTTCCAAGCTTTATAATGGCAGTGAATGGCTGTTTCTGTTTTGAAGTCCATAAAAGTGCATCTGTCCATCATAAAAGTGCATCTGTCCATCATAAAAGTGCATCTGTCCATCATAAAAGTGCATCCATCCCTCATAAAAGTGCATCTGTCCATCATAAAAGTGCATCTATCCATTATAAAAGTGCATCTATCATCATAAAAGTGCATCTGTCCACCATAAAAGTGCATCTATCCATCATAAAAGTGCATCTATCCATCATAAAAGTGCATCTATCATCATAAAAGTGCATCTATCCATCATAAAAGTGCATCTACCCATCATAAAAGTGCATCTACCCATCATAAAAGTGCATCTACCCATCATAAAAGTGCATCTATCCATCATAAAAGTGCATCTATCCATCATAAAAGTGCATCTGTCCATCATTAAAGTGCATCTATCCATCATAAAAGTGCATCTATCATCATAAAAGTGCATCTATCCATCATAAAAGTGCATCTATCCATCATAAAAGTGCATCTACCCATCATAAAAGTGCATCTACCCATCATAAAAGTGCATCTACCCATCATAAAAGTGCATCTACCCATCATAAAAGTGCATAAACCCATTATAAAAGTGCATCTATCCATCATAAAAGTGCATCTATCCATCATTAAAGTGCATCTATCCATCATAAAAGTGCATCTACCCATCATAAAAGTGCATCTACCCATCATAAAAGTGCATCAATCCATCATAAAAGTGCATCTATCATCATAAAAGTGCATCTGTCCATCATAAAAGTGCATCTATCCATCATAAAAGTGCATCAATCCATCATAAAAGTGCATCTATCATCATAAAAGTGCATCTATCCATCATAAAAGTGCATCTGTCCATCATAAAAGTGCATCTATCCATCATAAAAGTGCATCAATCCATCATAAAAGTGCATCTATCCATCATAAAAGTGCATCTATCCATCATAAAAGTGCATCTACCCATCATAAAAGTGCATCTACCCATCATAAAAGTGCATCTATCCATCATAAAAGTGCATCTATCCATCATTAAAGTGCATCTATCCATCATAAAAGTGCATCATCATAAAAGTGCATCTATCCATCATAAAAGTGCATCTGTCCATCATAAAAGTGCATCTGTCCATCATAAAAGTGCATCTATCCATCATTAAAGTGCATCTATCCATCATAAAAGTGCATCTATCATCATAAAAGTGCATCTATCATCATAAAAGTGCATCTATCCATCATAAAAGTGCATCTGTCCATCATAAAAGTGCATCTATCCATCATAAAAGTGCATCTATCCATCATAAAAGTGCATCTGTCCATCATTAAAGTGCTTTATAATAAAACGAGGTTAATAAAAGCCTTCTGAAGCAAAGCGATGAGTTTGTGTAAGAAAATTATCCATATTTAAAACTTTATTGACTAAAATAACTAGCTTCCGGCAGACGGCCGTACGCAAGTCGACGTAGATGTAGGAGTAGCGTAAGCTCTCGCGGTTCAAACACACAGCGCTGGGCAACAAACTCAAGCTCCGCCCACATTTCTCTTTAATTCGTGACTGGTGTGTTGTTTTGCTCGATCCTCTGCACATCCGCATTCGTCATTACGTTGTGCGTGAGTCCAAGTGTTACTCTTTCACAGTAAATCTATGTGTACGGCTGTCTGCCGGAAGCTAGTTATTTTAGTCCATAAAGTGTTAAATATGGATATTCGTGGAGTATTCGTGGAGGACATTTTTTAATATAACTCTGATTGTATTCGTCTGACAGAAGAATGTCATATACACTTAGGATGGCTTGAGGGCGAGTAAATCATGGGCTATTTTACATTTTTGGGTGAACTATCCCTTTAAGTATCTTTTTGGCTAATTTGTAGTTTTACTGAGTATCAAAGATATTATCAACTTTTACTCATTACACATTTGTGAAGAGTAATGCAACTACACATTTTGCATGACACCTAACTTTTTCTGCAGCAGTTTATTGCTGCTATAAAGAAGTGATATCTCCATCTACAGGGCACTGAAGGTACTATTACTTCTGCGTTTTGCTCTAACTCACCCAAACCTTTCCACAAGGCTGTTTTACACGAATGCGAGTGCATTAGCGGGTAGTTGCTGAATCGCAGGTGTTTCATATATGAGATGAGGCTGAAACCAGCACGTCCAGTGCAAGTAGACTTTGACTATTTCATTTTACGTAATGTTGTTTTATTTATCCGTTATATTGATGATACCTTTTTGAACGATATTGCTTTACTTATGCCCTTTTTGAGCACTTGAGATGAACTGCATGTGCGGAGACTGATACCTTGCCGGGTTTGAGTTTGACCCACAGCTCGTTCTCGGGTCTCCTCAGTTCTGTGGTGAGCTCCCTGTGAGCCGCGTACCAGCGCCGCACCACATCATGAGCCACGGTGTTCATTACAGAACGGTCATAGTTATTATACCTGCAAAACAACAAAACACAACATCAGCTGTGTCTTTTCCGTCTCACATGAAACGACACACACACACACACACACCAGGGTCAGATATTTACAGGGCTTGGAGCAAAAATGCCACCAAAATGAATAAAAATGCTCCCAAAATTTGAGATATACAGGGCAAAAAATGGCGCTTGTTTTTAATATTTATGAAAGCCTATAATAAAGGATATAGAATGTTGATTTCCACATCAGTACTATTACAAACGTGAAGCTTATTGATTTTACACAACAGTACAAAGCTAAAATTATATGCATATGGCATCTGGAAATTGTGTAAATGTAGGCCTACGTTTTTGACCAACTTTTGATGTTATTTCTAGCGAGAAATTACCCTTGTAACATTTAAAGTCCCCCTGTAGTCAATAATTGTATCTTTTAAAACTCATCTTTGATCACTAAAATGGCATATTTAAGCGTTTTTTCCGGTGAAAAATATTTCTTCATGCCTTAAAATATCTTGAATGTAACGACACCCTTGCCTCATTTAGTATACGCGGTTCTATGAATATGCAAATGAGCCCCGCCTCCACTCACTCAGCTCAGAGATCCACTCGTTGTAACTTCCCTAAATCCTAAAAAATGTCCACTATATTATCGCCCAGCGATATATTAAAAGTAGTATAAATAGTAAACCCTACTTTACCTGCATACATACAGTACACTCATAAAAAGTAATATACTATTGTTCATATTGTCACAAAATGTAAACTATATTATCGGCCAGCTCTTTATAGAAAAGTGGATATATATAACAGGGATGTTTCCTCAGAGGAGGCGAGGGAGGCAGTGTCTCTTTCAAATTTCAAAAAAAATATTAATAAAAATAAAGCAAATATTACAAAATTTGACATTAAAAAGCATAAAAATCACTTGTTTTTATAAAGTAGCACTACATACTCACGTAGGGTAACATATACTATATAGCAAATCTCCACTACTATATTATCACCCAGCTCTAATCTGCTAAATGTGTCAATAAGGCATCAAAATAGTAAGATATTGTAATGATTAAATCATGATTTCATGTAAAGCTGCTTTGAAACAATGTGTATTATGAAATTAATTTGACTTGACATTACAAAAAGTCAAAAGTTTCACATGATTACGAAGAAACGCATCGGTCTTACCGAATCATGTAGACCTCGTTGTTCCAGGGATACACGTTGAGCACGGGGCCGATGCCGATCATGTGGTTGCGGTGCTCGCTCAGGTTCTCGACGTACTCGTGTTTGATCGGCACGTGGGAAAGCAGCTCGAAGTTCCCGGGCGTCCGCTGGAGGACTGAGTCGGCGGCGTGGAAGCCGTCCACCAGAAGAGTCCTGCCGCCCGTTCCCTCGTGCCTCAGACAGTGAAACACCTGGATGCTTGTGGACCAGGAGAAGGATTAAAACTTACGCTTTACACTGGACTTATGACACTCAAGTAAAATAACTATTCCTATCACCTGATCACTTAGACATCAAGGCAATGTTTGTAATAACAAATCAATGCTGTACATTTGAAAATCATCAAATGTCTTTTTCAATGATCTATTATAATAATACTGTTATTAAACGTGCTGATTAATTAATCGTCATATGACATAATTGTCATACTCAAATAATAATCAAGTTGTAGTTGTGGCTGTATGGCTGCTGGCAGTGTACATTTAGGAAGTGTGTTGCCCCACAAAGGCGAAACGTAGTAATTTTTGTCATTCACCATCAGAGCCTGACGACTCTTCTCTCTTGGGGATTTTCAGTATGAACCTCATTTAGTATACGCGGTTCTATGAATGTAATGTAACTGATTGTTACTGCTGGTTGCCAAGGTAACAATGAGTCTTAGCCCTAAGTTAGCCTGTGGTAAGGGGTGTCTAATTTTTTTGGTCTAAATTAAGTCAGTCTTTATTTTTGTGAAACAGTCTAACTTGCATTAGACTAGTCTATGAGCACAAGTCTAACACTATAGACCGGTCTAAAATAGCTTTGTGAAACCGGCCCCTGATGTCATGGTTCGTTTCATACAGTCAGACTACGAATACAGTCACAGGTGATACACACTTTGATACAACCTATGTTGTGAAAAGCGCTATATAAATAAACTTGACTTGACTTGACACTTCAGTCCATAAGGGGGAATATGCGGTAATGCAATGCTGTTTGCTAACCGCCACAACACGTAAAAGAGCAGAAGAAGACACAATCTACGTATCAGCCTAAAATAAGAGTGATGCTGACTCGACAGGTCTCACTGGTGCCACTGCCAATGTTAAACTGATAAGCTCTGCCATTTCTGATATTAAAGCTACACTGTGTAGGATTTTCTCCCATCTAGAGGTGAAATTGTTTATGACTACCAACTGAATATTTCTTTCCAGCCCCTCCCATCCCGAGGGCGTTTTAACTCCTACGGTGGCCGTATTATTTCAAATCTGCCGGCAGTCGCGAGTAATCTCCCCCTCACATTCGTCAGGGCGCCACTGAGAGTAAAAACGCGAAAGGTGAAGCTTGAATTTCCAGGTATGTCCCTCTTTGGCTAATGTATTTTCAAGATGGAGGCGCAACATGGCTGCCGCCATTCGAGCGACTCGCTCGTATGTATTCTAAATGGCAGATTCTACGCTTACGAGAATACTTGATTAGTTGGTAGAAGTTATTACACATTAATGAGCACATATCATTTTGAGAGAACAAAGTGTTTTTTACTAAGAATCAACTTAAAAAATTACACATGGTAGCTTTAAAGTAAGTATTAAACTGATAACCGAGTAGGGAAGTGTGAACATCAGTGAAGAAACATCAGTCAGGTCTCTTAACTGTAATCTAAAGTTACCTCAGTGGTCACTGTTTACTCGAAGCTCTTATAATAGAACAGAGAATGTGAGTTTGAGCCCCTGCTGATCGACTGCACATGCTGTGAGGAAACCGGATCTGACAGACAGATGTTAAGCCGTTCAGGGCTAACTGAAGGCCAACTCTGATGTTCCTGTTTACCCGCAGGGTTCCTGAAAGTACGAGGTGTCGGTGTGGCGGTCCAGTGCCAGCTTCGTGTAGGCTGTGTCTCCACGAGAGAAATCTGAAGTGAAGTTCCACATCCGCCCATACATGGTCTCTCTGAAAACAAAGAATTGCCTCATTTAAGTCATTTTAATTTGAATAAAGTATTCAAACTATTTGAACTCGCCCTTGTGCACTATTGAGACGAAAGTCTCACCTTCGAATCATCCTGATCTACATTTCTTCTCCTCATCCCCCACTCCTTCTCCCTCATGCTGAGATCACCAAAAACTCACCCAAGAATCTATATGTTTTAATGTGAATAATTATCATGGAGTACATGTTTAGTATCATTTGAAATGTCTCAGTGCGACTGTTACAAATGTCTCATTTCCAGAGAAGTAAAACAAAAGGTAATAAGGTTTTTAAAGGGATACTTCACCTCTGGAAAGATGAATGTGTATTTAAAATAGGTAATTTGTGTAGAATAAATGTGAAATTATTTTTGAATTTGGAGCTTTCTTGAAAAGCCAGAAAATGTATTTTTGGCTTATGTGGATGAAAGACAACAACTCCCAGAATGCACTTGCTTCGCTGCCTTACGAGGCCACTCCCAAGCCACGCCTACACGCCTAAGAGCGCGCAGTTAAAGGGGTCATATAATGGTACATGCACTTTTACAAGTTGATTGCACTGAAATGTCTGTTGGCAGTGCCTGTACACAACCATCATATCATGATAAAAATCCATCCAGTGGTTTTGTTTTAATCTCCTTATATGTTTGACCCTCTCTGAAATCAAGCCGTTCGATATTGTGACGTCATAAGATCGTACGCCCCTCCCGCTATTGTGATTGACAGCCGTGTTTCAACACAAGACCCGCCCTGAGCAAGCTGTGACAGCTGTCGTCTGTAGTCCGCCATTGTTGATATGCAGGAGTAGAATGGCGTCTAAGCGATTGTGGTGTTCTGTTCTTAGATGTAATAAGGAACACAGCAGTCATTTGGATGTTCCTAAATCCGAGCCGTTGAAGAAGCAGTGGCTGAGTTTTGTTTTTGAAGCGATATGCCCAAAGGATTGACGCGGGGATTCCCTCACAGGGATTCCCCACGATCGTCTGTGCTTTCATGTTTGCGCGAATCATTTCACACCAGACAGCTTCACAAACGAGAAAAAACGGATCGGTACCAACGTGTTCCTGCTGAACCTCCATAAGATGTGAGTGTAATGTTTTATTAACCTTTATATTAGTATTTATATTAATCTTTGCGAAATTTGCAAACCTTGCTGCAGGCTTCACGATGAATGCGTCTAAGGTTTACACTCAGGGTACATTATGGCATGTTTTCTATGTACGACGTTCTCAATATAATTCATAATCCCACGTTTATAACGAATAACACGTGGTTATTGTGTTAGATACGGTCAGAGAATGTCTAATACGGTGTACCCACAGAACAGAGGGGCGGGGTGAGCAAAGCTCATTATCATTTAAAGACACATGCACTGAAACGGCGTGCTGAAAACAGAGCTGTTTTTGACCAGGTAAAATTAGTGTTTTCTTACAATACTAATGAGAATTTTTAATTAAAGTATATTACAAACTTTTAATTTAGACCCTAAAGAATCATATTAGCTTGTACAAAAATGGCATTATATGACCCCTTTAAACAACAAGGCTAGGCTACTAGTGAGTCTCCGTGACAAGTTTGCCCGAGATCGCCCAAAATGTCTGGGATTCGGCTTTTGCGTTCTACAGTCGCCATTCATCATGTTTACTGTGGCGAGCAGGACGAGGCTGAGGGGCGCGGGAGAACGATGAGCGACACCCGTCAGACGCAGCGGTCTCGTATCTCTTACGGAGGAGCGGGAATTTTCTTAGCAATGTTAAAACGCACATCAACCGAACACTTGTTTAGCGTTCATGTAAACTCTACACTTAGACTCACCAATCAGAATGAATTCAGTTAGATTGAAACAAAAGGTGTGCATGTAAACAATGAATGGCGACTGTAGAAAGCAAAAGCCGAATCCCGGACATTTTGGATGATCTCGACGGCCGGACATGTCCGGGAAAAAGAGGATGGTAACCCCTACTACTCAGCTTTCTCCACAGAACAAGAGCCTGCTAGCTTAGCTTCCAAAGAAAGATGGCTGACACTGTGTGTACCATAGATATCATATATAAACGCTAGATGTCTTATGGCGCAGTCACTTCCGGCATCACCGTTCGGCCATCTTACCACAGTGAAGCTGTGCATTAGGTGAGTGATCAGCATGCACACAAATCATCATATCTCGCTGAAATATTGACGGATTTACAAACGGTTTGGTTTTTTACAAACGTTATTAACGTGGCTATAATTCCGAATGCTTGAACATGTATGTTATAATTATTCATATGTATGCAGTGTATGTATGTAGTGTCATAACTACATCTCTGACGTTTATAACAAACCAAACCGTTTGAAAATCGGTAGAAAATTGAGCAGGTTATGGTTATTTAAAAGTATATGCACCATTAAACGAGTGAGCGAGCACCCTGTGGCAAGATGGCCGCCACGTGCAGATGTCGAACTCCATTGGCCAGCAGCGCGCACGAGACATCTAGCCTTTATATATGATATCTATGGTGTGTACATTCTGTGAGTGAGATCCCTCTATGGGCGGGTTGAACACATGTGGGACAGCGCCATCTACTGGCTGGAGTCTCTCGCCTCTGGACAAAAAATCCTCCGATGACTCAAATGACGATTTTTGCGTCATCAGAGGATTTTTTCCAGACAAAAAATACATAAATCTCTCATCTCAGGGGGACATGAGGGAGGGAAGCACGGTAATTCGAAAATACTACAGGTTTTCTACTAATACAAAGCTTAATGCTAAATCCTGAAGTATCCCTTTAAGAGTTTAGAGATAGCTGGCACACAAAGGAAGACGGTCTCTAGACAAATGGTCTCACACCCCCAAAAGGTTTCAACTCTGAATGTAAATTCCCATTGTTTGCAGATGTTTCCATGTGAAAGAGGTTCTGTCTATATAATGAAATGCAACTAGAAGATCAGCACGATTCTGTACCTCAGATGAGCCCGTGATGTTGAAGGATCTCAAAAGTCTTTTTAAATAAAACCTTTTCATTTATGGAGTCAGATGAAATAACGAGAAAATACATATGAGAAAATGTATTTCATTTAATTAAAAATACAAAAAGACATTAACACGCAGAGACCTTCCGCGCTGGTCGGACGCCGGCTTTGGACCGATCAAGTGCGGGCTTACAAACTACATTCATAGGGTCAAATAGAGCTGTTATGGAGCTATTTTTAACTGTTAATGCGTTATTGTCGCGCTAACTTGCCCTATATTCAACACAAGAGAGACTTTCTTCACACACAGTATGAGTTGCAGACACGTTTTTTCTGCCCTCTTCTGATTGACAGGATAGTCGGCCCTGATCATCGGCTGCTTTTAAACAACTAGCCAACGGCCGATAAAGAAAATAACAGCTTTTATCGGCTGATACTGATTACTGGCCGAGACATCAATGCATCTCTATAAAAAAAATAAAAAAAACATCAATAAAAGCAGTAAATGTGACTTTTGCACTATAGTCCTGTTGTGTTCCGCAAAAGAAAAAAACATTGGATGACATTAGGGTAAATAACGATGTGATTACATATGAGCATGTGTGACCCTGGATCACGTCACCAGTCACATGTCGCACAGGTATATCTGAGGCAATAGCCAACAATACATTGTATGGGTCAAAATTATAAATTTTTCTTTTATGCCAAAAATCATGAGGATATTAAGTAAAGATCATGTTCCAAGAAGATATTTTGTAAATTTCCTACTGTAAATATATAAAACATTTATTTCTGTGAGTGAATGCAGCACAATCGCCAACATAAATGCACAACTTTAAAGGCGATTTTCTCAATGTTTCGATTTTTTTGCACCCTCAGATTCCAGATTTACAATAGTTGTAGCTCGGCCAAATATTGTCCTAACAAACCATAAATAAATGGAAAGCTTATTTATTCAGCTTTCAAATGATGTATAAATCTCAATTTAAAAAAATTGACCCATGTGACTGGTTTTGTGCCTGACCTGATGAGGCTCACTCTTTGGGTCACTGTTTCTGTGGCTTCAAGGGTCGGCGGGACGTCTTCAACGAAGGCGATTCCATAAAGCAAGAAGCAGTTGAGGAAGTTCTTCAGCTCCTCGTCGCAGCTCATGAACTTCTCCCAGCGTGCACTGGGAACCTGAGCACTGGTGTAGATCTCAGCGTCCCACAGCACACGGGGTTGCATGGCACTTCTCTTCTGGCCCTCGTAGCTGTTCTGCGCTAGCCATGCTAGGCTGTAGCGCGTCACGTGACCATCTGGCCCTGGAGCGGGTCACAAAACACTTCATTAAGTCAAGTCACCTTTATTTATACAGCATTTTTTACAATACAGATTGTTTCAAAGCATCTTTACGGAGATAACAGGAAAATAATGCAGCAAAGTTTGTTTCTAGAAGAAAATCACTTTATTAGAAGATAACATATGAGTCCAGACTTCATCAGTGTTTATCAGTGGAGAACGCCTCTAGTGCGGTGACATGCACATCAGGATATCTGAACCTTTAAAGGGATATTAGCAATTTATCGTCATTCCCTCACAAACTACATCTCCCATAATTCTCTGCCTGGACTCATTAGCACTCATTGTTTTCACCTGTGTCTCATTGCCTTGTTTAACTCACACTATAATAGCCTGGTTTTCTTATTCATTCCCTGCGAAGTCTTGTTTAGTGTTACACTGAAATTCACTCTGTCGATCGTGTGTTCTTGGTTTTTTTATCTTTGCCTGTGTCTTGTATTCCTCTTGTTGTTGTGTTTGTTTGTTTGTATGGACCGCCTGCCTGTGTTTGACCCTGCCTGTACTTTGGATTACCCTTTCAAAATAAACTGTATTTGGATCCTCAACCTTCGTGTCTCAGAGCAGTACGTGACAGGCATAACGCTGATTACTACTATTTTTAGTGATTACTACTAAAAATAAATTTCCATTTGCTCCTATTTTTCATTTAAGAAAGCTAAAAGCTGGGTTACAGAGAGGCACTTACGATAGGACTAAACCGGACCAATTTGTAAATGATAAAATATTCAGTTTCAGTTGTAAGGTTTTGTCTCAGTTTGTTTAAATCCATTTAGGGTTTAGAGTATTTATTTTTTCCCACATTTAATTTTATACATGTCTAGTACAATTATGCGAATTTGTTTCATTAGTACATTGTATACTTTTTTCTTGATTTTGAAGTGAAACATGACAACATGCCCCATATGATCATATGACAGAATAAAATGTTATCTGATCTAATAAAAAAATATACAAGACTAACTAAAATATTTAGTCAATAAAATGCAATTATTTACTTTTTCATATAAAATAATGGCATTTTTAATAATTAAAAATAAAGTAATTTTTGATTTTGACAACAAATACACAGCTATACAGCATAGTTCAAAACATAATAATAATGAATAACTTTGGAACATTGACTCTCTATTTATTCACCTTTTTCTCATGGTTTCTCAATAGAATTCATAAAACTATAGAATAGAATATCATAGTTCTAATAGTATTGTAACAGAGTGTGACAACATGCCCCGCCTGCACAACTGGGATTTTAACCCGGCGAGTGTCTTCTGCTGGTTAGATCAGCATTAAAGAACAGATATAAGATTAAAATAATATCAGATTTGTCAAATTTTAAATAAACACAAAAAAAACAGACATGAAAAATGTATTTAGCTATGGTTAAATAAATGCTCAGTGATATCTTCCATAGATTTTTTAATTTTGGTGCAATTTCTTCTCTATATAGTGTTGATGTGGCACCTAGTCAATACACTAAGTTGTGTGTGGACAGTTTTAAACCATGTGTGTTATAAGTGTTCACCCCTATAGCCAACAATATGACAATAAAAAAATTGCTTGCTAACCTTTCCTATGTAAGGTTATATCCAACTTTACAACTTCATCGCCATGACATCACAACACAACACTATAAACCCTGTAACTGTAAAAATTATTATTTAAACAGCTTTACAACACAAATGATACACAAGCGTTCACAGAAGAATTCATGTTAAGGGCTTTAATGAAATGAATTCTCCAAAAAAATAAGCTTAAAGCCATAAATGTTGTTTCTATGTCTATGTGGTGTTTTTAATATGCTTTAAGACAAACCGTGTGTAAGTTCATAAGTCGACACCATTGCTGAGTATTTTCTCCTTAAAACTGCAGTGGCCCAAAGACAGTCTCAAAAACACACTTTGAAATCGCTGGTGTTTCTGACGTCACAAACTACCTTGTAACCAATCAGATCAACGTGTGATCGTCAACCAGTGGATCTCTGAGCTGAGTGAGTGAGTGGAGGCGGGGCTCATTTGCATATTCATAGAACCGCGTATACTAAATGAGGCAAGGGTGTCGAGTTACATTCAAGATATTTTAAGGCATGAAGACATTTTTTACAAGGGAAAAAACTTTTAAAATTTTTATTTTGGTGATCAAAGAGGAGTTTTAAAGTAAAAATTATTGACTACTTTAACTTTTATTGTATCTGACTGCAAATTAAAAAATGATGCCTGCATCATCCCAGTCTTTTAAAGGGATAGTTCACCCAAAAATGAAAATTTACTCACCCTTATGTTGTTGCAAACCTGTATGAGTTTCTTTCTTCTGTTGAACAAAAGAAGATTCTCTGAAGAATGTTGGTTGACGGTGGCCATTGACTTCCATAGCAGGAAAAAAAATACAATGGAAGTCAATGGGGTCCAACTGTCTGGTTACCGACATCCTTCAGAAAATCTTCTTTTGTGTTCAACAGAGAAACTCGTACAGGTTTGCAAAAACAGGATGGTCGTTTTGGGGTGAATCTTCCCTTTAAAGCCCTTTTCGGACTGAATTGGGTTTTTAAACGACGTTGAATTACAACTCTTATCACACAATGACTGTGATTTTATTTGCCAATCCAGACGGGACAAACGTCTCTGTGTTTATCACTGAGGCAGGAGTGTGTGTTTTCTAGATGTCATGACATGCTTGCGCACATCACGTATGACGTATGTGTCTCTTGATTAATTATTTTCTATTTCATTTTAAATGATTATTTAAATAGAAGTTATTAGAAGTGGCAGCTTATAATAAACCCACGTAAATGGGCAGAGAAATCGAGACCGCCGTAAAGTCCTTAATTCATTTTATTGCATTACTTTTTCATCCGATGCAGTCCATGTTGCAATGACCAGCAAGATTAGAGTGCACACGGTAGCTCAGGTTGGTCAGAAACACATGTGGAGAAGAAGAAATCATTCACATTGGGACAGGATTAGATTTCCCAGAGGAAAAACAGCAGGTCGTTTGCTCTGGAATTTTTACAGAGGTTGTGTGAGAAAAACAAACTTGACATTCAGACAGGATTAAAATCTCAAAGTACATCTGTGAAACACACATTTCTCCAAGAAAACTAGTCCTGTCCGAATAGGAAAAGTGCTACCTAAAAATAAACTGACAGTATTAAATATGTTATATATATGATTATATATGTTATAAATATTAAATATGCAAGAGCTATTGAACTCAGTGCAGGCGTGTTAGTGTCAGAAATGGCTGTATTAATGATGTGCACAATGAAGGAAATAATATAAGGACAATAATCCAGCTTTTAATGTTGTTTATATGTGTATGTGGTGTTTTTAATCTGCTTTAAGACAAACCATGTGTAAATTCATAAGTCGACAGCATTGCTGAGTATTTCCTCCTTAAAACTGCAGTGAACCAAAGACAGTCTCAAAAAACACACTTTGAAATCGCTGGTGTTTCTGACGTCACAAACGACCTTGTAACCAATCAGATCAACGTGTGATCGTCAACCAGTGGATCTCTGAGCTGAGTGAGTGAGTGGAGGCGGGGCTTATTTGTATATTCATAGAACCGCGTATACTAAATGAGGCAAGGGTGTCGAGTTACAGTCAAGATATTTTAAGACATGAAGAATTTTTTTAAGGAAAAATCTTTTAAATATGTAATTTTGGTGATCAAAGATGAGTTTTAAAGGATGAAATGATCGACTACAGGGGGACTTTAGAGTCTCTCAGACCTTTCATGTGTTTAAAGAAAATGTTATTTCTTGTGTGTTTAGAAACCCATACGACAATTAACCATGATTTTACAAGAAATAAAACAAAGCGAGTCTTAAAAAGTCTTAATTTGCCCTTACACAAATCAAGGCCTTAAACCAGTGGATCTCTGAGCTGAGTGAGTGAGTGGAGGCGGGGCTCATTTGAATATTCATAGAACCGTGCATACTAAATGAAGCAAGGGTGTCGAGTTAAATTAAAGCTTATTTGATTTATTATTTCAAGGAAAAAAAACTTTTTTGGTGATCAAAGATAAGTTTTAAGGGATAAATTGACAATCTTTAGGCCAAACTATCACAGACACTAAAGTCATGAGAAAGTGTTACTGTGTAACTGATTTAAAGTGAATCTCACATGGTCTCTGCATGAATGCATGGCCGCATTTCGTAAGAGTCAAAGTTCTGTCGGACTCTCGCGGAGCCTTATCTTTACTTAGGAAAGAGATATCCATCTTTGTTTGGGAAGAGTGTTAAACTTATCTAAGCACAATAAGACCACAGTCTCTGAGGAGAGGACTGAAACATGAAGACACAGGTCAAGCTGGTTCATCTTCCTATCCCACTATTAAGCAATCTTGCATAAAACAATGTATGTTATGTAAAGGTGCCATTTTAATCCAATTTTGTTTGGTTTGGTTTTGAAAACCTGGATGTTTACCAGGGAATAAATAAAAGTGGAACAACAACCAATGAGAAAAATCTCAATCCTTAATAGATAGTTAACCGAAAACTGAAAACTATCTTCATCCTCTTTTCAACAACGGCTCACACGTCCGTCAAGCTCCAGAAAACCACAACAAACGTTTGAGTAATCCATATTTGTCTGTAAAGATATACTTGTAATCTTTCACATCAAACCTGGCGAGAACGGATCAGAGATTTGGCTGAGGATAAGATTATCAGTGAATAACTGTCGTATGCACGTGAGACTTATAAAACAAGTAATAAAAACTCGGTGAGTGTTTTAGCGCAATTTTCTCACCTCATGGGATCACAACACTAAGAGATAGTAAATCTTTTCCTGGATTTTTTTTGTGCGTTCCCGAGATTAGACCTTCCTTAACATAATGCCGAAAACCCGAAGTCTCTAGGTGAGGAGTAGATAGAAGTGCAAGATTGGTGCGCACAGACAGAACAGAAATCATGAGTTAACAATCACAATTTGTCCGGTGGAAAATTGCGCTAAAAATCCGTTAAAATTATGGTAAAAAACGGCAGCTGTGGTTGCCAGAAATTTACCGTAAAAAATATTTACAACTTAACTTCAATTTACAGTAAAAAAAAACATATTTCATTGTGATATATTGTTAATTTACCGACCTACTGAAGTACTAAAATCTGTTTTGTACTATTGTAACACACTGACAACAACCAATCACAGTGGTGTTGAGAGTCACATGATGAATCAAAGCTCATCACAAGCAGCTTTTCCACAAGACAGTTAAAGGGGTGGTATAATGCCCTTTTCAACAAGATGTAAAATAAGTCTCTGATGTCCCCAGAGTGTGTGTGTGAAGTTTTAGCTCAAAATACCCCACAGATATTTTATATAGCATGTTAAAGTTGTCACTTTTTGAGGGTGAGCAAAAACACCTTGTTTTGTGTCTGTTCCTTTAAATGCAAATGAGCTGCTGCTCTCGGCGCAGAGGGCGGAGCTTCAAGAGTTTGTGTCCTTTTACCTCACACAGACACACATTGAACATTTCTAAAACTTTCAGCCTTTTATGTTCAAACCGGAGTCAGAAAGATGGAGAGACTCAAGAAGAAGTGACAACATTTCTGAATGGTTAGTTGATGAATTTATGAAGCTGATGTGTAGTTATCTTCTAGTCATTGATTAGCATATTCTGTCTTGATAATCTATAAATCATGTTCCTGAGGGCGGGATTTATGTAAATATTGGGGTTAGTGATGTCACTAACCCATGAAGAAGCTCATTGTAGTCTCTACCAGCCGTTTGTTAAAAAGCAATTTCTGTAACACCAAATCTCTCCCTTTGCTTTGAACTTTGAGTGTTGTAACTTTGCAGATGTTGTTTATGCTCAAACAGCAGCATTACACACTAACTAAAGTTAGACAAGTTAAATCATAACCAACAGAAGCTGCACAGTGTCATTCACACACACACACACCATGATAACACACATGACATTTTAAAAATGCAATAAACATTAATTTAACAACATTAAATGTAACATAAAACCCTGATGTACATAAACTGATTAGAATAAACTAAGAAAAACTATGAAGAAACAGTTATTTCAACAAAAATACATCAAATGTGAAGTGTCACGCAGGGAATTGTGGGAATGTTTTTTCACTGTAAATTATACAATGACTTGTTCTTTTTCACGTCCAACCACTTTAAAAGCTGGAAAACTGTAAAATGACATTAAATGTACAGTTAGATCTATCACAGTTGTGTACCGTGCATATAGTACGGAAACTTTCTGTTAACCAGTAAACAGTTTTTCACCGTAGCATTTTTACAGTGTTTCACCGATAAAATCACGATCATTTTAGTTTTTTCAGTCCTTCCAGAAAAATAATTAGCTGTGTTTATTGCAGTCCTGAGAGGACTACAGACACTCGATTTTTATACTCTCTTTTTCATAGTACTTACATTTTAATTATGTATTGGTATATAAAGACAGTTTAAACAAATTAGGGAAAAAGTTTTTTTAGAAAAATCCTGCCTACACTGCCTTTAATGTAAAGAGTCATTTCTTATTACTTCCTATGATAAGCAAGCATACTACATCACAGAAAGTGCTGGGAATATTTAAGTAATATACTTAAAACTGTAATAACGTCACTTCATAACGTTCCCATGGCAACAGGGGGAAATGGCTGCTCTTGTGTGAAGTAAAAGCAACATTTTTCAACTTTCTGCTAAGATATACAGTACTGTATGTGACTTTTTTGTAACGAAAATGCAAGCCCCGCCATATTTTGCGCGCGGAAATTTATGCGGCGAAAGTGCGGTGTATTCGTAAAAATGCGGACTTTGGTTGATTATGCATTGAATTATGCGATCGCATAATCGTATTTTTCTGGAGGCACTGTTTTTTTATCTCTTTGTGGAGCTTGAGATTGTGAGGGAGAGTGAATAACGCCTGTGAGACACAGTGCGGTTAAACGATGTTCTGCACTCACATGTCAGGAAGAGTGTATGTGTCTGCACCAAGCGGCAACCTCCCCGTCTCTCTCTTGAAACCAACACGGAAGTGAGTTAAACTGCAATTCGTTGACTGGCCGCTTGAGGCTGTTGTCAGAAGTGAGTCAAATCTGTATCTCCCCCATGTTAAAATGCCAAATTTTACAGCAGAAAAAAACGTGTTTAAAGCCTGGTGTCTGTATGTGGATTTGGTCTATACAGCTAATTTTGCCCTTCATAACAACTGTGAGGGGGGTGAATTATTTTATAACTCGTCCGTTTAGTTGATTAATATTTAAATGGGGTGTGGCCAAGCCACTTGAGTGACAGATGGATTGCCGCTGTCAGTGCTAGCCGTTTGTCTGCTGTTACTAGCAGTCACTTCACCTCAGCAATGTTAGCTGCTGAACTTGCCATCTCTGCAGTGTTTGTGCTTTTTTTTCTCGGGATTATTATTTCATACAATTTAATACTTGGGTAACGTTACAAAGCCCAGGTCTTTGGATTCCGTCGTTATCGTTCGAGAGAACAGCAGCGCTGTATTTCAGTTGTTTTCCTCTGTGAACATGCACTAATGGATGTCTGACAATTTCGTTGCTTTTTGGGATTTTCAAATTTAAAACGTCAATAAATGCTCGTTCGTTCTGCTCCCATGGAACAGATGGATTATAATATGCTTATGTAAGTTACCGTCAGATGAAATCATGCGGGCGTCGGCGCTTTCTCCGTCCTTGAATGAGCGCGGATTTTCTAGCGCATTTACTTGCACTTCAAAGGCAATATATCTATGGTTTAACGGTTAAACCATAACCCATTTGAGAGACGTCCAACATCAGAATTTAAAATGGACTGAATAAGCTCTCTACGAACTTGAGCGATGCCGCGCTGACGGACCATGAGAGAGTGACGGACATGTATGCACATAAATCACTGTCACACACAAACACTCTCGAAGTAATACACAGTCTCACTTGTAGCCATGTCTTTTAACTATTATAATATTTCGAAGGGCAAAAATAGGAACGTTTAATTGGCTTTACATCATCAGCTAACTCGATCACGTCGAGCTAGGAGATTTCAGATAGCCAGGCTCCTCAGCTCCACTCACGCCCCGCCTGTTTGTCTATTTTCTGTTATCCGGGAGTGACGCAAGGCCAAGATGGCGACGGCCGGCTCCGCCCACTTTTCAATGCAGAGCATAAAATCCGGGGGGAGGAGTCGGATCTAGATCCAACTCCTCCCACCTTACATACCTAAACCTACCAATCTCCACCCCCTGATCCCTAAACCCACCCCTAAACCTACCAATCTCCACCCCTTATATAAGATCCGACTCCTCCCCCCGGATCTTATGTACTGCATTGAGGTACTACTGCAAAAATGCTCTTCAGAAACCTACGGGTGACGTCACGGACACTACGTCCATATTTTTTTACAGTCTATGGTCTGCACTCACATGTCAGGAAGAGTGTGTGTGTCTGTACTCACATGTCAGGAAGAGTGTGTGTGTCTACACTCACATGTCAGGAAGAGTGTGTGTTCGTCGGCTCTGCTCTTCACGGGCCTGATGTCCAGGGCGATGCTGGCCGTGTCCAGGTTGCGCTGGTTGGTTTTTGAGTTGTAGCATGAGGCTGAACGGCAGTGATCTCTCAGCCAAACATAGTCGAAGTGCATTACGAGACCCCCATAGTTGAGCGCTTCAGAATTATAGATATGAATTAACAACTGTTCATCTTTTTACTACGGTTTATGATAGCAAACATAACATTCTATAACGATGCAACATATATATCAGTGTAATAATGTGGATATAGTATTGATAGGCAGATTAATCAACATTTTTAGTGATTTCTTTGATATTGTGTAAAATAAAATAAATATTACATTGAAACATTTTTGTTTGCTATCATTAAATTGACATTATAGTGGCCTTTGTTCTCAATATATATTTATCAGTCAATGCATTAAAAATAAAAAACTTGTTTGAGCACCAGTGAATGATGAAATAGTTTCTGTATCTCATTATTTAGTTGAGATATAAAATGATTTGTCTTGATGCTCGGCAGTTCAAGGTAACACTTTGCATAAAGATCCCATTAGTTAATGTTAGTCTGTGCATTAACTATCACTAACAAAACATGTGTTACAGTCTTTACTCATCTTTGTAAGCATTATTTAATTTAAAATACAAATGTTCATTGCTGGTTCATGTTAGTTCCCATTAAGCAATATTAACAGATACAACTTTTGATTTTAATAATGTGTTAGTGAATGGTGAAATTAACATGAGCTAAGCTGGTAACACTTTACAATAAGGTTCATTAGTTTACATGAACTAAGAATGAACAATACTTCGAAAGCATTTATTAATCTTAGTTAATATTAATTTCAACATTTACTAATATGTTATTAAAATCAAAGGTTGTATTTGTTAACATTAGTTAATGCACTGTGAACTAACATGAACGAACAGCTGGGTTTTTATTAACTAACATTAACAAAGATTAATAAATACTGTAACTAATGTATTGCTCATTGTTAGTTCATGTTAGTGAATACATTAACTAATGTTAACTAATTAACCTTATAGTAAAGTGTTACCGCTAAGTTTAATAAAGTATTTTTATTGTGAATTCAATGCAGTTACATCTAATGTTAAGAAATTAAATATTATTATCTCTCTCTCTGTCTCTCTCTCTCTCTGTCTCTCTCTCTCTCTCTCTCTCTGTCTCTCTCAGTGTCTCTCTCAGTGTCTCTCTCTCACCCAGACAGTCAGACAGCAGCTGATAGTTGAATGGAGATGAATGGGCATCAGTGTGTTGTAATCTTCCTCCCAGACTCTCCAAACCTTGTTTCCAGAGCACAGATCCACTCAGTCTCTTCAACATTCGCGTTAAGGACATGATGACCTGCAAAACACACGCGCACATAATCTATAAGTCAGCAAAAAAATCAAGTCAACACGCATTTTGTTCGGATAACAATAGTTACAATGAATGTAATATAGTGCATCAAAGAGTGCCCGAGTCGACTCACTTGCGCACTTCGAGCTCCAGTGAACTTTAATTCACGGCTGGTTAAAGAGTGATGGTCATATAGCCGTTAACATTAATCATTGAACTTGATCTTCACCCTCGCCATTGTGTCCGTGTGTTTATGGGGTGTTTGCTCACACGCACGCGCTCAAACCCACGCCACGAGCTCTTCTACTATGGCGAAGGCACTTCTCCATATTCATGATCAGAGCTGCACCATTGGAGGAGCTTCCCGAGCAACCTTATCATAACCTAATAAATATTAACAAGTTAAGCCAACGTGGCTGGCGCATTGCTGCCAGGGTTTGAAATTACACCCGCCAAACGCGGGGTTTTTATGTCCTTTGTAGGCTACTGTATTGATCTGGCCACCTAAAATAATGTTTAGGTGAAAAGTACCTTTCACCAAACCATTATTTTAGGTGACCAGATGAATACAGTTGCTGGATGACAGGATTTTGTTTGAATAAGAAATAAATGTGTGAAATATAGCATATATTTATATATATATAGATAGATATATATATATATATATATATATATATATATATATATATATATATATATATATATATATATATATATATAAGGGCTGTCAATCTATTAAAATTTTTTAATTGCGATTAATCGCATGATTGTCATGAGTTAACTCGCGATTAATCGCACATTTTTTATTTGTTTTAAATGTACCTTAAATTAATACTTTAGGTTTGTAATACTCTATTCAACATGGGCATGGATAAATATGGATGCTTTATGCAAATGTATGTTTATTATTGAAACCATAGTCAACACAGAGCATGAAGACGAGACATGTTTCAAAGGTCATACACTGTAATTAACAGTATGCTGACCCAGTTTATATGTACAATCTTTGGTATATGTAATCTATGTAATATCTAAAAACACTTTATAGTGTATATGTTATTAGACATGTAGAAAGAACAAAGAAATACCAGGTTCCCATTACTTCTCTTTCTTTGCACTGAGCAATTTACTAACACAAACATGTTTAGATTTTTGCATGACAGGGCAGCTCTTCTGAAAATGTTAAATGTACATTTATTATTTATTATTACATTAGTTTGTCTCTCTCTGTGCCCATTTTGATGAAGCTAAATTCTCAATAAAACTGTTTTCATTTGTAGGCTATATTTGACTGTTTCTGTTGTCAAACAACGGAATGAATATGAAATGGTGACTGAAACGCGACCCATTAAGACATAACCAGCTCTCCCTTCCAAGATGTTAATCTGCACAAAAATCCTGATAATCGAGCCGTCGTCTGATGGAATCAAATACACATAAGATAAAGACAATATGTGTGATTTCGGCTATACTTGCATGTAAAATTAGAGAAGCAACATAATATCTGTGTTTAACTGAATTAAGCAGCGCGAGAGAGAGAGAGAGAGAGAGAGAGAGAGAGAGAGAGAGAGAGAGAGAGAGAGAGAGAGAGAGATGCGCGCTCGTGCGTGCGTGCTTGGAGAGCGGTACCGGTAGATTCTCAGAAACTAAATAAGGTTTGGGCGCTTTTTTGAAGGGAAAAAATCGCTAGGGGTCTGCAATGTCGCTAGTTGGCTACTATGAGAGGCCGTTTGAGACGAAACCCACTGAAACACTTGCGCTACACACTGAAACACTTGCCCACAGGGCCGTTTCTAGGCATAGGCAAACTAGGCGGTCGCCTAGGGCGCAAACAGCTGGGGGGCGCCAGTGAGAGCCCCCACCACACCAAGAGATTTTTTTCTCACCCAAGCAAGTGGAAGAAAAATCCTTCTTTTTTTACATTTCCGATAATGGAGCGTATATTTGCTCTAAGTGCCTGTCTTTTTGGCAAAAAGACGCCCACCACTAAATATCTACAGTGGCATAGGTCGTGAGGTGCTTGAAAGTAGCTTTGGATGCGGTCGACCCGAGTTCGAATCCGCCTTTTGCCGAACTCGCTCTTCTCCCTTTTCCCAACACATAAGATGTAAAATTTATAGCCTAACATAAAGGTCTCTAGCGTTATATTTTGTCAACGAACTAAAACGAACTAAAATCGAAACCGTGATATGGCTTTGTGCCTTTATAAAACAGCACAAGACTTTAATTAAGTAGCCTATACAGGCATTCTGTTTGTGCTGCGTGATTAAAAGAAAAGTGCGTAGCCTACTTTTCTCATGCGATCAGCATGGTGATCTGGTGTTTTTCTCCAAAATAAAAGCTCAAGGGTTTATTTCTTGCAAGTGAAGAAATTAGGACAAAAGTATTGTAATTTTCCTATACTATAGTGTAATGTAAAATATACTTTTGAAATATTCATTTTAATTTATACAGTTCATATTATTGGCTATATGGATTTTAAGTCATAGGAATACTTAAATATTTGCTCTTAATTTTTAGCTCTCAAAGTGCACCAGATTGATGCATTAATTTAACCTTAAAATATACAAAAATTTATTGCGGGGGAGCATGCCCCCAAAACCCGAGGGACAGAGGTCCACCCAACATAGTTTCGCAAAATCCTATGGGAGAGAACGATCATTTATTAACTTTACTCCAGCATAGTGCAACAAAGTCCTTTTAAGTGAGTAAAACTGTTAATGCCAAATTTTAAATTTGGGGGGGGGGGGGGGGGGGTGTTCCTTATTACTCAATAGGAATCTTGCCTAGGGTGCCAAAAAGGCTAACGGCCCTGCTTGCCCATATATGTGAAACACTTGCGCGCACATGTGAAACACTATATAGCCTATTTCACGAGTTCACATCTACATATAATTAATACAATAAGTTTATGCGTATTTGGCGTGCTGTCCGGGGGGAGGGTTCCGAGCTCGGAGTTAGGCCCGAACCCAAAGTACTCCCCCCAGTTGGTAAGTGTAGATGGAACTGGAAGTGAGGAGATGGGGTGGAGGAGGGATGCTGACAAACTTTCAATGAACAGAGATAGGTCTGCTGTGAATTTATACTCTGTCATTGAGTTGATTACTGATTAATCTCCAGCTGTGCATAATTTGGTTAATTATCTGAACCTGCTCCTCCCGAACTTTGTTAAATAAAACCTCATATATGTGCATATGAAAGACATGCGGTTACATAGAAACTCTTTGCATATACCCTGTAATCGCCCACGTACTGTTGTACCTGCACAAAGACTGCACTTTTCAAACATTCGCGCGTGTGAGAGAGCACAGACATTTTCAGTGTGTCCGGAAGTCATTTCATTGCAACCGGAAGTTTGGTTCATTTAGAAACAGAAGCGCGGTTTATTTATCACTGTAAGATGTACAATTCTAGTTTCATTCATGGTAGTAACATGAAAAATGAGCCATAATCTAGTCACTAGTGGAATATTGCTGCAATCTCCGGGACAAACTAACACTTAATAACATGAAATTTTAACAAAAGCCACTAGATTTCAAACATAGCCCACAATCAGACATCATTTCAATGTATTTATTTATTTTGTTTAGCTATTGTAAGTGTGAGCTTAGTCATCAAGTGTCATGCCATTTAAATGAATGGAACTTTTTTTTTTTATGTAAGAAAAGGTCAAGAATAATTTGTAACCTTTGTCCAATTTCGATCTTGTCACAGCTCCCTGAAAACTATCAACAACGGACAACATCTGCTATTCTTACTTTTGTCAGATATATTAATGACAGAGAAAACAAGCTGTTCACAGTAGAGTTGGGGTACTCGAACTCGGACTCGAGTCCAATTTTTAATGAACTCGGACTTGTCACGCACTCGGATGAATTTGTACTCGGACTTGACACGGACTCGGACATTTTAGACTCGGAAAATTTGCCGAGTACAGTCGAGTCCGGGAACTGGAGGACACAATATTATTCAAAAACGAAACGAAACGAAACTGCTAACATTGTGTTGTGTCAGTGTTGAGCATTGTTGCCAATCACAGATATGTATATTAAGCGCATGAACACAGTGGCCAATCAGAGGCGTTTTGAGTCACCATGCGGAGAAGTCGCTCAAAACGTATGTTCAGAATCAGCGCGAGTTTTATCCTTTCGCAAATCTCCTCATAAACAACAAAGTTTTGACGCGATATAAATAAGAGATTCGCTGTGCAGTGCGGACAGCTACAGTGTATGACGAGAGTTTCAGTGAGAGTGCAGAACGCGGTAAGTAAGTGATGGCTTAAAGTGAGCGCTATTGACAATCTAAATAATATATTTTTTCATGCTTGTAGAGGACCAGTGGTTACGTTCACACTGTAAATTAAAAAGAGTGATAACTGCATTTAAATGTGGGAGAGAATCCGCAGAATTTTAGTCCTGTGAGTCATGAAATTGCGATGACACAGTAACCATGGCAACATGAGAACGTGATAACCAAAGCAACATTTTGGCGTCTAATGTTATGATTTTTGTTACATTGATTTAGCCTACACTTTAGTCATAAGTTTACATACACCTTGCGGAATCTCCAAAATGTAATATTTATTTATTTTTTAATGAGGATGATCATAAAAACATTGTTTCTATTTATTACTGCCCTGAAAAATCTTTTTCACATAATGGATGTTTAATAGCCTAGTCCACAAGAAAAAATACAAACACAAAATACAAGACAAAGTACATAGGCTTGATTTTAATATTGTGTTTCATTACCTGAATGATCCACAAGTTTTTTGTTTTTTTTTTGTTTTCATGAGGAAAAATCTCCAGCTCCTGCACATTCTTTGCTTTTCCAGCATCTTCTGCATATTTGACTCCTTACTAGCAGTGACTATGATTGTGAGATCCATCTTGTCACACTGAAGACAACTGATGGACTCATACACAACTATTACAAACCCTGCAAACATTTAGTGATGCTCAAGAAGGAAGCAACCATTAGGAGCCAGGGGGTGTAAATTTTTGAACTGGATCATTGGTGTAAATTGCTCTTATTTTATTTAAAAATTCATTAATTAATTTAGTCCTGCCATTTAGAGGCTAAATAAGATATTAGCATGTAAAACACAATAAGATGATCAAAATAAATAAAAATTTAAAAATCAATGTCATCTTGCTCAAAAGTTTACTCCTGGCTCTTAATGCATCGTGTTATATTCTTGAGCATTACCTTGCAGAATCTGAAAGATGTACGATAGGTAAACGTATGACTGTAACTATACATTGGAATCATTTTGTAAGGTTTAACATATTAATTTAAGAGCTCAATGTTGAGACCTTTCACTGGAATTTGATTGACATGCGATCTGACCAATCATAATGCAGATACCTGCCATTTTTGTCCGACAAACAAACCAAACCAGATAGTAGATTAAAGTCATTGGACTTGAACTTGAAAAATGCTGTGTATTGAATTCTTTTTGCAGTTCTGATGTTCATTCATGTTTAATTCGTGCTATAACTAGAAGATATTATCAGTTCATGTGCTGCTTGAGTTGAGGCTTATATTAAAGCACCACAAAACGGTATGTATTGTTTTAATTTCATAAAAATTACAAAATTTGAAAGCTGAGACTTTATTTCATATACAAGAAGAAGCCTTGTCTTATCTGTTGGCGCATTGTCAGTGTCCTCTTTGCTCCGCAATATATATTTCACTGTGTGAGAACATGTGGAGTGAGAGCAGAAAGGCTTGTCAGACGTAGCGATAGTAAGAGGGGCGGGTCTTTGTGAAAGGTCAATTTAAAACAATTTAAATCTTTGTGGACTCGACTCGGACTCGGATGTTAAGGACTCTGACTCAAGTGCGACTCGGCCCTCTTTGGACTCGGACTTGGACTCGGACTCGATTGTTAAGGACTTGGACTCGACAATGGTGGACTCGGACCCAACACTAGTTCACAGTCCAAGTTACGAGGATTTCAAAAACAACATGGACTTTGGAATCCAAAACACTCAAGGTTTTGGAATGGAATAGAAGCTTGCCTTGAAAGCATTTGTTTCTTATCGCAATATCGCAAGTGTTTCAGTGTGTATCGCAAGTGTTTCAGTGTGTATCGCAAGTGTTTCAGTGTGTAGCGCAAGTGTTTCAGTGTGTAGCGCAAGTGTTTCAGTGTGTAGCGCAAAAGTGTTTGTGTGTAGCGCAAAAGTGTTTGTGTGTAGCGCAAAAGTGTTTCAGTGTGTAGCGCAAGTGTTTAAGTGTGTAGCGCAAGTGTTTCAGTGTCAGTGTTGGGGTAGTTACTCAAAAAAAGTAATTAGTTACTAGTTACTTCTGTAAATTGTAATGAGATTACTTTACTAGTTACTGCATTTGAAAAGTAACTTCACTACTTATTACTTTACTTTCCCATTTCTTAATTTACCCTGTAGATACCGACAAACATCATAGCCCTATCATCACTTAGCCTGTCCAAATAGTGTTTATAAATGTAGCCTACAAAATGGCATGTAAAATATGAAAGAATAATATACATGTCTGCACAAAGAAATATGCCTCACTGTAAAATCCACAAACAACAGGATAAAGGACAAATGTCTGCGGTGGTAGACACATAATCAGGGCTGGACTGGGACAAAAAAAAAAAATCGGCATTTTGGCCATAATAATAATAGCACACTAATATACATATATTGTAAAACAAAAGCACTGAAAAATAAAGGAAACTTTCATAATTAGTTTTGTACTAATTTCTATACTTGAAAGAGATATAAGCACATAATCTTTTATTTTGACGGAAAACATGGTTTACAAACGCGTCTCATTAAATTTATAGTAAATTACGGTAATCGTCAACTATGCAGATGTGGAAATAATGTATTACTGGGTAATGGGTTCCTACACTCATGACATTCCATACACAAAAGATAAATATATTTGAAATATATTTTCAGAGTATATTTTAGAATATATGCAAATATTTCAAATTGGCCCAATAAATATATTTCACACTTAAAATCATATATTTTAGTTGTATTTCAGAATATATTTCAATGTATTTGGAATATATGCCACATATATTTTGACACTTTTGGGGATCCAAACAGAAAAAAAGTACATTGAAATATATTCTGAAATATAACAAAAATATATGATGTTAAGTGTGAAATATATTTATTGGGCCAATTTCAAATATTTGCATATATTCCAAAATATACTCTGAAAATATATTTCAAATATATTTATCTTTTGTGTATGGGATAGCCTAAGTGTTTTGAAAGTAACTGTTAGTTCTGCTTACCGCAGGCTCTACACTTTCTCATCTCTGTCCTGATCCTCCTCACTATCCTCATCATCAGCCACAGGAGCTGATGAAGGTCATGCTGCTGCAGAAAACATTTTGACACATTTTACAGCGTCTGCTTGAAGGGCCTGTGTCTATTTTTCACGCTATTTCTCTGCACATTCCTTGCGTTTCTTCTCCATCTCTCAGACTATTTTGACAGATACACACTGACACACGTGCACGCTCGATCAAAGCCCAAAGGGGGAGGTGTTTAAAGATGTGATTGGACCAGCCCAGTGTCAATCAAGAAAAGATCCAATGGGCCACGGTGTTTCATGGACCGGTCAGCTATCAGGAAAAAAAACAAACTGACACAGACTTTTTTAACTAATGCATTACACCGGCACGCACTTACTTAACCCAGCGCCACCAATTAAGCAAAACGAATGGGCCGCCGATGTACGAGTTTTATGGTCCGTTAAGAAGAAGAAAAAAAAATAAGAGATGTCGACCCAAAAGGCACGTCCGCCCACTGGGAATCTCCCGGTAGTCCCGATGGCCAGTAACTTGCTGCCTGGGCATACAAAGTACATTTCACGCGAATATTTTTGTCCTTTCGAGCAATAAACTGAAAGTGATGTGAATATTGCCACTGGCCGGACCCCCCTGTCTCCGTCTCCATTTCCCGCTCCCCTTCGCACCAGAAGCTACGTCACTCAAATCGATCTCTATGACAACGGTGCACGCGCGCGCACACACACACATACACAGACAGACATGCACACAGCACAAACAGATCAGAGCTTTACACGCAGGCAAAAATGGCTTGGGTAACGCAGGAAAGCGCGTTCCTATAGTCTAGTAAAGTAGTGTAGTTACCGATATTTTTAGTGTAATGCGTTACTTTATTTCGTTACCCAAAAAAGTAATATCGTTACTGTAATTCGTTACTTTGTAACTCGTTACCCCCAACACTGTTCAGTGTGTAGCGCAAAAGTGTTTCAGTGTGTAGCGCAAAAGTGTTTCAGTGTGTAGCGCAAGTGTTTCAGTGTGTAGCGCAAGTGTTTCAGTGTGTAGCGCAAGTGTTTCAGTGTGTAGCGCAAGTGTTTCAGTGTGTAGCAAAAGTGTTTCAGTGTGTAGCGCAAAAGTGTTTCAGTGTGTAGCGCAAAAGTGTTTCAGTGTGTAGCGCAAAAGTGTTTCAGTGTGTAGCGCAAGTGTTTCAGTGTGTAGCGCAAGTGTTTCAGTGTGTAGCGCAAGTGTTTCAGTGTGTAGCGCAAGTGTTTCAGTGTGTAGCGCAAGTGTTTCAGTGTGTAGCGCAAAAGTGTTTCAGTGTGTAGCGCAAAAGTGTTTCAGTGTGTAGCGCAAATGTTTCAGTGTGTAGCGCAAGTGTTTCAGTGTGTAGCGCAAGTGTTTCAGTGTGTAGCGCAAGTGTTTCAGTGTGTAGCACAAGTGTTTCAGTGTGTATTGCAAGTGTTTCAATGGGTTTCGTCTCAAACGGCCTCTCATAGGCAACACGGTGTATCGCCATTTCTCCAACTAGAGGTTGGACCACGGGTCAAACAGAAAATACGCGCTGCGTTAATCGCTCGTTAAAAAAAATAGTGCCGTTAATATGATTTTGCGTTAACGCGTCATTAACAGCACTAATATATATATTGTCGCGGGTGAGGAATCACACAACAAGGTCGCTCGGTGAAAATTTGCCCCGGAGGGTGGATTTATTTACATTACTTCAAAGAAAGGTGAAACGGTGAAAATAGGATGAGTGCTGTCTTCGTGGCTGGTGCTCCTGTGAAGTCCTCGTGCTCGTGAAGGTGGGTGTCCAGGCGTGCTCAGTCGGGCTGTCGGTCACTCTGTAGCAACTCGTCTAATATCAAAGACAAAAATGAAACACAAAAAAAAATAAGGGGGGAATCACATCCAAATATAATTGCCAACCACCAGCTCAAAATGAATATATATCAAAACAATATATCACAACACCATACAGCAATAATAGCTTACAATCACCCAAAACCTGGTCCAATGAGACCTTCAACAGTAGTTCAGTCCATACAAGGTAAACACAAAACCATAAAAGGATAATATGGATGATATGTGTGTAATGGAAATAATGAACCTGCCATCCAGCGATGATCAGTCCAATTGTTAGTGCACAAAAGTTCAGTTCAAAATTAGACCAGTTGCGACCACAGTCCCATCACCACAAAAAACTCACTCAGCCAAAACTTGTAGTCCTCTGGGCCAGGTTGGAACAAAAAATATATAATCCACCAAAGAAATCCGTTCGAAGAAGATTTGATGCTGGGGTTAAGTCCGTATTGAACACAAGGATTCCGGGTAACACCAAACAACACAATTGAGGAAATATGGCCTACATTGAGTATTGCAAACGCACTGTTCCTCAAATAGTAGCCAAAAGAGGCATAACCATTGAGCCTTAACTCAAAACCCCTCTTTAGTAGAAAGAGTGAGTCCTCTCCAAGAAAAGCCACCACATGGCCTCTCTAGCTAGATCACTCATTCTTCTTTTTATGGGTATTCTAACCCCCTTACCTGAGGGCGTTGCCCCCTGGTGACCAGGAAGATAATTACAAAACAGCTATAAACAGCCAGTAATAGTGAACACACTCTGAAACTGTTACATACCCCTCCCTTCTGAGACAGCCCCAAAAAAGGGTTTTAACTTCTCTACATGATAGATCTCGACATTATTTGGCTCCTGGACCATTTTTACTCGATAATTGACTTTATTAAGTTTTGACATAACTTTAGCAGGTCCTTGCCACTTGGGAGCCAGCTTTGCCATATAAGCATCACTTGCTCGAGACAGCGGGTGAGTTTGTACCCATACTAAGTCTCCTTCTTCATATTGGACTAATCTCCTTCTGAGATCATAATACTTGGCCTGTCTCATCTGGGCTCTACTCACATTGTCTTTGACACATTCCAATAAGGCCTTCTGTCTCTCAATGGTGTTATAAGCGGCTTGGTCAGGGTCTGGAGACTTGTGGACCAGACGCTCAAAGGGACCTTTCAGTTTTCTGCCAATTGCAATTTCAGCAGGTGTGTGGTCAGTGCTCTCCTGCCATGCCGAATTTAGTGCATACCGAAATTCAGGGATCCACCTATCCCATTGGCGATGGTTCTCTTGCACATAGGAGGCTAACATGGTCTTAAGGGTACGGTTAATTCGCTCCGTCAAATTAGTCTGAGGATGGTAAGCCGTTGTGAGTTTCTGGACCACACCCCACTGCTTGCAGGTGTCTTGAAGCAGTTGAGATGTAAATTGAGGTCCTCGATCTGAGACTAGATATGCTGGGGTACCCCACCTGGTAAAGATTTCCTTCGTCAGGACATTTGAAATCAGGGGTGTTTTTGCAGATCTTAAAGGAAATAATTCCACCCACTTGCTGCAATAATCCACAATCACCAGCAGGTATTCATTCAGGCGAGTACTTTTGGGAAAAGGCCCCATTAGGTCAATCCCTAACATAAAGCCTGGTTCAACAATGGGAGTTGATTGAAGTCGGCCTGCAAGTTTGGTGATCCGTGGCTTATACTGCTGCCACGTCTGACACTCTTTACAGGTCTTCCAGACATCCTTCCGAATCTCTGGCCAATAGGCCACCTCCAGCAATCTGCGCAAGGTTTTCATGCGTCCCAGATGTCCGGACAAGGGGTTTGCATGGACGAATTGAAGACACTGCTCTCTGTATTGTGTAGGAATGATCACTTGGAAAACTTGACCTCCATCTTTGTTGACGGTACACCTAAATAAGTAGTCATTTTGAATGACATAACGAATTCGATTTGGATTTGCAACATCAATTTTGGCTTCATCCCAGAGATGCTGAAGAGAAACATCCTCTTTCTGCCCACGCTCGATGTCCTCCCAGTTCAAAGGTAAGTTACATGGGGCACTGACCGCCTGAGAGAGAGCAATTGTCCCAGGGATTTCTTCTTCCATTCCTCGTGACAGCGTGTCAGGGATAACATTGCACTGCCCTCTACGGTACTTTACCGTAAAATCGAAGCTTTGGAGCCGAATGGCCCATCTTGTTAACCGAGATGTGGGTCTTGGATGATTAAAAACCCATGTGAGTGCAGAATGGTCTGTAAGCACATCAAAGTGTCTTCCTTCGAGGTACTCTCGCCATTTCTCCACAGCCCATACCACAGCGAGACACTCTTTCTCAGCTGTGGAGTATGACTTCTCAGCACTCTGCAGCAGCTTGGAAGCATACGCTACTACATTTTCCCCTTGATCAGTTTCTTGTGTTAATACTGCCCCCAAACCAACGTTACTGGCATCTGTTTGCACTCTGAAGGGCCGACTGAAATCTGGAGGTCTAAGTATAGGAGCTTTCTGCAGAGCTTCCTTTAGCCACTCAAATGATTGTTGGCACTCCTGAGTCCATACCCACAAGACATCCTTCTTTTTCAGGGCATGAAGAGGTGCTGCACGCTCTGAAAAGTTAGGTATGAAGCGATGATACCAACCCGCCAAGCCAAGGAATCGCTGGACTTCCTTCACATTCTTGGGAATTAGGAAATTATGGACAGCTTCAACCTTAGAGGGTTCAGTCTTTACTCCTCCTTCTGAGATGACATGACCAAGGAACGAAAGGGACTTTCTTATTAGGTTGCATTTTTTCAAGTTCAAAGTCAAACCAGAAGCTTCCAGCTTTGTGAACAGCTGTCTTAAATGCCCAAAGTGCTCCTGAACATTAGCCGAGTACACAACAATATCGTCTATATAGACAAAACAACATCTACCGATGAGCTCTTGTAAGATGGTATTCATTAATCGCTGGAAAGTCGAAGCAGCATTTTTCAAACCAAAAGGAAGACGAATGAACTCATATTGTGCAGATTTGGTGACAAAAGCAGTTTTGGGAATGCTATCTTCCTCCATACAGACCTGCCAATAACCACTCTTCAGATCTAAAGTGCTGAAAACCGAGGCTCCATACAAAGAGACGAGAATGTCCTGCACCTGAGGCATAGGAAAACCATCTAGTGGAGTTTTTGCATTTAAGGACCTGTAGTCTACGCAAAAGCGCAAACTACCATCCTTTTTTGGCACCAATACAATAGGTGCAGCCCACGGGGAAGTGGATGGACGAATAATTCCCTTTTCCAGCATCTTCGACACCTCATCCTCAATCAATTTTTGCTTATGAATTGGGGTAGGGTATGCCCGTTTCCTCACTGGAATTTCATCCCTGGTGTTAATGCGATGCCTGATGGTGGAGGTTCTTCCCAGTGAATCAGTACACACTGTAGGCCAATCAAAAAGAAAGCTTTCTAATTGATGTCTCTGGGAAGGTAAGGCATCTGCTGAATTCACAAGATCTTTAATGAGAGTTCTGGTGGCCTCATTGATTTGAACAGCAGGTAGTGCTAAATGTAATCTAGTTGCCGTTGAAAAGAAGTCAGTATTATGTGAAGATGAAGAGATGGTAAACTGATGCACCTTATCTTCTTCGGGCAAAGAATATGTTGCGCCATGGAAGTCCAAGGCCATGCCAGAGACATTCAAGAAATCAAGGCCTACTATCAAGGGAAAAGTCAAATCACGATCTCTCATGATGTAAGCGTTAAAAGGATAAACATGGTCATGCAATGTGCATTCTAATGTTACCTTTCCCAAGGCATGCTGAAGGTGTCCATTGGCCAGGGAAAACGTCTGCCCTCTAGCAGACTGCCAAGCCTCCTCCCTTTCCTTGATACGATGCCAAAGGGATTCTTGTACCAACGAGTAAGTGCTGCCTGTATCTATTAAAGCTTCAAAGGGATAGCCACGAATAACTAGAGGTAATGTCAGAGGAGTTACAGAACGCTCACAAGTTCCATCCAAGAGAGCAATGGGTTGACTATCATGCTGACCTCGACCAGCTCTTCCAACCACAGCAGGTTTTCGTGATTGCTCAGCCTGTCTCTGTCTCCAATATGCTCTCTCCTCATTGAGGTCTCTCTCCACCAATGTTCCCACTCTAACCATCTCGTCCACTGTAGATACGGTACCCCTTAGTACGCTAGCAATACGAGCATTGCAGTTTCGGAGAGTGGCTTGTAGAATTTCTCTTTCAGACATAGAAGGCTTCAGTCTTAAGCACAGCGCTCTGTACTGATAAACAAAAGTGCGTATACTTTCTCCTATTTCCTGTTTTCGCTCCCTGATTTTCCTTTCAGCTTCGACTTCGTGGTCATCAGGTAAGAACGATCGCAAGACGAGGGTCTTAAATTGAGCCCAAGTTTTTACCCGGGTTCTCTCAGCAATCCACCAGTCTTTTGCTGTGTGGATAAGTACTGACGGAAGCATGGATAATATCTCTGTACTACTTAGAGGGTGAATAGCCAGATATTCATCACACTTCTCTAGGTAGGCTATCGGATCTTCTCCTTCCTGACTGCTGAACTTTGGAAATTCAATTTTGATGGGAGCACTAAAGTGAATTGATCGCTGCCCAGTGTCAAAAGGTGAGGCTGAAGTTACAGTGGGAGTGGACATGGCATATGGAATGGGGAGTACCTTAGCCTTTAACTGTTCATCTCTTCGTCTAAGGCAGTCCATGACAGCATTTCCCAGCGATTGCATATTCTGCTCAAGGAGCAGTTTCAGTCTCTGACATTCTTGTTTAGTTCCATCAAGTATGGTTTCGGCCAACTTCTTGTGCGACCTTTCTAGGGCACTGACTTGAGATTCCAAATGGTACACCTGGTCATGCTGGGTTTTAAATCCATCAAGTACCTGTGTTTCAAAGTCCTTAATGCGACACTTGATATCATTCTCCAACCCCATCACTTTTTGTTCAACTTGGCTTACCCTTGAGGCTATCACCATAGATATTAGACTCTCATCCTCCTCTATTGGTGGTGGCGGCGGCAGCACAGTTAGCTCTTCTCCCTCTTCACCCTCCAACACAGGATCCAAATAGAGACTACTGAGCGACTGTATGATATCTTGCAGGGGTTCACGACGCAAAGTGAAAGCATCTGAACCATAATCTGGCTCTAATGGGCCCTCACCCACTGTCTCGGCAGGATCAGCATCCATTTTGGGAGGTTATGAGTAAACTACTATATATAAAAAAAGACAAATTGGTATTAAAGCAACATGAATGACTGAAAAATACAAGATATTACTGCTCAACTATAAACGGTTAAGTATATAAAAAGAATACAATTGTTCGTACAACACCCACTACACACAAACAAATAAATCAAGATTATTTCAAATGAACTGGTTGCCTTTGGAAGGTCTCTGTTCGGGCGCCATTTTGTGTAGCAACTCGTCTAATATCAAAGACAAAAATGAAACACAAAAAAAAATAAGGGGGGAATCACATCCAAATATAATTGCCAACCACCAGCTCAAAATGAATATATATCAAAACAATATATCACAACACCATACAGCAATAATAGCTTACAATCACCCAAAACCTGGTCCAATGAGACCTTCAACAGTAGTTCAGTCCATACAAGGTAAACACAAAACCATAAAAGGATAATATGGATGATATGTGTGTAATGGAAATAATGAACCTGCCATCCAGCGATGATCAGTCCAATTGTTAGTGCACAAAAGTTCAGTTCAAAATTAGACCAGTTGCGACCACAGTCCCATCACCGCAAAAAACTCACTCAGCCAAAACTTGTAGTCCTCTGGGCCAGGTTGGAACAAAAAATATATAATCCACCAAAGAAATCCGTTCGAAGAAGATTTGATGCTGGGGTTAAGTCCGTATTGAACACAAGGATTCCGGGTAACACCAAACAACACAATTGAGGAAATATGGCCTACATTGAGTATTGCAAACGCACTGTTCCTCAAATAGTAGCCAAAAGAGGCATAACCATTGAGCCTTAACTCAAAACCCCTCTTTAGTAGAAAGAGTGAGTCCTCTCCAAGAAAAGCCACCACATGGCCTCTCTAGCTAGATCACTCATTCTTCTTTTTATGGGTATTCTAACCCCCTTACCTGAGGGCGTTGCCCCCTGGTGACCAGGAAGATAATTACAAAACAGCTATAAACAGCCAGTAATAGTGAACACACTCTGAAACTGTTACAACTCGCTGCCTTCTGTTAGGTAAGAAACAAAGGATTAGTACCAGCACGTTCAGCATGAGACGAGGTGTCTGTCGAAGTGAGAGAAGTGGCGGCTTTTACAGCCGCTTGATGACGGGCTTCAGCTGTGACCGATCAGCCCGTGATGAGGACGTGCAGGTGCCGTGCGTTGGTTGCCAGGGCGACGCTGATATGCCCTGAGAGACTCGTCACAATATATATATGCGCTCTGCTCTTCTCACATGCTGTGATGGAGAGTCAAATCATCCAATAATTCCATATTCTTCATCCCGAAAGCACTGTCCGACCTCCTTGGCTCATGGGGATCTCCATCTACTCCTTTAGGCCTGTAACAACCCACGGAGTTTAGGAGAGGCAGAGACCAGCACACTCGGATGGCAGTTAACACACAATTCTTTATTAATTGCTAAAACATAACACCATCTCATAAAACACGTTACCCCCCTTTTTCAGCTTAATGGTCCACATGCAGGCGAGCTCACGTCCGGCAAGGAGGATACCCAGGAATCTTTATCAGTTGCGTCACTCGACAGGCAGAATCAGTCCCTCCAGTCTCTCTGTTGCTTACAGTTTACCAGTTGCATCGTTTAGGAGCTCTCCTAGCCCGAAGTCGTGTCCCTAACTACCTGACACATTTACCACCCACTCCTGTCTATCTTCACCGCCGGAGATAGGCTACTAATTATCCCGAGCAGCCGTCTAGCATTCCCCCACAAGTGAGCGCTCCTCGAACCTCTCCCGAGCAGTAGGCTACTCCAAACACCCTTAAATAATCATCACATCCTACATCAGCTGTATACGTTAATTTAATTAAGCAGCACCCATTCATTCAGATTAAGGGGGCGTGTACATCAATCACACCTGAATTCCCATCATTTCCGTCAATTCATCACAGGCCTAATACAAACCATCCTCATTTCTTCTTTTGGCATCTCCATCACCACACAGTCTCTGGCTCCAAAACTCTACCAATCGACTTAATAGTGGGACTTCACCCTGTGCTTCACCCTGTGCTTCACCCTGTGCTTCACCCTGTGCTTCACCTCGCCATGAATCTTCTGATAGATCCTCATCCTTCACTCGCACTTTAACACATCTGTCATTCGCGGGTCAAAATGACCTAAAATGATACTTTTTGTTTTGTTCAGAAAGCTTATTTAATTTAATTTTTATAATATTTAAAATATATATAGACTATATATATTTACATTTAAATTACTAGATTTGATCCATAAATAATAAATAAACAGTAATTTCGGCACATTCATCACATGCTTTCAACTTAAAAATAACTCACACTTTCATGCTGCATAATCCTTTTAAAGGAGAACTCCGGTCAATTTTAACATTGAGCTCATTTTTTTGTACATTTGGAGTGCTGTCAATACAGAGAACAACGACAAAAATCGGTGTTGCCTACACCGAGTTATTCTATTTTTAAAATTTGCACCCTGTTGACTTCAATGGGGCAAGTACTAAACCTGCTTTTAGCCTCTTAACATCCTTGATGTGTCATTACAAGTGCACAGAAAATGTGAGTGATTCCTTCAGAGTGATCACGAGTGGATCTGACTGCAGTAGATGTGAAAGATATTAATAAAAATGATGTTATTTCAGCCAGCGCACATACCTGTATTTTCTTCCTGTTTTCGGTCGAAGTCCATAGTAGGGCAATTCCGCGCAAAACTGTCACATCCATAACGCCAACTAAATCATCATTTTAAATCATCAAACACCAACTAAATCATCAAGCACCAACATCATTTTTATTCATATCTTTCACATCTACTGCAGTCAGATTCACCGTGTTCACTCTGAAGGAATCACTCACATGGCTGTGCACTTGTAATGACACATCAAGGATGTTAAGAGGCAAAAAGCAGGTTTAGTACTTGCTCCATTGAAGTCAACAGGGTGCAAATTTTAAAAAGAAGATAACACGGTGTAGGCAACACCGATTTTTGTCGTTGTTCTCTGTATTGACAGCACTCCAAATGTACAAAAAAAATGAGCTCAATGTTAAAATTGACCGGAGTTCTCCTTTAATTCAGCTCAAAATATCTTACATTGGATGTCTTTGCTATGGAAGCTTGTTTCCGCCACAAAATAAAAAAAAATAAAAGATAATTGCGACTTTTTATCTCACAATTGCGAGTTTACATCTCGCAATTCTGACTTTATTTCTCAGAATTGCGAGATATAAAGTCAGAATTGCGTGTTTCAAAGTCGCAATTGCGTGTTATAAAGTCAGAATTCTGAGATATAAAGTCAGAATTGCTTGTTATAAAGTCAGAATTCTGACTTTTTTTCTCGCAATTGCGACTTTATATCACGCAATTCTGACTTTATATCTCAGCATTCTGACTTTATATCTCAGAATTCTGACTTTATATCACGCAATTGGGAGATATAAAGTCAGAATTGCATGATATAAAGTCGCAATTGCGTGTTATAAAGTCAGAATTCTGAGATATAAAGTCAGAATTGCGTGTTATAAAGTCAGAATTCTGACTTTTTTTCTCGCAATTGCGACTTTATATCTCAGAATTCTGACTTTATATCACGCAATTGGGAGATATAAAGTCAGAATTGCATGATATAAAGTCGAAATTGCGTGTTATAAAGTCAGAATTGTGAGATATAAACTATTCTGAGGTAAAAAAAAAAAAAAGTCCGTCTTTTTTTCCCCCTTAGAATTGGACTTTATATCTCACAATTCTGAGAAAAGATGTCAGAATTGCGAGATATAAACTCGCAATTATGTGTTATAAAGTCAGAATTGCGTGATATAAAGTCAGAATTCTGAGATATAAAGTCAGAATTGCGTGATATAAAGTCGCAATTGCGAGAAAAAAAGTCAGAATTCTGACTTTATAAGACGCAATTGCGACTTTATATCTCGCAATTCTGACTTTATATCTCACAATTGCGAGTTTACATCACGCAATTCTGACTTTATATCTCAGAATTCTGAGAAATAAAGTCAGAATTGCGAGATGTAAACTCGCAATTGTGAGATAAAAAGTCGCAATTATCTTTTATTTTGTTTATTTTGTGGCGGAAACAAGCTTCCATACTTTGCCGACCTCTTCTGGAAAAAATAAAATAATATAACATGATATTTCATGACTCTCGCCACTAGATGGCCTTATAGCTCATATGGAGCAAATGAGCTGTTTCTGCTGGATCATAAAGTCAGTTTTTTCTTCAGTATGTATTCAGATACACATGTAGACATTATAAAAATTATTTTTTTTTTTTGTAAAGTTTTAGGTTTTTCTATGTGTACTGAAGCATTCCTTGCATTCATTCATTCCTAAGGGGGTCAAATTGCCCCACAAGGGAAGGATTTGTTACTTTTTTTTAAATTTCAACCAAAAAACTCGAATCCATTACTTTTTTGTGTGTGTATTCGTGGTTTAAGTGCGACAAAATTCCTCAATGACCCGAGGGAAGGAAAAAACTCTCCCAATTCTGGTGTTAAATGGCTCACTCCTGATGTGATCCGGCTTGGAAGAGCTTCTTTTGTGGAGTGATCGGTGCTTCCAGATCAGCCTTCGCTATCAATAAATCCATATAATTCTACGTTTTGAGCTGAACCTTGGCAATAACCACAGATCGTAGCCTACCTGTCTTCCAGTTTATTTCTGCCAAGTTTGAGGCACGACATATTTTGCTTTCTTAACGAGTTAAAAGTTCTAGTGAAGCAAGTGGTGAACGTTTGTTTTTCCAATGTAAGCTACTGCCACTTAAAAATGTTAAGAATTTAAATCATGCATCGTGATACACGGAGCCTTTACCAAAAAAAAGGGTATAAGTTCATTTTGTTATGTAAACGCAATAACGTATATTCAAGCCTAAAAATCAAATGGCTCTGACACAGTGATTATCTAAGAATCTGAAGCTGAATTTGGACTCTCTGCCAAATTATTACCCCTCGTTGATGTCGCTATACCTGACTGCCTAATCCTAACCCCACACCTAAGCATACACACCTATACATAGCCTACAGTGTACCGGGGGTAATAATCTGGTGAGGACCAGAATCATGAACATGATAAAACATATTTTAAGATAGGCTACATTCCAAGAGGTTCATAAGCCATTCTTGAAAAATACTTAAGAAGTTCTCAAATGGTTTCTTAAGAACATCTTTCTTTCCTTTGAAGAAAATGTGGTTGGTGTTCTGTTACTGTTTAGCGGAAAACTCGCTGATCCGCTCGAGAATGAATGACACTTCTTTTCAGATGCCTGCATTACAGTGATAATTAATACGTCTAAGCGCACAAACTATTTTAGCCACGACTAGTTTGATGGGTGTTCACTTGTTTTAATGTGCCGTAGGGACGTAGCCTACAGAGAGTTCCTCAGACTGAGGCATGAGCTCAAGGGTATGTTTACACGACAACGATATGTTTAAATCTGAGAAGTTTTTCCTTTTGAGTTTTCCGTGTACAGAAGACACCGTTGTCAAAACGATCCCCATTTCACACGGAACCATGAAAAGGACTTAAAACGATTTATTTATTTATTTTTGTTATGTTCTTATATGTGATATCAACACAATCATAAATGTATGATTATTCATTTCTGCCTTAAATGTTTGTACTTTAAATTTGTATATTAATAGAAATAAATTAAAAAAAAACTTAAAACGATGTATTCTGCGTCCCGGCCAGTAGATGGTGATGAAACACTATAGATTGAACACGTAATACGCATGCGCATGATGTCATGGTCTTCAGAGATTCGCATTTTTGTTGTTTACACAAAGACCGTTTTCAAAAACTTGTAAATGAATGGCCAAAACACATAAAAAGTTTTACGTTTTTAGTTGCAAATGGTGTCGTGTAAATAGACCCCCAAATGTGAAAAAAAGAGGCCTTGTCCACAGGTTTAAAAATGCATCTTTTTCTCTCTGTTTTGGCCTTTCCGTCCACACTGAGACGGCGTTTTTAGCAACAAAGCTTTTTGAAAACGCTGTCCAAAGTGGATACATTTGAAAACGCTGTTTTCGTGTTGTAGTGTGGAGATATCATATAAAGGCTAGATGTCTTAAGGCGGAGTCACTTCCGGCATCATCGGCGGCCATCTTACCACAGGGCTCTGTGAATTAAGGTGAGTGAGCAACACGCACACAAATCCTCTTATCTCGGTGAAATCTTGACGGATTTACAAACGGTTTGGTTTCTTACAAACGTCATTACCGTGGCTATAATTCTTTCATATGGAAGTCCATTTGTATAATTATTCATATGTATGCAGTTTCATAGCTACATCTCTGACGTTTATAACAAACCAAACCGTTTGAAAATCGGTAGAAAATTGAGCAAGTTATGGTTATTTAAAAGTACATGCACCATGTTACGAGTGAGCGAGCACCCTGTGGTAAGATGGCCGCCGTGTGCGGACGTCGACCTCCATTGGCCAGCAGCGCGGACGAGACATCTAGCCTTTATATGATATCTATGGTGTTAGAATGTGAAAACGGAGGTAACCGATGACGCAAGTTTAGTCATGTGACACAGTTTGTACCAATAGATATTCATGTTTATGTCGGTATTGTGCCTGTTATGTGCTATTCACTTTCACACAGTTGCTAAGATATGTGACTTCACACACTCTTCATATCACAGTCCTGCAAAGATAACAGAAAACTCACTCGCATTTGCTGTCCTGCGGTGAAACATGAGAGCAGTTTTAACATATAATGGTGAGTGAGAGCGACCTGGGCGATCCGTGAACGCTGAGATATTTAGCTAAATAAAATAATCAGTCAGAAGAATTGTGAGAACTTGATTATGTCTGTTCTGTCTGTAATATCATCTCAGTGAGCTTTCATGAGGGTTTACGCATGCGCTGTAAGGTGAATTTTCACACAAAGTTTCAGAGTTGATGAGAAACTTTTGGAAAACGCTTGAAAACGCCAGTGTGGACGGAAAGCTTTTTTAAACGAAAACTCAGTTTTCAAATCTATCCGGATTAATATAGACGTAGCCTAAGAAAAAGCATTGCCACCCCATATTTATCCCAGTATAAAATATAAATATAAGCAGTGTTTTACCACATTTTAGCTTCTGTGCTTTACTGTGATAACAAGATGTAGACAGCAAAAAAATGCCAAGAAAACATGTGCTGCACAGCTAGTCAACTTCATTAAAGAAACCCCAGAGGTGAAATCCGGCTTTTAATGTTGTGTATATGTCTATGTGGTGTTTTTAATATGCTTTAAGACAAACCATGTACAAATTCATAAGTCAACACCAAGTATTTTCTCTTTAAATGTAGGCTAGGCAATTTTCAGAGAGGCTAGCAATAGCAAGTTAGCTTTGAAAGCTCAGAGCGCTATCAAAAGTCATGCCTTCTTCAAAACACACCAAAAAACGTGCACAGCAGAGTTAGCAAAGTATCATGAGACGCCATTGAACTACCTCACGTCTCAAAGCACAACATTTCAATAATAATTAACATAAACAATTTTCCTTCAGTGACCTGTACCACCTGACTGCTGCAGGTGCATTTCGCCGTTGATAGTGTTGCGCATAAATTTGAGTCACAAACCGCTCCGAGTATACGGTCACAGGTTGACAGTAGTTTGGTGTGAACGCATAAGCTGGCTGTTTTGGTTGAGGAGGAACTATGAAAGGCGGCGGCTGTTTCGTTTGCGGTGCTCTGTGACTGACGCTGTCTAACTCTGCATAGCATGAAACGCGCTGATCGACCCTGTTCTCTACGTCACAAACATGTTGTAACCAATCCCGTCAAGCCAGGTTATCCCGGAATATTTTCCTGTTGATATGAAAAATCGGGCAAATTTAGCAATAAGGCTGGTGAATTATGAATATGTATCAGGGGTCTAACGGTTCAGATTACTCACGGCTCAGTTTTGATCACGGTTTTAAGGTCACAGTTTCAGTGCTGTTCGGGATGTGCTATGTTCAGGGGAAAAGGACTACTGTCAAATAAACATTAAGAAAATAATCAAATAATCAAACTACAAGCAACAGCACAAATAAATACAATAGAGCAAAGATAAATATAAAATAAACAGTGCTTTTCAGGTTATTTAGGTAGCCTATCTAACAGTAGTTTTCAGGTACAGAAACTGAATAAAGTAATAAAGTGTCAAATAATATTGCATATAATCTTCACTGTATAGATTAAAGATTAATCATTATTGTTAAAGAATAGTAATGAAAGCTATTCAGTCAAGAACAAAGAGTGATTTCTTTGTCTGTTGTAATGTTTGATTAACATTAAAAACACAGACAGCATCAGGAATATTAGGCTGCTGTCTCTTTAAGACTAATGCACAGATTCACTGATACACATGCGTTGTCTTTCTTGACCTTTTACGTTCACTTAAGACATAACCTTCTGTGTTTACTCGCCAAGACTGGCATGTTGACATCTTTATATATATATATATATAAGCGGCTATATATATAAATGAACTAAATTAATAACTTTTTTACATAAAAAATGGACCATCACTTAAAGCTGCTCTGAGCGATGTTGGGTGATGTCACTTCACAAAGTGGCTGATCGATTGCTCCTGTCTGATCGATTGCTCCTGTCTGCCTCGCTGCCTGCTGTGAGTGTGTTTGCTTCGGTGCTGTAAAGCTCCGTCTTAGCCTTGTATTTCCTTGTTTTGAAGCATCATTTACTACAATTTCTAGTTGTTTATACTACTACTAAATACAGCTTACCCAACATCTCAGATTAACCTGACATCGCTAGCTTCCGTTACTACTAGCACAACACGCTAGTAATTCGCTAGCCTGTTAACGCGCCACCCGTGCGCTCAGCTATTTTTATTTATTTATTTTTCTCTCGTGCCTTTGAGTTCATAAAAGCTCAGGTGAGTAAGAATCACTCAACAAACACGGTGAGTAATGTCTTGTCCTGTTATTGTCACCTGCACTTCATGTCACATGTTTAGCATAGCCTTCTCTGTTGGCAATATAGGATTTATATGTGATAAATGCAAGGAGACAGTTAGGCTGACAGAGAAGATTTCAGAACTAGAAACACGCATCCAAACTTTAATTGAGGATAGTAAGAGTGCTAGAGCTTCAGATACTATTTTGGATGCATAGTGAACACTTTACATGAGTCGGTTCTGGCTGAAGTAGAGCCTGTGCAGCCGGGCAAATGGGTGACAGTGAGGGATCGCTCTAGTCGCGGATCTAAAAACCACTCTTCCGTTCCGATTACCATAACAAATCGATTTGCCCCGCTCAGTGAAACACCCACTGAGAATGATTGTGCCCTAGTTATTGGCGATTCTATTACACGGAACGTGAAAATAGAGACACCAACCACCATAGTCACATGTTTGCCGGGAGCCAGAGCGCCTGACATCAAAGCAAATTTAAAAGTGCTGGCTAATGCTAATCGTAAATTCTCTAAGATCATTATTCACGTCGGCACTAATGATGTTCGACTCCGCCAGTCGGAGATCACCAAAATTAATATTAAAGAGGTGTGTGAACTCGCAAGTACGATGTCAGGCACTGTAATTTGCTCTGGCCCCCTTCCTGTTCGCAGGAGTGATGAGATAGTTAGTAGATTGTGTTCGCTTAACGGTTGGCTGTCTTAAGTGGTGTCCGCAACATAATATAGAATTTATAGACAATTGGAAAAGTTTTTGGGGCAAACCTGACCTGTTGAAAAGAGATGGTATTCATCCCTCCTGGGATGGTGCTGCTCTTCTCTCTAGTAATATGGCTCATAGTCTTAGAGCTCAAAAATGACAATCTGGGGCTCAGGTCAGGAAGCAGACAGACTGGCTTAACCGACCGTCTGCTAGCGGCCTCGCGTCACCCAGGTCAGATAAATCCCATCACATAGAGCCTCTTTCACCTAGCTATCATCATATAGAGACTGTGTCTGTTCCCCGAATTTGGAAATCCAAAAAACGTTTAAACCCATCTAAGGTTAAAAATTTAATTGATGTTCAACAAATAAAAAACAGCTATAATACAGATGAGCAAATGCTAAAGCTTGGGTTGCTGAATATTCGATCGCTTACTTCAAAAGCACTCATTGTTAATGATATGATTTCAGATAATAACCTAGATGTGCTGTGTTTGACAGAAACCTGGCTAAAACCAAACGATTACATTACTTTAAATGAGTCCACCCCGCAAGATTACTGTTATAAACATGAGCCTCGTCTGAAACGCAAAGGGGGAGGAGTTGCTGTAATCTATAGGGCTTATTCGATCTACGTCATGAATGTTCGCGGCGGCCATTTTGTTGACACAGTAACCACGGCAACTGTCAGTCTGTCAATTGAGAAGCAAAGCGTCGTCGGTATTATCGCTGTATTTATTTATTTTTTACCGGCGCGATGGTGTGTTGTGTAATACACGGCTGTTCTAACAGCAGTAATAAGAACCCAGGAGTGAGTTTTCATGCAATTCCAACTGTAAGAAAATTTGAAGGAAAGGAGACAGAGGAGTTGAGCCAGCGCAGGAGAGACTGTGGCTAGCTAGAATAAATAGGCTAAACTTTCAGCCAACTGCCCACAGCAAAGTCTGTTCTCATCATTTTGCCACAGGTAATGTTAGGGATATATGCCTTACAGCAAAGTCTGTTGTTCCCATCAATTTGTCACAGCTGTAAGTGTAAGCTGTGAGTGTAAACAGTGGCTGAAACTGATCTTTCAAATAGAGGAAGCTGCCATAAATTGAGATGATTATTAAAATAGTACAAATACATTATATACAGATATATTAGTATTAATAATACTAGTATTAATTAGTATTAAATACAGATATATTATTATTAATAAATTAATAAATTTGTATTAATATGATGTTCTTCGTGGGCTTAAGTTAGCTAGATCCCCAAAACAGTTTAGCAGCTAACATTATAACAAAAGTAAGTAGGTTGCCGACTTTGCCAGAGATGAAGTAGTTGTATGATTCGAGTGACTTGAAGGCTTTCAGCTCCTGTGAAGTGTATGCGGATACTGTATGCACGAGATAGTTATAAATATCCGGATAAGTTACGGATGTCAATAAGGACGGATCTTTACTTAAAGCTATTGGGTCTATTTGATATGGGTCCAGAGTAGACCAATCAAGCTGATCTTATCTTTATATCGACGAGATATAGCCATTAGGCTAGCTGCTACTGCTCTCCTCAACTCAAATCTGCGTGCGGCTAGCGGCAGGAGTCAGATGTCATGTCAACAATATGGCCGCGGCAAGCTACTTCCGGTGTTTGCGAATAAGCCCTATAGTAATATTTTCAAAACCACTAAGAAATCAAGTTTTAAATATAATTCTTTTGAAGTGTTAGTACTTAATGTAAAAATATATAGTATAAATGATAAATCACGTTTGAGATTTGTGCTGGCTACTGTATACAAGCCACCAGGGCACCATAAAGATTTTATCAAAGAATTTGCGGACTTTCTATCAGAATTAATATTGACTGCAGATAAAATACTAATTGTTGGTGATTTTAATATACACATCGATAATGAAAAAGATGCATTGGGATTGGCATTTAAAGACATTGTAAACTCAATTGGAGTTAGACAACACGTGTCAGGACCTACTCATTGTCGTAATCATACTCTAGATCTAATATTATCACATGGAATCAATGTTGATGCCGTTGAAATTCTGCAGCAGAGCGATGACATCTCAGATCATTATCTAGTCTCGTGTAAACTTCATTTAGCCAAGGCTGCAAAGCCGACTCCGTGTTACAAATATGTTAGACCTATCACTTCTGCCACTAAAGATTGCTTTATCAATAATCTTCCTAATCAGTTTCACCATCTCAGCATCCCGGATAGCTTAGAAGAACTCGATATTGCAACAGAAACTTTTACCTCTCTCTTTTCTAGCACTTTAGACACAGTTGCTTCGTTGCGCTTAAAGAAGATTAAAGAAAATAGTCCAACGCCGTGGTACAACGAGCACACTCGGGCCCTTAAGAGAGCAGCCAGAAAAATGGAGCGCAACTGGAAGAAAAAACTAGAGGTATTTCGCATTTCATGGAAAGAGAGCTCGATTGCTTACAGAGAGGCCTTAAAAGCTGCTAGATCTGCTTATTTTTCAAACCTATTAGAAGAAAATAAACATAACCCTAGGTATTTATTTGAAACGGTGGCTAAACTAACGAAAAAGAAAGCTTCAAGCACCGAAGTTTCCAAGCAACACAGCAGTAATGACTTTATGAACTTCTTCACTTATAAGATTGATAATATCAGGGAGAAAATTATAACTATGCAACCGTCTACTACAGTATCGCATCAGGCAGTGCATTGTAGTCTCCCGGAGGAAAAATTTGATTCGTTCGTTGCTATAGAAGAGGAAGAATTTACTAAACTCGTTAAATCATCTAAATCTACATGTATGTTAGACCCTATACCGACTAAGCTACTGAAAGAAATACTTCCAGAGGTCATAGATCCTCTTCTTAATATCATTAATTCATCTTTGTCTCTAGGATACGTACCAAAAACTTTTAAGCTGGCTATGATTAAACCGCTTGTTAAAAAACCGCAACTTGATCCTACAGAATTAGTCAATTACAGGCCGATCTCGAATCTACCTTTTCTGTCAAAGATATTAGAAAAAGCAGTATCTTCACAACTGTGTTCCTTTCTTGAAAGAAATGATATCTGCGAGGATTTCCAGTCAGGATTTAGACCGTACCATAGTACTGAGACTGCTCTCGTTAGAGTCACAAATGATTTGCTCTTATCATCCGATCGTGGTTGTGTCTCTCTATTAGTGTTACTCGATCTTAGTGCTGCATTTGATACTATCGACCACAACATTCTTTTAAATAGACTCGAAAATTATGTTGGTATTAGTGGAATTGCACTAGCATGGTTTAAATCATACTTATCTGACCGTTATCAGTTTGTAGCAGTAAATGAAGAGATGTCTCATCGATCACAAGTTCAGTATGGCGTACCACAAGGCTCAGTACTAGGACCGCTGCTGTTCACTCTGTACATGCTACCATTAGGAGATATCATTAGGAAACATGGCATTAGCTTTCACTGTTATGCTGATGATACTCAGCTCTATATTTCTTCACGCCCTGACGAAACTTACCAATTCACAAAATTAACGGAATGCATAGGTGATATAAAAAATTGGATGACTCCTAATTTCCTACTTCTAAATTCTGAAAAAACAGAGTTTCTAATTATTGGACAAAAAACGTCCTCACGTAATAACCTAGAATACTGTCTAACACTTGATGGCTGCTCTGTTAAGTCTTCGTCGTCGGTTAGGAACCTGGGTGTGCTCTTTGAAACCAATCTTTCATTTGAAAGTCACGTGTCTAGTATCTGTAAAACTGCATTTTTCCATCTTAAAAATATATCTAAATTACGTCATATGCTCTCATTGACAAATGCGGAACAATTAGTTCATGCGTTCATGACCTCAAGGCTAGATTATTGTAATGCTCTACTGGGTGGTTGCCCTGCACGCTTAATAAACAAACTACAGCTGGTCCAAAACGCAGCAGCTCGAGTTCTTACCAGAACCAGGAAGTATGACCATATTAGCCCGGTTCTGTCAAAACTGCACTGGCTCCGATTGCTTAAACACTATAACCAGGCTTTTGAACTAAAATTTCAAAACCATAACGCCATTTATCAAAAAGCACACCCATTTCACTAAACTATAAACACTATTCCCTGTTTTGACACATGAGTCAGATTTGTTGAACTGTCACTGCAAAACTCTACACACAAATCCCTTCATTTCTCATTGCTTAGACCATGTTGTCATTTAGAAAGCACTAGCATTCAAAATTGTTTACTCAAGTCAGCACAGCTTCAGCTCAGTTAGCACACAATTACCCAGGTGGAAACACTAAGAGTCAAAATTTAACACACATCAATCAGAACCTTCAATAGATATATAAAAGGGCCCAAATCAGTTTATTGCGTTTTGGAACAATGGATCCAGAAAGACATGAAGGAAGAGGGATAAGAATGAGAAGGAGGAGGAAGGGCAAGGACAAGAAGACAAGCAGTCTCAGATGAAACTCAAGCCACTCTAGTTGCCCATGTCTTTATCAATAGTATGACTATGAGGGAGGCTCGGCTACGAGTAAGGCCAAATTTGAGTCACTTTACCGTTGCCTCGAGAACCTTCAGGGAGGTGTGGTGGCAAACAAAATTCTATCACTGAATAAAAGACAAACATTTCCAATAGTCTTTGATGAGGTTTATTTTCTTGCAAGAAAAGGCCAACAGTCATACAGTCACACAGAGTGGCTGCAGAGTGTGACAGTGAAGGGAGGGCATCCTCTCTCCTTTATAGTCTTGACTCCCAGAATGTTATCTTTCTAGGCAAATGATGGTATTTCAACCATATGTGGAACATTCTTAGACTTGTCCATCATATTGTATCCTTGAGTGGAGAACCTCCTGTTACGTCCCAACACTCTTTACCATTCCAATACAATTCGAATTCCATATTAGAATATGGTTTGTGTGTGCTCTTTTACTGTCATATGTTGGTCACACACATCTTACTGTAAGTAAAAATAAATAAAAAAAGAGTAAAAAAAAAAAAAAGTTAAAAAAAAAAGTAAAACAGGAAAAAAAAAATTGTGTGTGTGTGTTTTGTGTGTATGAATAAAAATGTGCCAATGTATCCACTGGTTGTGTCTTTTGTGATCATCATGTGAAAAGGTTTGTGATGGGGGGAACCACAAGCAACATAACTTACCAGTTTTGGAAATGTTGTTTTGAATTTATTGCACCAGTGTCTTAGACTATGTTGTAGTGTGTGTGTTTGTGAGGGCTTGTGTGTCCTGTCTGAGGGCAAAGTTTGGTTTTTCAGCAAGAGTGAATGGTTTTGAGTGTAGAGCTTCATTTTGACCTGAAAATAGGATGTTTGGAGAATTGGGTGAGACGTTATGGATTTGTGTTTATAGTTTTGAGAATACGAGGCATAGTTTCAAGAAATGTGTTTAAGCAATCGAGAAAAACTGTAAACATCGCATCAATTTTAAAATATTGCTGATCACGTACAAAGCACTAAATGGTTTAGCTCAGCAGTACTTGAGCGAGCTCTTAACGCATTATAGTCCTTCACGTCTATTGCGATCTCAAAATTCCGGCCAGTTGATAATACCTAGAATATCAAATTCGACTGCTGGCGGGAGATCCTTCTCCTATTTAGCACCAAAACTTTGGAACAGCCTTCTTACCATTGTCCGGGAAGCAGACACACTCATTCAGTTCAAAGCCATACTAAAGACACATCTCTTTGACCTAGCTTTCACATAATACATTATAGACTTCTATAATTCAATGTTAGGCTGCATAGATTAGGTCAGCTGGAACACTTCCCATAAATCCTGATGTACTCGTTACATCATAAGAAGAATGGCATCTACGCTAATTTTAGTGTCTTTGTTTATCCCGAGGTTTTCCCGCAGCCTGCCGGATCCAGGCCGTATCCAGATCTGATGAAGGACCTTCGCCTGAACCCGATCCAACACAGTGCTGAAGTGCCAACTAGTCTCTCCCTAGGGAGGATCCCTTTACCACTCTACAGATAAAGCGTTGTCGGGAAACTCAATTCGCGTATCTACCCCGAATTGATAAAATAAAATAAAATTCTGTATCAAAAATTATAAGGAAACACCAGTACTTTGTTTAGGCTTGGTTTGTAGGGAATTACAAACCTGCGTACATATATTCAAATGCACATAACTATAGAACCAATTCTTAATGCGCATGTGAACGCCATCAGCGTTTCTCACAGGTTCGCGTTTAAAGTCTGTGTAGAGGGAATGGTGTCGTCTTAGCAGCCCCTAATTTAATAACAAATGATTGTTGCGACGGAAGCGAATCAATCATAACTAACCTTAGCTGGAAAATAACTTTACTAAAGAACCGCTATAAAGCCAAAACAATCTCTGTTACCATAAATTATACGTTTATCTCTGTAAAGCTGCTTTGAAACAATCTACATTGTTAAAAGCGCTATATAAATGAAGGTGACTTGACTTGACATGTTGACGTTCGAAGTATTGTCAAACAAACGGAGGCTAGCTCGACCCTCCCTCCTCCTCATCCCGTCCCCTCCCCCCTCCCTTCCGTGCTTTTCCGATGTAAATTCGGGACTTTGTGTGTTCCTTCTCCTTTTTCCCTCTTCTTTGCTATTTGTTCATCGTAACGTCGTCTCTCTTTGGTCGTGTGTCGGCAAGAGAATATAATTGTAGCGTTAGTCGTTGTCGTTGTCTAGGACATCTCTCCTCTCGCTAACTTCCCTCTTCATGCTTCTCTCTCCTCCACCCCCCCCCCCCTTTCATGTGCACACGCACCAACCCCACCTGATTCCCATTCATGGTAGAGAAAGCTGATAATATGTAGGCTACACAGGGAAAGGAACAATGAAGTTACTGAATGAAACATAAACACAGCTTTTGTGTCTTTATCACCTTTTCTGCATATATATACCCAGATAATCATCACAAAAACTTAATGCATGCTCAATTGCTGTAAATGAGTTTTTATGAATGAATGGCTTGCTCGAACTGTTGCTGGTCTTCGTCTACAACACGCGCTTTTGCACCCCCTGCTGGTGAGGTCGAGTAACAGCAGATGGAGAGTATGCTCGGCAATCTACTGC